>NC_051177.1:95860888-96160888 GCF_013339695.2 Rhipicephalus sanguineus | reverse complement strand
TTCATATAAAGAAGTGCTACATCAGCGTAAATAAGTGTACACATACGAGTTGTACAGATTATGACTAACAGCATGAAGCGAAACATTGCCGCGCATTGAAATATATCATAACAAAACAAGTTGTTCGAATGGTTGGTGCATACTGTGCAAAAGATCATGACGCAACGCAAGCCGAAGAAAACAAGGGGTACAGGAAAAACACCCTTTCCTGTACTTTTTTTTTATTGCCCTGCATTGTGTCATTGCCTTTTGCACATATACACACACACATACTTTTGCATATATGTACACAGAAAGTGCACCTAACAGTCATAGCCTTTGGCTCATGTAGACGAACCCATGGAGCATAAGTAGATCAATGTCATAATATGCTGCAGTGCTACAGCATATTATTTTGTAAAAGCAGTGAGACAAATCTACCATTTGGCTCAGCTATCCCTGATCATGTTTTCCTCCAGGTAAATGTGTTGCAGGCAAGCTCACGTGATGTGAACAAGACACGCGACGCTTTAATTTTCAAGTAATAAAGGGAGAAAAACGCAACGAAGAATGGTCTAAACTCAGTTGCAGAGGTGACCTTTGAAATTTGTGGAAACATTGTGGTTGTGACTGGTGAACAACAGGAATGATCACAGGTCATTAGTTAAGTTCGAAGTGGTGCGAAATACTCAAGGTAACATGAAATATACACGAAGATAAGCATCTTATCAAAGAAATAAGTAAGTAAAGTGCAAAGTTGAACGCAGCTTCCCTATTATTTTTCTACCAGGTATCATGTTGCATTCATCACAATGTCAGAAGATTTTCTGAGCAGTACTTAAATTGCAGATGGAGAACGCTGCACAGTTTCATCATAATGTGTCACTAACTAGAACTGCATCGCTTGTCATTCGTTGGTTCAGGAAGTGGAATGTCGGAGTTTGCAGAGTTTAGTTAAACAAGAAACACAATTGCTCTACACAAACAGTACGTTGTGAATAGTTTCAGTGAGTATGGATGCCTGCTTCTATTTTTAAACTAACATGCATGTCAACCGAGTCACAGCTTCTGCACAAACCCCTCTGGAATCCTCACAGAGCTGAGCACTTCATCAATGTATCTTTTATGTCTGTGAATAGCTGACACCATCAGTTCTTTGCAGTGGCACAACAGTCATGACCAGAGGTTTGTAACTTGAAAAGTGACAGAGCCCCTGGGTGCTGAAAATCTTTTGGACTTGGTGAGCACCTGAATTCATACATGCTTAAACCTTCGTGGCCCGTCGCAGTGGTCTAGTGGTTACGGTGCTCAACTGCTGGCCCGAACGTAGTGGGATTGAATCCCGGCTGCATATCAATGGATGCAATATGCTTGAGGCCCATCTGCTTAGATTTAGGTGCACGTTAAAAAAACCCCAGGTGCTCAATATATCTGAAGTGCTCCACTACTGCATGCCTCATATTCGTATCATGGTTTTTGGACATAAACCCCCACATTTTTTATTAATCAACCTATTTTTGCAACGTTCATTGTGAATTAATCACACTGTTACTGTTTGTAAAGACTGCTTCAGTGTAAAACGAGTTGTCAGTATTATATAAATTTTGGCATTTTTTGGGAGGCTGGATGTTTGATTGCCTTCCAAACCATGTCAAGCAAACAGAAAGAAAGCAGAACGAGCAGGGTTTTCCAGTGCATTTTGGGAAGTGTTGGCATTTCCCAATACTAAAGCAATCCAGAACCTCTGGTTGTAATACTCATGCTGATAGGGGCACACAAGGCTTCCAAAAAAAGTTAGTCGGTTAAACTTGTATAATACAAAGTAACGCAGCAGGAGCAAAAGTAGTCAATGCATTACATACAACCATAGCAGAATTATAAATACACATATATAAATATATACCTACATAAAATATACATATATACATAAAAATACGTACATATACACATAAAAAAGAAATAGTGCAACACATCTAAAAAATGGATAGGAAATGGGTGCAGAAGGCTGCACTAGAAATCCAATTTACATAATCATGTTCTAGAAAGGCACAGATAAATTTAGCCTGCTACTTTACTGTTTTTGCTGGCAGCAGCACTGTGCCTTGACTTTGTTTCTTGTGTGTTTTTGTTTACAAATGTAATGTGCCAATGTAGCCTTGTGCAGCAGAATATTTTAAGAAATTTCTCAGTGCAGCCAACTGAACAGAAAATAGCTTGACGGATTGGCATCCTTTCCACCAGATTTTTGCACACATTGGAAAAATGTGCACAATAGTTGATTTCATGTCTGAAGGCCGAATCTAATTCCTTTATGTAATTCAGACATGATTCAGAGGTTACTGCAATGGAACCGAGGAGTTTCTCGGGTACACCACTTTCCTTGAGTAGTGCAAAGAATTGGTGTCGTCCATTGAGAGAGCCACCATCCACTTCAAGGAGTGTTCTCTCACATATGCACTCACTAGTCCTCAGTTCAAGAAAGCTGTTCACAAGAGTACCAGCGACATGGTACACAACATTTTCATACACCATGTCGGTGGCATCTGTGAAGATGCCTGCAGATCAGATGAATCAGAGGCCTGCTGCGTGCTGTGGCTTGTGGTTGGTGTGCTGCTAGGTGACAACAATGCAGATGCACTCTCCAAGTTGTTGAGGAAAGCAATTGTTGACACCTCACAGTTTCCTTGAGAAAGCTTGAAGAGCTTGCCAATCCAAATATGTTTTAGAGCCGCCACGAATTGGTACACATTTGGTATCTCATTGCAGCCATGTTTTTGACAAATGATTCCAAAAAAGTTTTCTAGGGGATCTTGCTGCAATCAACGTGTGAAAAGATGAGTGAAATCAAAGTCCTCTTTTAAATCAGTCCACAAGGCTTTGATTGTAATCTGCCAACCTTTAACAGTGCGCGGTTGCTTGTCCCGAGGACTACCAAAGTGCCATTGGGCAATCCAACTGATGCATGACTCAAGGGAAGCACGGTGTTCCTACCCATCAATCATTGCATACCGCAACTTATCGTCCTGATTTTTTAGGGTCGAACTGTTCTGGCTGTCAAAAATCTTATCCATTCTTTCTGTGAACTGAGCTGTAAATTTAGCATCAAGAGGAAGCTCTTGAACGGTAATGAGGGTGAGGAGTGCCACAGAGACAGATTCACTGAATACTTGTGTGGCATACTTCACTCTTATGTCAGCAAAGGGCATATTGTCGATATGTTGCTCTTTGAGCTTCCTTGGCAATCTTTCTTTTTTAGATGTTCAGTTGGTGTGTTAGAGGCGTGATTTGCGAGTATTTTTGTAAAAGGTTTCAATGTACGCCCAGTCAACAACCTCGGAGCCAATCGTGAGCTTGTGTTTTCTCAAATTATTCCACGTGCATTTTATCAGGTGTGGGATGTCAAACATGAAGTATAGTTTGCAGTTGTTGACAGTAAAACATGGTTCATGAAGAGAATGGATCAGCATTCTTGACAGGCTGACATTGTTTGACCCTTGATCATAGATGACCACTTTTACCAAAAGACCTTTTTTTCCAAGCTGCATAATTACACCTAATAGCAGCTTGTGCATTGCAAGAGCTGATGTTGCATTGCGGGACACTGCAAAGGCTACTGGCTGCATCCAAATTCTCTATATGCCAGACACAGCCAATAGAACAGCTGAATTTGCCACACGAGAAGTCCTTGTGTTTCCGTCATATGTGTAGCCAATCACTATATCTTTTGATTGATCGTACATCAAATGTCTTTTCAAGGCTATTTAATCGAATAAAAGACAGCATGCTTTGTCTTGCAGAGGCCAAGCTTTAATGATTGATTCTATTGCATCCATGGCACCTAGAATGATACCAGGTGTCATTGCGATGTCTTCCAGCCAGCACCTGAGTGTCCGCACATGTGGCAAGTGAAGGATTTCTCTGAGGAAGCGTGAATTGCGAGTGAACTGTTTCATCCATTTGGACCAATGTTTTTTTTTTTTATTTTGGGAATGTACCAAGCCTGATTTGTGCTTTAAGCAGTTCAAAAAAGGCCCTTTGACAAATCCGGTTCAAGCTTGTTTAAAACCTCCTGCTGCGTTACTCGCCTCGCCTCGTCCCTTTCTTTCATCTGACCGACTGCCTTGCGGTACCTGTCACTTCATGACTGAAGTGTTAGCAGGTTCTTTTTGGTGCGAAGGGTGTGCACAAAGCTGCGTTTTCTTCGTCCACTTTTTTGGCGTTTCTTGCATCTGCTCCGCGCTGCTGCCCTCCTTGGAAAGTTGGGGGCCGCTCGGACCAGGCTCAGCTGAAAAAAAAAAGACATGGAAGAATGCGAAGGTATAGGCTTTCATCAGTCTTGTAGAGAAAGAAAAAAATCACGATTAAGCTATCAGGGCGCAATCACAGGGCTACTAATATACGGACCACTATGTGCTGCCATGCCATTTTTCATTGGAAGCAATGTGTATTCTGCGACTGAGACAGGAATCATAATTGATTTATACATTCCAAGCATTTTATCTTCAAAGAATCATCCATGATTAAGGAAATATCACAAAGCATTGCAAAAATGAACATTTCATGAAATGCTGAACAGAGGCAATGACATTTACAAAGTGGAGGATTTTGAATTATTCATCTCATAAATAGCTATCCGGGCTGCATAAGCCACATTTACATGAATGCGCACCTTGATTGTGCATCATATTTCGCTGGCCTATCTCGCAGAGCTACTCTCATCACAACAACTCGGACAGCACAATTTTCAGTGTGAACCATGTAGGTCCAACTGCACCCACCTTATATTTGAAATATAAATAATTGCGTGAACTAAATCACTGGTTGCAGGCCTGAACTATATGTATGGTTTTGTCAACATTATAGGTTGTGACCATATTACACAGGCTTAGGTGTCCATATCTACTAGGAAAGCATCAAGACTACTGGTCCATACTTCCTTATGCAGATGCAGGATGTGTACTTTGCAATAATTCTCTCTCTCACTTTTTGCACTTACCATCACTTGGTGAAACCTGTGACGGTGGTGTGGGCCTTCTTGTGGGTGTGCTTGGCGAAGCGGCTGTTGAAAAATAAATAAATATGCTATAAAAGGCTGGCAAGCAGGTATTTTAATACCCTCACTTTTCATTGCACGTGTGAATACTGAGCAACAGACTTATGGAGCAATTTTCACATGTGCCTGAGGAAAACTACTCAGTGTTTTCATCTCTATGGAATGAGCTCAACAAAGAAAGCACCGAGTCTATGCATTCATGTAGAAAAAGAAAAGATATCTATACCACGCAACAAAGCTTTCTTGCAGGGAGGTTGGTTTGTTGTGAACTCATACCGAGCTCCACAAACACTAGAGGAGTAAGGACGGAAACAGGACAGAGTACAAACTATTTATACTGTGAGATGCCAAAAGCCATTTTCGCTGCTCTATCTCCCCGTTTCTTCATTTTGCGTTTGTGCAGCATGCGATCAGTTCATCTATACCATGTACACAGTGCACTCAGACATTCTTACTGGAAAGCATGCAAAATGCTACTCTATGAGCGCAAGCTAACAACATTTTTTCCCCCTAGAGTACATTTCCTGCATTTAAGGTTTACGTACAGCAATTGTTCTCATAGCACTGGTAATTGAAAAACAGCTGTGGCATTTCTACCTACTGTTCTAATTTCAGAGAACAATCTGCTCGAGTGTGCAGGTGTAGAATACAAAATAGTACTGCTCTTTGTTTTTATTTTTTTGCAAGCTATTCGTGCAGTATTACAGTGGCACCACCAACCAAATATTCTGTACCCTTTCATTCCAAGCAGAAAGGTGAAACAGATCCTTGTTCGGTACACCTACCTTCCACACTAGGGGGCCAGTCTCAGCAGCAGGGACGGCAACTCGCTTGCAGTAAACTGGTTGTCTGCAATTAAAGTACTCGAACTTAGTCACCCTACGGTGAAAAAACAGCTGGTAGAGTAAATACACTTGCAAGCTTTTAAAGGCATGACACTAAGCTTAATAAATGTGCTTGTTTTTAATTTCCACTAAATTATAATTACAGATAATCACATATATCCCGACAATATTCTCTGAATTAAAACTTGATATATGAAACACAACTCGATCGAGTTCTTGTTT
This sequence comes from Rhipicephalus sanguineus, assembly GCF_013339695.2. Taxonomy (NCBI): domain Eukaryota; kingdom Metazoa; phylum Arthropoda; class Arachnida; order Ixodida; family Ixodidae; genus Rhipicephalus; species Rhipicephalus sanguineus. Next base: position 96,154,789 of record NC_051177.1, on the reverse strand, counting down.
TTCCACTGCTTTTGCGAGTCGAAACGATATTGTAAGCTTATAAGGAATTATGGTGTGTAAACGCTAAGCGCAAACAGCGCATTGAAAAAAAATACAGAAAAGTGAAAGGGCGGCGGTGGGGTTGGGTCCCGATTAGAGAGGGAAAAAAAAGTGGCCCCGCTCGATAAGCGCGGCCTGTTTCATGAACATCCAAAACCGAGCTTGGCCATGCCTTCGCCCGTTGGAAGCATCACGAGGGAGTAATGAAGAGATAAGCGAAACTGTTTCCGGGAGCTTCCCGAGAGCGAAAAGGGGCAGGTGGGTATCACGCTTGGTTCAAGGTCCCCCGTCGAGCAGCGCGGCAAGGTACGCCGAAGGGAAGGAATGAGGACAATTTACGGCGACAAAAATCCGAGCAGGCGGTCGGTGTGTAAACAGACACACAGATGAGGAACGCGGTGGTTTTCACTTGTGCAACACCGCAGCACACATTCGAATCTGAGGGCAGTGTCCCGAGTTCGCTACTAGGGCCTCCGCAATAACATTGCGAGCGATACTTTCGTCGGCTGCGAGCACCACCCATAAACTACACGGACGTGATGTATACGCACGCATTAAAGCGCTTAAAAAAAGAGCTGCAGCGAGCACAACAACCATCCCACTCCGTTAATGTTACTAGCACGCATAAGTTAAAGTAACACGTAACAAAACACTCTGAAGACACGGTTGCATGACACGGTAATCCAAATTGGTTAGCTTTCATGAGATAGTAGAGGTAACGTCAGGCACTGAGGCACGCACATATATACTAACGTGAGCAACCATAACTAGCGAACAGCTCCGCTTTTGAGAGGTGACGCCGCGTCGAGCCACAAACTGCAGCCCGCCCACTAATTTTAACTTATTATCGTAACCATTTCTCAAACAGATAGCTGCAGCAACGAATGGCAGCAAGAACATTCGCTGTTCATTCAGCAGTTTCAAATCATAACGGTCAACGACAGTCAAATCAAAACTTTGTGAACATCTTGGGAAATATATAATAGTGAACGTATAAATACCTGTGGTCAGCAGGGATTCTGAAGAAGTGTTCGCCTTCATTCCCCGAGGAATCGCACCACTTCACGCCGCAATAAAGGTGCGACATCGCTGCTCCTCGCTGCGGTGGTGAAGTTTGCGTTTCTATGCGCTCTCGTGCTTGCACGTCGTCTGCTTGTGCGCTGCGCAGGCGTGATGGCGGCGGTACCTAGCGGAGCCACGCACAGTCATGTTTACAAAACTTCTTTAAAACTTTGCCTTGTAATATTCGTGGCTGGTTATAGTTTAATGCAGAAGCACGTTTTTATTTACTACTGTGTACTACCGTGGCCGCGTTATTTTATTTTAATTAGGCTTACTGAGGCCTTCACTTCCCGCCCGTACCAGGTTCGCTGCAATCGTTTCGACGGTAGCGCCGCCCCATGGCCCGGACGCCAAACTGCCATCATGCCTCGGGCCTGGTGACGTGCCGACAAACAGACAGACAGACCAAAATTTCTGCGTTTAAGTTTCGCAAGAAAGACTATCGTCTTTAAAAGAGGTGCGGCCTACCGAACGCTCCTCTGCGCCGGTGATCGCGCTTGTTCTTGCTCCCTCCGCAGTGGCGCTGAACATCAGTAAGGGAGCCATATACAGTAACTCTAGTAAAGGATACCCGCTCGCACAGGCGGCCAGCCGGCTGCGCGCATTCGTTGTAGTGGTCAGTGCATTCGCCTCGCCTTGCCCAGTCATGGCATTTCGGCTACGCAAGCAAGTTGTGTTCGAAGTACAGACCAACTTACACGCATGTAGGGCTAATCTGTTGCCAAAGCCGTTTTTTGTTTCAGTCGCATCAGGAATAGTCCAATGTTGTATTTGATATGCTTAGTCATTTCAATGCTCCATGTGGTGTTGCGTACGCCGCTAATTTCTTTAGTGCGATTACTTCCTCTGCCTCAAAAGAAAGCAGCATGAAGAATTTTGCGCTACATAGAATATCTTTCACGTGTGATTGCTTAACTTGGATTTGCTGTTACTGCGCATTACACTAATGCTGAAGTAACAATGAATTGAAGATTATTTTTAAATCGAAAGCCTTATATGCCTCACTAAACACGAAATTTGACCGTCGGTGTCCCGCGGCGTCGGCGGCGTCTCGCGTCCTGCGGCGTCGGGGACCTGAGGTGCAAAAAAATTCGGCAGATCCCACGCACTGTGGGAATCGATGTAATGCGAAGCAGCCAGCAAAGAGCTGCATACATCGCCTTGTTTGTCTTTGAGCCAAATGAAATCATTCATGCCATGGCATCTAGTCCACCATATATCGCACGTTTGCCATGCACGCATGCATGCACAATCTAGTGTACACCATGCCAATGAAACGCATATTCTGGTATATAAATGCATGACCTGTCGTTTATGTTCATCACGCACTCCTGTCATGCCATGCCAATTTTGGTAATATCACGTTAACAAAACGGCCGGAAGCGCACCATGACAGTGGCATGTAAATCATACCGTACATGACATGCATAACATGATTCGCATGTTAAGACCTCTCATTTATGTTCGTCATACAGTCACATCGCGCAATACCAATTTTGGTGTATATCAAAGGAGCGAAATGGCCGCGAGTGCACCAATAGTAGAGCATGTATATCATGCCGTACGTGACATGAATATTATGGTTTTTCATGTTGCCACCTGTCACTAATGTTCATCATACAGTCTCATCGCGCAATACCAGTCTTGGTGTATATCAAGCTATCGAAACGGCCGCGAATGCACCATGAGCGTGGCATGTAAGTCATGACATACATGGCATGCATGCCATAGTTTTCATGTTACCACCTGTTATTCATGTTCTTCATACAGTCACATCGCGCAATACCAATTTTGGTGCATATCAATCTAGCGAAACGGCCACGAGTGCGCCATGAGCATGGCATGTAAATCATGTCGTACATTTCATGCATGTCATGATTATCATGTTACCACCTTTCATTTACGTTCGTCATACAGTGGCGTCGCGCAATACCAATTTTGGTGTATACCAAGCTAGCGAAACGGCCGGGAATGCACAATGAACGCGGCATGTAAATCATGACATACATAACCTGCATGTCATGATTTCCATGTTACCACCTCTCATTTACGTTCGTCATGCAGTCGCGTCGCGCAATACCAATTTTGGTGTATGTCAAGCAAGCGAAACGGCACGAGTGCGTCATGAGCATGACATGTAAATCATGTCGTGCATGTCATGTATGTCATGATTTTCATGTTACCACGTCTCATTTACCTTCGTCACACAGTCGCTTCGCGCAATACCAATTTTGGTGTACGTCGAACTAGCGAAGCGGCCGCGAATGCATCATGAGCGTGGCAATTAAATCATGACATACATGGCATGCATGTCATGGTTTTCATCTTACCAACTGTCATTCATGTTCTTCATACACTCACATCGCGCAATACCGATTTTCGTGTATATCAATCTACTGAAACTGCCGCTAGCGCATCATGAGCGTGGCATGTAAATCAGGTCGTACATGACTTGCATGTCATGATTTTCATGCTACCACGTCTCACTTACATTCGTCATACTGTCGTGTCGCGTAACACCAATTTTGGTGTATATCACGCAAGCGAAACGGACGTGAATGCACCATGAGCGTGGCATGTAAATCATGACATACATGTCATGGATGTCATGGTTTTCATGCTACCACCTGTTATTCATGTTCTTCATAAAGTCACATCGCACAGTACCAATTTTGGTGTATATCAATCTAGCGAAACGGCCGCGAGTGCGCCATGAGCGTGGCATGTAAATCATGTCATACATGACATGCATATCATGATTTTCATGTTACCACGTGTCAGTTATGTTCGTCATACAGAAATGTCTCGTCATACCAGTTTTCGTATGTATCCCTTCATTTAAACGGCCGCGAGCGCCCCGAGACCATGTCATGTAAATCATGCTGCACATGACATGCGCGTCATGATTTGCATGTTAGGACCTGTCATTATGTTGGTCATGAACTCTTGTCACGCCGTACCAATTTTGGTATATATGAAATTAACGGAACGGCCGCAAGAGCCCAAAGGCCGTGGAATGTAAATCATGCTGTTCATGACATGCGTGTCATGATTTTCATGATATGACCTGTCATTTATGTTCGTGATAAGGCCATGTTATGACACACCAATTTTGGTACACATCCGATTAACGGAACGGCCAGGGAGCCCAAAGGCCGTGGAATGTAAATCATGCTGTTCATGACATGCGTGTCATGATTTTCATGATATGACCTGTCATTTATGTTCGTAATAAGGCCGTGTTATGACACACCAATTTTGGTATACATCCGATTAACGAAACGGCCAGGAGAGCACAAAGTCGTAGGCGGCTAGATAGATAGATAGACACGCTCAAAGTCGCAGAAGTTCGCTAAGAAATGTTTCGCATTTAAAATCATCACATCGCAAAAATTCATGACTTCATCATGACGTCACAAATTCTGTTGTGGCGTCGTGTGACGTAACGCCACATAATACCGTTGTAGCGCCTTCCTTTCGGCGGGGAACAAAACCGGAGAGCGTGCGACCTCAAGAGAAGAAAATGAAGGCGGCGCTTCGTAGTGGCACGTGAAGCCACGGCTCGTGTTCCCTGCTGGCGTCGATTCTGGTTCAGCCGACTCGTTTCTTCGCTCCTGTGGCATAAGCCTACGCCGTCATCACATGACATCGTAGCTTGGTCAAAGGTGGGCTGATCACGGAGGCACTGCAAAAACCAGGTGAGGTGCCTCCGATCCTGGAGGCAGTGCGAAACCGCACTAGGTGCCCAAAGCTTTCGCAGGGTGGCGGGGCAGCATAAATACATCTAGGGAGCCTACATGACCGGCCGTTCATATAGGCTCCCCAATACATCGACTGAGAAGAAAAAGAAGATGGCTTTTGAATGCGCAAGGGACCCTGTGATTTTTCGAATTTGAGCTATATTACTAAAGTATAGACCAAATGCAAACGTCTTGCCTAGAAGCGCAGGACTTTGCGGTACAATTGAAAATCTTATTTATTCTACGGCTTTCTTCTGCAGTGTCAAGAACAGAAGGAATAGCCAACTAGAAAAATTACACCATCTCCCACTAAAGGGAACCATGAAGGGATGCGAAGCAGCATTGGAGGTGCACACCAAGTTTCCGTTTACGCCCACTCGGCGTTTGCGTTAGTGTGTGCGGTTTGTATTTAGTGTTTGTGTTATCATTACGTAGCGAGCCCTGTGCTGCTGCTGCTCCGCGACGATCTCGATCTCGGCAGAGGTTGGAGTGCTGCTGCAACTGGCGCCGACGTTTACTTTACAACTAATTTAACGGGAGCGAAGCGAGAATGACGCCGACGTTGACGTTACAACTCATCTGAACAGGAGCGAAGCGAGAATGACTGAAGCCGACCGAGCGCACGCGCTTATATACACATGAAATGGGGGAGGGAGAGGAGAGAGTGGGTTACAGGCTGTATTTGGCTGCGCCGCGGCTGCAGCGCGGGGGAGGAGAGGAGAGAAGGCGACCGAACACCTGCGTAAAGGAGGAGAGTGGGAGAGAGTAGGCGCATGCGCAGTGCAGCGTGGACGCCACCGGATCAGGCTCGTTCGTAAGATGCTTCGCATCTACTATATATGCTGTGAAAACGAAACGCACAACGAAGCAAAGGAGCATGTTGGCTACCACAGCGCTACGTTCTTCAGCCTAGTCATGGACATCGACGAGTCCAAATGTTTATCTGCTTGTCGATCAATAAACCACTTTCTGCTGGATCGGCATTACATCCACTATGAGGCTGAAATATGTTTTGTTTTTTAGTGAGTGAATCGCAAGGCGCGTGACTACCATATCAAGGCGAAAGTCATAAACACCTCATCAAACGGGAAAAGTGGCCGTTGGCGTCGGCGGCGTCAAACCATGTGATGAAAAAAAGAAATCATCACGTGAGGACGTCACTGTATGACTTCATTATGAAGTCGCAGGTCGCCAAAATCTGTTACATCATGACGTCATTTGACGTCACACAATGACATCATCCCATGATATTGTCGCTTGGTCAAAGGTAAGCCGATCACGGAGTCGCTGCAAAACCACGCGAGTTGCACAAAGCTTCCAATTCCTCCGGTCTCTGAGGCAGTGCAAAACCACGTTCGGTGCCGAAAGCTTTCGGGCGGTATCAATACAATCGACTGAAAAAACAAAGAAGATGGTTTTCGCCTACCTGTCGTCTTAGGCAAATACAAAAGAGACCGTGGGACTCTTTTTTACTGTTTCAGTGCTAGTTTCGATTGTACGGCTAAAAAAATCACGACCTTCGTACGAAAATCCCCAATCATTAACAAACGAATGGTCCATCCCACTGGTCGAGCGTGTGCCACTAAACTCTCGACCATATATCTGCATCTCCCACGCCTACTCCTACGAACCATTGTAGCATTATTTAAGGAGGTGTTTTTCGGGCCCTTTTATGTCTACAACACAACAAATATTGTGCCTCGTGGGAGTGTTTGGAACGTGAAAATTAATATTCTATATCCGAGTAAATTTGCACGAGTACCAGCTTTCTGGTACTACGATAAATACGAGATAAAATACGAGGAAAAATGTGGCGCTTACTATAACCCTGCTGAGAGGATTTATTCTGGCTGTCTAGTGGAGGCGGAAATAACTTTTCTCCGAGTCCTGCGAGTTGGTGGGGCGGGCCGATGGCCCCGCCTAGGAGACGGCCAGGAGTGCACAAAAAAAAATCGAGTTTTCTATGTTCCGACTTGCGTTGCTTTAAAGTAAATGCTTTAGCAGTGTAAATTTATCAGCCTTGCTACTAACAGAAAATGTTTCAGAGTACGATTAAATATATGCTGTTTACTAACAAGTCAATTTACTACTTTGTAACTGTAGCATTTTTTTTAACATCCACGCACTATAATCAATGCATTTACACGCTTTCCGCGTACCTCAGATGAGAATGACATTTGGGTGTGAAAACATCTTCTGACGGAGATGCTTATGAATGAAATAAAAAAATTCGGCAGATCCCATGCGTTGTGGGAATTGGTTTCATGCGAAGCAGTGAGCGAGTACTTCTATGCTGTATTTTATGGCTTTGAGCCAAGCGTTACGAGGTGGATCAGCGTGTTTTTGTGAGTGTAGTAGCTGTGTGCACATCTTGCCAGGCACGTCTACAACACTGGCGTTTAAAGTGTAACTTATGGCGCGACGTAACGTCAGCCCTCACGTTAGAGTACATACGTCAGTATTATCGAAACTAAGTGCACTTTACGGTACAGTCATGGGAATATCATACGTAACTTTCGTTAATGTATTCCTCCGGGGTCGAACAATGCTTCAATATTGCTTGCTGAACCATGGGAACACAAATGTAATGTTTATTAGACTGCTATCAAAGCGGAACCAGCACTGGCACCAGAGACGTTAACCTGACATGACGCCGCTATTGTAGGGGTACATATGTAGTGTTTATTGCTTTTTTATAAACTTCTATACCCAGCACCACCACCACAATTGACGTTGCAACGACATTACGTCTGCATAGTGTGTTCTTCCAAAGCAATTTCTGGACCTGGCGTGGCTCTGTGGTAGAATACCTGATTGCCACGCAGAATGCTTGGGTTCGATTCCTGCTGGAAGCCTAATTTTTGTTCTTTCCATTCGTCGGGTCAACGCTGCCGATGTCGGTTTTTCTCAACGCTCTGGCATATAAATTACCAATGTCTGTTCTCGCCGTTCCTGGGTAGATATAAACTGTCAATCACATGTAGCGCATACTGGTACACCACGGCCCGTGGCAAACGGGTATATGCCACACGTGTCTGGAGGAAAGGGTTTGACGACGTACTCGACAGGATTTTGACGTTGTTCATGTCATGACCCGACAGTAATATTCGTCAAATTCTCTTACCCTCCAATGCCAATTTTGGTCCACACCAAGTTAAGGAGGCGATCATGAGAGCACTCAGACGTAGGCGGCTAGATACAGTGAAACCTCGGTGATACGATCACAGCTCATACGAATTTCGGGGTGATACGAATTTTGCGTTTGCCCCGGCCAAGGCCCATTGGCCTGCAATGTAATGGAGTACGGTTGTTGCGAACCAATTTTCACCCAGCGCCGTTTGATACGAACGTACGCTACCGCCCAGGTACGAAAAGGAGCTGTCCGCGCTGTCGCGGAAGACGCGCCAAGCACGTGCGAGCGCGGGAACGCAAGCGTAGGCATGCGCGCCCCACCGCCAAATCGTCAGAACCACGGTGTAAGAAAGACACTTTTCTTACGGTCAGAATAAACCTTCAGAGACGCGTCACGCCCTCTGAGATTGTGTGCGCGAATCTTTGAGGCTCTTATATGCCTCCGCGTGCCTTCGCGTTTAGATTACAGAGGGCATTAGTGCCATGCTTTTTTTTGTAACGCGTAGACGCGGACTGCGGTCATTGTACTGTGTTTACACGTGCCTGCCTCGTGCATCAGACATCCTATGAAAGGTGGACGAGGAACGAAAGAAGGCGAGGACGGTCTTGGCGAAGGAGTCAGGCCTCACAACGTCAACATGTATGACCATTGAGGTTGAACTTGTGCGGGCACGGCCGTAAATCTTCAAAAAACATCTCCAACACCTCCGCGATAACAAAATCCTAACATAGGACCGTGGTTCTGTAAGTTTTGTGGCCTTGATCCATCGCGTCAAAGCGCTTCCTTTGTTACTTTCGCTGCAGTACTCCGGTGTCATGCAAAAAAAGCATACTAAAATTTGGAAAGGGCTACTGCTGTCGCGGGTCACAACGCACCTGGTTCATTAATGAAATACGCGCGTACGGGCAGTATATTTACGAGGGCTCGTATGAGTGCCGACATCTAAAATCATAACTGACAATCATTCAGGGTTCTTCCTGACGTCACTGCGGCCCTGAAAAACAATAATCGAAAATGTAAGCCAGCTTTTTTTTTTTTGTCACATGATAATTTTCCATGCTTTCTGGTGATACGAATTTCGGATGATACGAATATTTTTGGAGGTCCCGTGAGATTCGTATCACCGAGGTTTCACTATAGATAGATAGATAGATAGATAGATAGATAGATAGATAGATAGATAGATAGATAGATAGATAGATAGATAGATAGATAGATAGATAGATAGATAGATAGATAGATAGATAGATAGATAGATAGATAGATAGATAGATAGATAGATAGATAGATAGATAGATAGATAGATAGATAGATAGATAGATAGATAGATAGATAGATAGATAGATAGATAGATAGATAGGCTCAAAGTTCCAAAGCTTCGCTAAGAAATGCTTCGCATTTAATAAAAGCAAGCTTCTTTTCTCAGGTTATTCAACGTGCCTAGCTTGTCCGAGTGTGTGGCACACGCCTAGGTTTCTGCTGTTCAATTTTTCTGGTTTCAAAAGTCATCGGTTGATTGTGGCACCACTTTTTTTTCGGTGTCCGGGGTGTGGGAGGTGCGTGCTTGACGGTGCTCGATCCATATTTAATATAAGAACAGCTCAGCTCGAAGATTAGCCCCACATTTATGCGTCGTTCCGCCACTGCAGATTTCTTCGTGTGACTGCCGAGGAAATAAGTCATCATGCAAAATATTCATGACCAATTCCACTCTGTGAATGTGAATGTCGATGACCCGCGAAGCTCTGCAGCACACGGCACGGAGATGACACAGAATTTTGATCAGTGGCACAGCGAGGCACAGAACTTTGATGAAAGCTGCAGAAAGGTACAGAAAGTTGCTTTTGAATTTAGCGCACGCTCATCTAAAACACTTCCACCTCAATTTGCGTGGGCCGGAAGTCCAGCACGCTTCTTTTTTTTATTTATTTTTATTTATTTAATATTTATTCATTTATTTATTTGTTTGTGTTAGCTTGTTTGTTTGTTTGTTTGTTTGTTTGTTTGTTTGTTTGTTTGTTTGTTTGTTTGTTTGTTTGTTTGTTTGTTTGTTTGTTTGTTTGTTTGTTTGTTTGTTTTATTTTTTGTGGACCAGTAGCGAGTGGTGGGGTTTGCCCAATTTTTGTGGCACATACCTGCTAGGATTTTCTGTTGAGAGGGTCACTGTTCGCGGAGTAACAAATGACTTAGTTACATGCAGCGTCGCTGTAAAATTACAGACTGAGAAAAATTGCACAAATGTGTGTGCAGCAAGCTCATGAGGCGGAGAGGAGACTGCTTCTCCGGAACTCCTTATGGGGTGGCCTAGGCCAAAGCCACGAGTTTGCCGGCGTTATCAATAAAGTTGTTACCACCAATCGTGTGGCTGTGTATCGGTGCCTCTTATTCTCGTCCAATCGTTATTCGTCGCGTTGTCACGCGCAGTTAGAGCACATCAGAACCAAGCGGGCCGCAGGCAACCAATGGTAATTCCTTATCCTGGACAAACTTAAGAAAATGAGAAGTGTTCATATCATTCGTGTCGTTACTTATTTCACATCATCCCAGAGCAGGTGAGTGTTTTCTTGCTTAATCAAAAGCTCCGCGATAAACAGGCATGGCGATTTTCAAATAACAAACGACGAACGCCGGGCATTTAAGTGTGCGCACCTATATATGCTGCTTTCTGGCAAGCGCTAAGACAAAGGCATTTGCAGTGCCTTCTGTTAAAACATTGCACAACCAACGCAAGATCTTAAGCCCAAAGATTTCGCAGGCTTGACTCATCAACTGTAAACTAGCGCTACACTAGCAAATATGAACTGAAGAAAAGACATCAGTTGAGCGTAATACGGACGTGACAGCCATCTTCATGCATACCGTCATTGTAGTGACAAAGGAACGTGGACAAAAACGCAATATCCTTGGCGATAGTGTCGAACTAGAAGCAAGGTCCTTATCATAAAACGAGTGAATCGATAAGGTACATAGCATGAGAGAGAGTCGTGCATCAAAAATAAAGGTGATAAAACAAAAAATTGTGCTAAATTAGCGGCAATTGCTCGCACAATTTAAGTGGGCGCCGCCAAAGCTGGCGACCTCAACGATGCCCGGAGGCCACCGCAAGCCGACGCCGAGCGTTTGCGCTGCACTCTCAGCGTGGCCAACTGCCTCTTGAGCTTGGCGCGAAGATTCACAATGCAAATGCAGCCGACGAGCAGCATACCCGATAAGGCCAAGTTGGACACCCTGTCTCCGTACTTGCGCAGCACGTTCGTAGAGGACAGGATGAGCACGAAGCCGAAGGACTCGGATGCCATGTTCAGCACGCAGGCCGACGTTCCCTCGGGCAGCGGGTACGTGATCTCAGCACCCAACTGCAAGCCGACTGGTATGTAGCCGGCGAGGAAGAAGCCCAGGAAAAAGCAGGCGGTTCCGGTGAGCCAGCGCGAGCGAAGCGACAGCACGAACGTGTACACGAGTAGGCCCAACGTCGAGAAGGCGTACGTGACCACGGAGACTTCCTTGTACTTGCCAGTCTTGTCCAGGACCCAGCCGGCAGCCCAAGAGCCCAGCAGGCCCGATACCACGATGATGACACCCAGCAAGCCGGCGAAGTTCTCTTCTCCGGGAAAATAGCGCATCACGACCGGATTGAGAAGCGTCGAGATTGAGTAGAAGGCGCCCGTGTTGATGCCGTATGAGAGGAGAAGCAAGCAGAAGTCCCGGTCCTTCATGAGACGACACAGGGCCTCGGCGAACGTGGGTTTCTTCTCGGCGTAGCGGTTCAGCATCTCGGGGAAACTCGGCGGGTTTTCGGGTTTGTCCTCGAACGCCAGGATCGTGACGAGCAGGCACGCGACGCTGGCGACCGCGACGATCACGCACAGCGTCATCAGGGTCGCCTGGACGTTCTTCGGGTCCACGATGTAGGGCGGGACGAAAAATCCCAGCGCGATGCCCACCTGGCTGCCGAGCACTCCGATGGAGCAGGCGGTGGACACCTCTTCGTACTTGAACCAGGCGGATGCGAGGCGCGACGGAACGCCGACGATGAAGGCCAGCGAGAAGGCGGGAAATGTCTGACCGACCAACACGTAGACGAACCTGTCGGGATGCACGCTGAATATCTTGACGCAAGACCCTATGGAAGTCCCCAAAGCGCCGAGGATCACCGACACACGAAGACCCATGTTTTCCAGGATCCAGGAAGAGGGCAGTGCAAGCGTGACGCATCCGATGTGGTAAACAAGTGACGTCCAGGCCACGGCGACCTCCGAGACACCGTAGTACTCCTGCACAACGCTCGCGATGATGGCGTACTCGATCCACTGGAACCCGTTGACTAGGGACGTGGCGGAATATATGGCCAGCATGTAAAACCGGCGCGACGTGGCGATGACGATGGCACTGCGCAAAACTGCCGATAGGGACTGCGTGAAGCGGCTGCTGAACATCTCCCGCCCGGGCTCCTCCGATCCGATAGATCGTACGCCTCTGCTCGCACCCCCTTCTTCGGTACTGATGGAGCCTATCACGGGGGAGCTGAGCAAATCGTGCGCCGAGTCTACTCGCTGCAACGACGTTGACAGCTCCGGTTTGACTTCGGGAATGCCTAGCACTGTTTTGACAGATCTTTCGTTGTGCAGTTCACTCCCGGAACCGTGGACACCTTGACCTTGGCTGTGCAGTTGTTCTGCAGAATTTATAGGAGAGTGAAGATTAAAGAACTTCACACAATCTCATCACGATTTTCATGGTTCCCTAATAGCTAAAGGCGCTATAAGTGCTATAAGCACCAAATAAAGTCCACAAAGCTCGAAAACATCCTAAATACTGTAATGTAGGGGCGTAGCCAAGGGTTGGCACAGCAAGAACGAACCCCGCCAGAAATCTTTCTACCATAAGATACCGAGTATAAAACGACAAGCTACGACACCTATTTCTCAGCCACATTTTACCGCCAAGGACGTGCCGACTACGAACGAAATTCCTGGCTTCGACACTGCTGAGATGGCGTCGGTGAACGTTATCACCACACAAACATACGATAGGAGCTCAAGTCATTATGCTAAACATACAACACTGCACCATATTCGGGAAAAAATTGCCTCATCACTCGGCTTGCGACACAAAGTTACCTTACGTCTGTGCATTGAGGCGCACATTGCATATCCATCGCTCCTAGTTATGAAGTCTATAGCCTGTTCCTGATGTTGAGGACAAAATCGACAGCATAGCTAGGTCTACCGTCAGAGTAAACTGAGGCTCACTCTCACTGACCGACTGATTTTTTTCCGGCTATACAGTCACACTCGCAGACATGTCCACTTGCGACTGCACCTAATTTGACACGCTCACGCTCGCTACCGCTTGTGATTCTGTTCGTCCTTGTCCGTGTTGTCTCACTTACTCCGTTTATATCCACTCACGTCCGTCATCACTCATTGATATTCATGCTCGCGCCTGTGGAGTGAGTGTAACAAACGGGACTACGAGTACGATTTAAACTACGACAAGGAAATCGTCAGGAGTGACGTCTACCTTCAGCCACCTAATTTTTTTTTTTTTAGTAATCTGATAACGACAGTTACTGTTCCGCCACGATCTCTGCGGTCAGTGGCGAAATGAGCTGCCGCAGCGCTAGGCATCGGCTTCACAGCGCGTCAGCATTTTTGACGGCGGCACACGGCAAGTATAGCGCCGTCGGCTCCGACAAAGAGATAGGCTGGTGGTCCGTGTCCACGGTTGTTTTGCTCGAAGCATGGTTGAGAATGCGGCAATACGGTAACGCATGAGCGCGGTCATGTAGTTCTATTTCATATTTCGCGGGCTTTCTTTAAACGCCGGAAAAAATCACGCAGCTCGTATGTTGCCACAAAAGTTGAATCGGTCGTTTTGGAATGTACTCTACAACGTAACGAAACGCACTTGTCACTAAAGTGAATTATAAAATATTTTCATAACTGATCTTAGTTAATTAACCAATTATTCGCAAGATAAAGATACCCTAACGTGCGCCACATGACGGCAAGCCATATGTCGTTGGTTTCATTCAGTTGCGGTTGACCACTTTTTTAATTGCTTGGTTCTACTTATGTTAAGCGCCCTGCATATGTTTGTTAGCGTTTCGCTTGCCCATATCATTCATGACAGTGGCGCACCGTTTATATAGGGAATAATCTGATTTGCTTTACTGATTAGCTACATAACCAACATTAAAAATCGAGGCGCATACGTGAATGTCAGGCAAGGAGCAAACGTTAAGCTCCCGCTACCTAACGGCACCGATACATTATGAGGCTGACTAATACTACTACTCGACGAAGGCATCTAGAAATCAATAGCCTGCTCTCCGTAACAAAAAAAGAACAGCATATGCGCCTCTAATGTTTCTACATGATCGTTTCAGGTAATATTGAATTACGCACCACTGCACTTCTCTTTTGTTAGCAGTGAATTCGTAGCTTTGAGCCCATGGAGCGTTTTACTTATTCAAGGTAGCTGAATGAGGGAACTGCACTGGCATCCCTGAATATGTACACATTCATGGCGTCCTGAATAAGAGCGTCATGCTCTGCAGCTTACTCACGCTTTTTCAACGACGTTTCATGGTTTCATGGTTTCAACGTTTTCATGGTACCTGTACAAAAACACTCTTATAACTGATCTGGGCGCATTTTAAGAAACTGCAGGTATACGCCACATTAACCTCGTGGCATGTCTCGTAGTCAATGGTTTCGAATTCCCTTTAAGTTTTCATACGTATCGTCCACCCTGCTTGGACAGTGAGGCAACAGTATGGAATAAATAAGTAAATATGTATGCACTTTACAGGGTTCTGAGCTCGTCACACAAACCGATTGCTTTCTGTGAATGCAATACGTATCGTCCGTATGATACGTATCGTCCGTATGGTTTCATGAAAAAAGTGCCTCGCACAGTCGTTACACGGACGCGCGTCTGAAAACGTCAAGTTGGACCCCACGTCTGACAGAGTTGCACAATTTTGTAAGAAAAGATTAATCTAAGTACTGTTGTATGTCAGAAATGATGACAATGTCATTAGCCCATCGGCCTAGCGACATTAATAGTGTGGAGTTGGGGTTATGGTGTACTTCACTCGCAGCCTTTACGCTGTGAGGAATGCTCTTGATGACCGCGACTGGGGAGCCTGCGCATTGCAAGTCTTTCATAAATTGCCGTTCTCGTCTACCAAGTCTACACTGGCGTTCGCCTTCACAGACTATCGCGCAAGGAAACCAGGCTAACCTCTCCGGGCATTTCATTAAAGAATTTTATCTCTCTCTCTGGTTGAAGGTCTTATCGTTCACTCCAATCCTTATCATTTTTTTTCTTTTCTTGGCTTCAACACAAACCCTTTAGAAGAGATATCTGCAGCTAGTTTGAAAGATCATGCGTACAGACTCTGGAAAGAACGCTTGCTATACCTGGACCTGAAGGTGTACTCCAATAGCGATTGCGTCACAGTGGCTGAAACGTTTTATTTGAGATTTCATTGTAGTAGTAAATAAAAGGGTGTTTCCGAGTTTCATTGTAGTGTTAAATAAAGTGGTGTTTCCGAGAACTTCGTATAAAATCATTTATTGTCGAAATTTTAAAAGTTCGATGAATTTACTGAGCTAGGCTACGCTGGCGCAAAAAGAAGCCGCTGAGGCTTACTCCCACCTTGCAAAAGAAAGCGGCACATCCATTCGCACTATAGTGACTTCATGTCGTTAGCGCCGATACCGTGCTTCCCATAAACAGCCTCTCACCGTTCTTCACCTCACCGCCTTGCAACTGGTGCTTACAAGGACTCGAGGCCGGGCTTGCGGTCGCACAAGACGACCTCTCACGGGAACTCACACTTTTAGCGCCCAATGATGCCGCTTGCGAGGGGCTTATTACCTCTCCTTGGCGAGGCAAGGGTCGAACCTTTGCCCTCGTCCACCGACGAACCTCCGGTGTTGCATCTGGCGCCGGCGGCGTCCTGTTTCGTCCCCGCGACCTTCTGGCTCGCAGCGGCAGCGAGCTGATCCTCTGCCGGCGGCGTCGACGTCGCAGAGAGCAAGCCCAGTGGCGGCTTCACCCTGCCAGCGAAGATGGGCGCGTCCAGTTCGTCGCTGATGGCGGAGGTGCCCGAAGCCGCCGAGGAACGACGACGTCTAGCGCGCGCCTCGGGATCCAGCGAGTCGTCATCCTCGTCCAGCATAAAGTCGACTTCTTCAGTCACGGAGATATCGAATTCGTCGGTCATCGGCCGTTCCTTGGGCGGCGTCCTGACTCCCGAATACTTGGCGTCCGTAGCGCCCGTGCTGGGACTCGCCATCCGACTCGTCGATAACTTCTCCTCGGATACGGACGTTACGCCGAAGCAGACGCGGTGGTCCAAGTGTCCGAGCGACGTCTTCGATGGCGACGCCTTCAGGGCGCCTGTCTCGCTGTCGGGGCTGCCACGTCCAGTGGCTGCCAACGTGGAGATGTTCAGCTCGTCCAGCACTCCCTCGAGGCACTCTCGCGACGCGGCGACCAGGTCTTCCGGTCCTAGGACTTGGAAGGCAACGCGACTGCCGCTGGAAGGACTGCGGTGCGCAGCTCGAGCGGTCACCTTTGCAGATTGCGGGGCTGCGCCCTCCGCCCGGGCCGCTGGAGTTCCTCTTCCCCGACCAGACTGGGGGCTACCGTGACGCTGGGTCGGAGAAGTGCCAGTGCTCGAGAGATTGTCCGACGAGCTGCTCGAGGTCTCCCTCCCGCGATCCGAACTCGAGCCGGACAGGGACGGTGGGACCTTCTTGGCTTCGCGCGAGGGCTGATTTCCTTTGGCGGCGCTTGGATCCATGCCTCTAACGACCCGTTGCGTACTGCGTCTAACAGACTGGGTCAAGCGTTACCCGCAAATGAATGGAATGGAGAGGACAAGTCGAGAAACGCCTTGCAGTAAGAAAGCGCGTTCTCGCCACCTGGAACGGTGGCTCGTGCAGGCGTGCACTCGAGCCGCGTAGTCTGATGATGATGATGATGATTCCCTTTATGCATGGCTCACACCCACTCTGGGGGATTGGCCAAGAAACGATTAATTTAAAGTAGAAGTGGCCACATATGATTTCTATGACTAATGAATTATAGAGTAGTTAGTCTTTCTCTTGCATTTTTTCTTTTGTCTCTCTACCTCAACGCACGTTCGCGCTGTCAGTCGCGAACGCAAATATTTGTTTATTGGTTTAACAAGGTCCGAACTAATCACATTTTTTTACAGAAAGTTATTAGACGCTCAAAAAGCACGTAAACTATGTCGTGAAACAATGATTTACCAGTCGCCTTCTATTGTCAACGCAGCCTTCTTTTTTTTCTCCTTGAACGTTGTGTTCATACAGAGATTACTGGGGAGGAAAAGAAGAAAGCAACTAAATGAATGAATGAATGAATGAATGAATGAATGAATGAATGAATGAATGAATGAATGAATGAATCTTTATTTGACTATGTGCAACGTTCTCTCGCTTATTCGCTTCAGCACTGTGGTAAGGAAGAAAAAAAAAAGAAATGGAAAAATGTTAAGATATGAATTCTCGGCCAGTCACCCAGAGTGGGTACATGCCATAGTTTTGAGGAACCAAAAGCGGTCAGGCGAAGTAAACTATGGCCAATCCCCCAGAGTGGTTGCGAGCCAACAGCCTAAGGATCTACATCAACATATACGTGTAATGCGGGGCTTCTTAAGGGAGCGCACCGTACTTGCAGTGTAACATAGCCGAAGGTGTCATTATTATAGAGAAGCAGTATCAGTTATTTAATAAGTTATCTTGGTGTGACTAATGGCAAGATGCAACAAAAAAAGAACATTGAAGTAGAAACCCCCTCCCACCCTGGAAAAAGAAGCAAAATAAAGCTTAATCACCATTTGGCATTACATCACTTAACCGACATTAGCCCCACACAAGCCGACATTAGTCACTACTAAGACACCGTTAGCCGATGCTAACCAGCGCCTCTAGCATGCGAGTGAAATGTACGCGGCCAGGACAGCAGCCTCACAGCGACGGCAGTGACCTGCTTTCTTTCTGCGACAAGGGTCTTCTCTTACTCCGTCACGCTGTTACACGCCCACGAACGCTTTTTCCTGTAGGACTCACCAAAGATTGCTTACAGATTAATAGTAAATAGAAATTAATCAACTTTATTGAGGTCTGGAAGAATTTCCACCCCATTTTAATTGGGGCACGACTGCGTTGTGCCCTCACACATAGCTCCCTTGTTTCTCTTCATTTTCCTCTTTCTTTCTTCCCTTTCTCTCTCTCTTTCTAGCTCCCCCTTTCCTTCTATCCCTCTCTCTCTCTCTCTCTCTCTATTGCTTTTTTCTATCTTTCTTTGATTCTTCCTTTTTCTTTCTCTTTCTGTCTTGCTCTCTTCTTTATCTCTTTTTTGTGCCTGTTTCTTTCTATATCTTTCTCTCTCCGTCTATTTCTTTCTATCTATCTCTCCCTCTATCTATCTATCTGTGAATTTTAACTCAAGATGGTGTTTCTAAACAGGTCATTTACGATTGGCTAATTATTCCTCTGTAAAATACCACAACTCTTCGGTGAGATCAGCCATTAGACAAGCGACACAACAGTTTAGATAAACGATTTCGGGAAAATGAATCGAAACAAAGTTGTTAACTTAAAATCGAGAAGATAAAAGGTAACTAATACACATTTCGCAGTTGGGAATAAGGAAATGTATATGTTCCGATTTTGGAAGCTACCAATCTGTTCGAATATTGTTTATTGTTTGTCTGTTCTGATATTGTTACTATCTCGTATGTCCTTTATATGAAAGCACCATAACGTAATAAAAGCTACGTAACATGGTTTCTTAAGGCATCTATGCACAGAACTCGCATTATTACAGAAGAGGAGAAAGTACTTTAGGGAAAACTGGTCCGGCAGCTTTTTTTCAGGGGTGAGACGAGAACAAAATAAATTCATTTTAATCTCATTCGACCATTACAAACACGTGCTTGGGATTTACGTATATTTTACAAATGCTCTTGATCTAGTATGATTTATATTGCTTTAAAAAGAACTGGTGCCAAAACAGTTGCCTAATATTCTGGCCAAGCTATACAGACAGCACGTACACTACGCAAATATAGATGACATTTTGAACCAAGTTTATCTCGAGTCTCTCATGGCAGCGTTCTTGGTGATTCCCTTATAACTAAGGCTCCGTGTTCTCGGTTTTATCCGAAAAAATCCGATAAACATTCGCCGGTAAAATTTTTGACAATTCGGATTTATCCGATAAACTCCGATTTCAAGGGCCAATATGACCTGGACCAACACCAACTCACCCAACTTTTTATTATACTGGTTCAGTTCTTTATCGAAAGGGCAATTGTTGTATAAGTGCTCATTGATACATCTTATGGTTTCACCGTGTTAGGCGACGCAGCTGTATTGTGCTTGGTCAAGTTTGGTCTTGTGTGCTTGACAATGGGTATGTCCATCAAGTCGCTGAAAATCGTATGTCCGTCAAGGTGGTTCTCTTTTAATGAAGCTCTAGAAGATACTTTGGACTACTGGCGCGCCATTTTGTCTTTTTTGGGAAGCGACAAAGCCAAGGGAATGAAGTGTGAGAAGCTCAAGAGCCTTATTTCATCGCCTGAAGCTGTACACGACTTTCAGAGGCCACGGATGTGGCTATTTCGTGCGAAGAAAACACAAGGGGAGGGTTAAGGGGAGCGCTCCCCTTAACCCTCCCCTTGTGTTTTCTTTGCGCGAAATAGCCACATCCGTGGCCTCTGAAAGAACATGAACCGACTAGCCCAACAACGTGTGCTTCTGTACACGACTTGCTCGTTAATATGAGGTTTCTGAAGACCAATTCGTGTGCCGTGCTCTCAATCATTAAGCACCTTGAGGCAGAGAGTACCCTAGCACACCAAGTTTGTCCCATAACAAAGCAGAAAACTGGGCGAGTTGGTATGTATTCATCGTCACAGGATAGCGCGCACTTACAACGGGGACAAAGGGAGAAGAACCTTAGCGCTTGTGTTGTCGTGTTCTTCTCCCTTTGTCCCCGTTGTAAGTGCGCGCTATCCTGTGACGATGAAGTTTGTCCCATACTGGGGGTTCGTTTGCACGCACTCATCAGTCAATGGCGTGATCCAACCGAGGTCTTCGCATCAGATGTCACAAGTCTGTTCGACCTCCTTGACGAGAATGACCGCTTAACGACTGTCGCAGACATTCACGATACTACGCTGCCGTCGCCGAAAAGTGGAGACAGACATCTGAGAGGAGCCTGTGCGATCAACTCCAGTACAGCAAAGAATCGTTTTGATACTGTGCTCAAATTGTGAATACAAATGTGAAGCATGAGCTGCCCTGCGCGTTCCAAACCTATGCGCCTATTTTTGAATAAGTGCTTCTTGAAACTGACGACATGAGCCAGCTCCTGAGTGATTTTGCGAACTACCAGTGCTATGAATATGTGACATTGTTGAACCCATAGGCGTGCGCACAGGGGGGGCAGGGGGGGCGGCCGCCCCCCCTAATCACCTAAGAGGGGGGGGGGCGCAAAATCTGCCCCGTACATTGACCCATCTAGTCACCTAAGAAGGGGGGGGGCGCAAAATCTGCCCTATACATTGACTTAGTAGGGTGGGGGGGCGCTGCGACGAACCTTTGCCCCCCCCCCCCTAATGGGGAACCCTGCGCACGCTTATGGTTGAACCCCTGTCATTTTGGAGGCTGCACAATGTCCAGTGGCCAGTGCTTTCTCGCTGCGCGCTGCGTCTTCTGGCGCTTCCTGTTTCTAGCGCTAACGTTGAAAGGGCATTGTCAAAGATGAGAGTCGTCAATCGAAAGGAGCGCCCTTCGATCACTGACACCAACCTCCCAAAGTATGCTTGTGTGTTTTAAGCTTTAAGCTAAGGTTGTTATACGCGCAAATACAGGTGTTTCGTGTTGCTTGTGCATATATGTTTTGTGCATTCAAACCTTCTAGAAAAAATAAAATGTGCTTCTTGCGCTTTGATGGTTTTGTATTCAGATGTGAATTGATCTAAAATTTTGGGGGTTTTAGGAATAATGCAAAACTCCGAATTTCGGCGAATTTGGGATTTACAAGAAATAAACTCCGATAAACGCCGAATTTCCGCCAAAAATATAAACTCCGATAAACATCCGCCGATTTTCAAGAAATATAAACACCGAAAACGCGGAGCCCTACTCATAACTAACCGCTTGAATAATACCACACACATCGACGATGAATTAAAATTGGTATATGAATCGAGGATACCGTCTTAGAATTTTACACTACAACCTTCTCATAATAAACCACTACAGCTAACGACACCTTATAACTCATGCACGTTCGTGAATGGTCCTAGTATAATGCTTTAAATATTATCACAAGCAAAGCCAAGGCTTCAGCTTGCTGAAAACGATATCGCGTGCGTTAACGACGTGATAGTATTATGCTGCGAAAATATAAACAGTCAACTTTTAAAACTTTATGCGTCCGCTTCCCTGAAACGGTGACATGAAAATTTCCGTGTTGAGCGCATAACAAAGAAAGAATCTCGCATAATAGAATCACATTTCGCAAATAAGCCCACGTCACTCAATTATGTGCAGCTTCTGTTGTGTAACACACTGCATTATGGGTATAGTAATCGTTGTCATTTAATACGGTTAAACAGGTCCCTGGCTGGCATTTGTCACGAAACTTTCTGCAATTCAAAAACATGTTAGGGAATATGTATAAACGTATATACAATGTAGCTTATCATGGCCGTTCGGCATAACATTTCAAAAAAAAAAAAGAATGAGTTGAGATAATGCCGGTACCTTAAATTCACAACTTATCACAGTACAGCACTTCGCCATTAAAAATGGTATGAAAATTCAAGAAACGCTGCTGATAGGTAGCCCAAATACTATTGCAGAAGAAGGTGTCACGTCTCCCCTTACCAGCAGTACTAAATTTGTGCCCCAATAAAGATATAAAATTAGGTTCTCATGACAAAGGAAAAACAACACAAATTTTCGTCTCGGGTATCCCGTAATATGGTTTAACCAACTTCTGTTTTCACAATGAACTTGCTCTCAGTGCATTTCCGTATTTTCTCTTACATGTATTATTATTTGATTTCAGTTTGTTTCAGCTCTTATAAGTGCTCCGGTACTTATTTTTTACCATAGTTTTCTTTTTCTCTTGTCTCTTATATAGGATTATGAATGTCTCGATAAAGCTAACCCTTCAATTTAAAGAAGTGTAATGTAGTTCTCTTCTGAGATGGAGGTAATCCAGTTTACACTCGCTTTTCCTACTACCTCCCTCATCGGCAGCGATGTTTCAATTCAATTTGTTCACTTACAAAGAGTACATCAACAGTTATAAACCTCGGTAACGGTACAGGTTTTATTCGCAAAACGATAAAAGACACTGTGTTGTTGCAAAACCTCGTGCGGTACGAGTTGGTGTAGAACGTTCACAGACACACACGAAGAAATATCAGATTCAACGAAAACGAGCTCATTCGTTGTCCGGTGGCTCCCCCTGGTTGCGATGTGGAAAGACACGGTTTTCTCATCTGCTTCCCATAGCGCATTTCGCATCTTACTGCTGGCTTTGTTGAAGCGCTTTCGCCCCGGCGCAGGCGGCAGGTTGTTTATATTCGTACGCTACAGTGCAGCCACCGTGGTAGCTCAGCGCCTGAGGTGTTGCGCATGCTAATCTCGATGACGCGAGCTCGATTCCTTCTCGCGATGACCGCGTATTCATATGAGTCAAAAAGGCAAAAATGTCCGTGTACTTAAAATTAAGTGCGCCTTATGGAATCTCAGGTGGTCAAAATTAATCCGTAGTTCCCCTCTACCGCATGCCTATTAATGGTGTCGTCGTTTTGGCACGTAAATCCCAAAAATTTTAATTTTCTTAAAGGGACACTAAAGTGAAACAATGAATCAGTTTACACTAATAAATTATGCTCTGAGAACTCTACTGTCGTTAGATTTATTAAAGGATGAGAAAAGCCTAGGTCAAAATATCATTTTTAAATCTCGCGTCGATATCTCCGCACGCCTCGTCACGACTTTCAATATGTTTGGCGACCATGACCCAACGAAATTTCCTGAAACTTGGTGTGCTAAGTCTCTGGCCCCTCAGAGGACAATGAATTTCATTTTCGCCGATGAGGGCCTACGTAGGTCCTAGTAGACGCAGCTAAATCTATGACGTCACGGCGATTGGCGCGGAAAATTCAAGGTGGCGTCGCCACCCGCATTTTCTTTTCGCGCGTTTTTTCGCCTACCAAGCCTCTTCTCGCGGCAAGCGTGGTGATTTTGGTATTGCGAAAGAGTAACTTATTAATAAGAGAAAAATATTTTTTCCCTTTAGTGCCCCTTTAAGCTGCAGAGCGTGGTGTCAGCCAATTCTAGCACCTAGCGGCGTGACTCTATACTCCAGGCACAGTACTTTTGTATGCTGTAGCGTCGACACATATGACAGATAAAGGAAAATACATTGTTGTCCCTAAAAGAGAGGCAACGACAAACGACAAATCAATAGAAGAAAGATAAGGATAGTGATTTAGGCGAGTTTATCGAATGCCATTACGTCAGTGCAGTGCATAGCACTCATACCCTCCCCTTCCCTGCGTTTGATGCGCAGAAAGCAAATATTTTCTTTCCGCGATCAGAGCGCTTTACGCAGCACGTCACATAATGATCAAGAAATTGAGCCAATCAGATTGAAGCTCCATTTGGTATTAGATTTTTTCGGCGAACAACCCTCCTAATGCTCTTGAAGGGGGATGTGTTGTCGACAGTTCATTCACTGTATAAATACTGGAGTGGGAGAGGCGATCGGGAAAGGGAGGAAGGGGGTGGAGTGGCATGGCTCTCATCAGCCATCCCTTCATTATTCATTATTGCCGCCTATCATTATAACAGTGATTATTAATCAATGTTATGTTCGGATTTGCGGTATTTAGGTGTTGTGTTGCAAGGTAGACTGTCTCTTCTCTTTGGCTCAGTCATTAGAAGACGTTCGTTTCTAAACAAAAGCCCGAGCCCAAAGCGACCTCTGCGCATCAAGAGAGTACCAATGTGATGCAGGGTCTCTCAGCGATGTCACAGGTTGACAACACTATTCGCATGTACGGCTGTGTCGCGTCGTCGGTTATAGAAGAGAATGAGAGGGCGCGGGTGAACGCGGGAAAGGGACAGGACTTTTCGCTCCAGCGAACACTATACCGACGTCGGCCATCCCTTCCCTCTCCTCCATACCCTTTCACCCTCACCCCCGTCCGCGGCATGCGTGACAGAGCTCCAATATACCGGCTTTATACCTGCCGCCGCGGACATGCGCGTGCTCAAAGAAGAAGAAGAAGTAGCAGAAAAAGAAGCAGTGCATAGGAGAACGGGCGGTTATGCGCGGAGGCTGACCGGTTTTCATCACGAATGACCGTATTCGGAATCCGCATGAGAGGACAAACAGAGGCAGTCGAGCGGCGCTCACGGTCGCAGCCAGGATCCACTTTCGCCGCCGCTGTTTCTGTTGCTTCTGTTTGCTGCCGCTTCTGTTTCTGCTGATCCGGCCGCCCGATGCTGTTGCTGCGATTGGCGTTGTTGCCGCTTCGCTGCTGATGCCTGCTACAGTTGTTGCACGTGCGGTCGTTGCCCAGTCAGCTCGCTATACTCCCTCTCAAAAAGTTTCGTGACTATTTTCTTGCTTTTCTGTGATTCATTGTTCCGTGTACCCTCGCACGAAGTAATAAAAAATATCCCGTGCGTTCATTTGCATTTATAAGTGAACTTTAACGACAATGAGCAAGGCCGTTGCGGCTAACAACCAGCTTTTTGCACAACTTACAGCCATGTGCGATCAGACAAAATCAACAACTGCTATCAGGGCTGTCATAGGTTTTCTTAAAAGCACAGGACTGCGCACTAGACTCTAGCGAAACCAGTACGTTACGTGGTTATTATATATACGCATAACTTGTTTCTCTCTCCATCATCAACCCTCATCGCTCCCTTTTCTTCCCCTTGGGCAGAGTAGCATGCTAGAGCGCACTAGCTCAGGCCACCCTCTCTGCCTTGCTATAAATTATTTCTCTCTCTCTCTCTCTCTCTAGAATGAATGAATGAATGAATGAATGAATGAATGAATGAATGAATGAATGAATGAATGAATGAATGAATGAATGAATGAATGAATGAATGAATGAATGAACGAACGAACGAACGATCGTAGGTCTTAGAGGAGATATGTGGTGTGCGCCTTATAGTCAGCGAAAAACAGCAAGGGCCGTGCTGCTTCTTGGGCTAGTTGGAATTGATGCACCTTAGGTGGCTGAAAAATTTAGTTTAAATTTCTGTACGCACGGCGCTTTGTTGCTCACCTGCTTTCGTTTTCGGTCCCCTTATTTTCCATCCCCGTGAAGGACAGCTACTGAGGAATACCTTTCATTCATTCATTCATTCATTCATTCATTCATTCATTCATTCATTCATTCATTCATTCATTCTGTTTTGTTGCTCAATGAAACTATAACCAACGAAACCATGGTTGTTGCTTCCTTCTTTTTCTTTCTTTTTCGCTTTGTTTCCCTGGCATCCAGTTAATTTGTCATTAGACTTTTATCTCTCGAACTCGAATGGTTTCACTCTGTTGTGCTCACCGGTGAATTGTAACAAACTAACTGCATATTAGGACAATCAATGGTCCGAAGCCGAAATGAACATACTCTGTCAGGCGCTATTTGAGCAGCTTTGCCATTGTGCACAGGCTGCTTACACACACACACACACACACACACACACACACACACACACACACACACACACACACACACACACACACACACACACACACACACACACACACACACACACACACACACACACACACACACACACACACACACACACACACACACACACACACACACACACACACACACACACACACACACACACACACACACACACACACACACACACACACACACACACACACACACACACACACACACACACACACACACACACACACACACACACACACACACACTTCTCCAAGCGAAAACAAATCCTCGATCACTCGCAATTACAATGATACTTTAAAAACAAGATAACGGCTGATCGCAACGACTGACTCAGAAGGCAGCTAGTCGTACTAATTATAAACTTTATTTATATGATCAAAAAACTTTGGTCCGTCGGTCCGGGATCGGTCGTGTCTCTTTATCAGGGGCATGTAGCCAAAAATCTTTTTTCGGGGGTTTGAACCACCCCAAGTGGGTTGAACCCCTCTGGCCACGCCAGTGCTCTTTATATTCGCATGCCGTCCCTTCACCTGCACTTACAAGTGCGCTGCACGGACTAGTACGGGGAGATCGATTGGGAAGCGTCCACTTGTATACAAGAACAAGGAACTATACAAAGCAACAAGCCGAGTCTATATTCAACCCGCATATCGCTCTGCAGTGCATGCACCCCGGACGCTGCTGCACCCGAAGACGAAAGTCTGTCGTCGCGGAAGTACGCAAATTAAAGCAACTAAAGAAAGAGATAGAATGGGAGAAGAGGGCGAGTAGCTTAGAAAGAAGCGGACACTAGAGCGGCACAGCGCTCAACATGTCCAAGATGCGCCGACTGGCGACGAGCACGCCGAACGAGATGCTTGTCTCTGCGCCGAAAAGGACATCGCATGGCGTGCGTGCAAGGCGTGTGCCAGCCCGCGTGGGTGCGTGCGGGCGCGTTTCGGTCGGCACGACCACTTTCGGTGCGGCCACTGAAAGCGACACACGGACAGAGAAAGAGAGAGACTCCCTGTGTCGTCCTTTGCCGAAGAACGGTTGACGACGACGACTGCGTTGTGAAAAGAGCGCGCGGACAGCGCGCTCGCCGCTTTGTTTGTGCAGAGCGATGCGAGACGTCGGCGAGGCGAGTCGCTGACGACCGTCGTGGTCGCAGTTTCGTTGGTTTTGAAAGAAAGAGAAAAAAAAGAACGAAGCAGTCGCAGTGTCTGTACGGCTGGCCGAAAATCAACTCAACTACACTCTCGTTCGCTTTGTGGGTTGCAGTATTTTTGTAGAGTGTCCGCGCAGTGATTCAAATATTTCGAAATTACGTCAGATGCTTACGTCATACGAAGTCTCTGCGCTCGAGAAAGCAAGTTCGCCCAGCGAGCTTGCCTCTAGCGACATCCTGTCGCAGCAGGCCTGGCAACAATGCACTCGCAACAATACAGTCAAATTCGATTTTCGTTCAAGGGCACTCCAAGAGTGCTCGCTCCAGTTTGCGCACAGGATATAGGCCTGCGCGCATTTATTCAGCCAGTTCGAGATAACGTAATGACAACTATAGCAAAGCGTGAAAGGATGGGGAGTGGGCAACGTCGTTCTCACTTTCAGTTTCAGGGGCTTAAGCCTACTGGTAGTTTTGCACACGGGCGTGCGATTCAGGCCAAGGTGGAAGATCACTGAATACGCCTAGGGAGTCGTAAAAACAGTAATCTTAAGAGGGGTCCACCGCTGTGTGGTCTGAAGACATGAGCAGTGCGTGAGGCTACCTGTCGAGTGCCTCCTCACTTCTTTTGGGCCTTCTTGATTTTCACATTCCGCTTGAGCTAAGGCTGAATAGCACGCGCAAAAGAAAGAAAGCTAGCAGGATATTCTATGTTCCTAGAGAAATGACAACAGGTGAGGAAAATAAAGTTCACCGATTACATGTTTAAAACTCTGACTGTGTTCCTGATAGAGAAGCCCGCTTGCTGATAACTGTACGCGGGATATACCAACAAGTATGTATGCTACTGAGTAGTGCAAAGTTTCGTTTTAAAGGGACACTAAAGTGGAACAATAACATAGGTTGGGCAGATAAATTATAGTCTGAAATCTATAGGTAAATTTAAACTTTAAAATGATGATATTGCTAAAAATGTAAAAAATAAAATTTATAAAATTCTAAATGTGCCAAAATTTGCTTGTTGCGCCAACAGTCATAACTACATAACGGTTGGTGTGATGGAACGCGACTTGGCAGGTACGTAGTGAGGACAGTATCCTGTGCATCTAATCTCCGCGATCACCACCTCTGTAAGCTTAGGTGCGTTATTATAAAAAGGCTGATAAAGTTTATATTTGTCAGGTTTGTTTTGCAAACAGTTGGCCATAGTACAAGAAGTCACCGCTCGTTTTCAATCATTCTGCTTGAATGCACAGTTCCACCTATAAAGAAATAGCATGCAATATTTTATGTGAAAATATTTATTAGGAAGAAAGTTATCGCTGTTCGCGTAACTGTAGGATGCAAAAAATCATGTTTTGAGAAAAATGGCTTTAAAGATTTGAACCGAATGTCCATGTACTAAAGAAACATTCAAAATGTCTTAAATTCACCGCGCTCATAGCTTTGGACCTCCTTTGAAGCAGCACAATCTCCTTTTGAGCGATCTGAAGCATTTTGTTTTGTTTTCTAGCTCCTTTTGCGTCTCCAGCTGACTCTCATCCACGTGCTCCACAGTGGGTCCACGTTCGGTATATTGATTCCCTAACTCGCGTTGACGCTTCCCTTTCTTCATATACTTTGCCATATTTCATAAAGTGCTATAATTTTCTCCTTGAAAGGCCAGAACTAAGTCCAAGAGCGCGAAATGACGTACCAAAAAGCACAGACAGCCGGGCGAAAACGCAAGCCGCTTAAACAACAGAGTGCCGCAACTGTGTAGTGGATATTTTAAAATAAATTGAAAACATCATGTCCATAGGTCGGCAAACTCACTCATGAGTCGACTCACACAGACTAACTCAGACCCAGGTCGAGCCGTGAGTCTGAGTCTGAGTGAGTCCGTGAGAATAATATTTCGGTGAGTTTGAGTCCCAGTGAGTCCGGTTGAGGAAGACTTTAGTGAGTCCGAGTCCGAGTGAGTCTGGTTGAGGAAAATATTGGTGAGCGTGAGTTCGAGGGAGCCCTCAGAGCGAAATGTATTTCTTGAGTGAGTCTGGTTGGTTCGGCTGCTTGGTAGGCACCATAGAGCGAGCATTATCTCGTGTGCAAGCCCTCAAAGACTGCTGGCAGCGTCAGACCTTGAAAGTGGAATGGTATAAAACCAATCGTCCACGCCACCTGTCCTCTTTGATGCATCTCTGTATGCCAACTGGACTCCGCCGAAGAGCGGCCACACTGCTTTATCGCTTATAGCTAGGGGTGGCATTTACGAAGTCCTATTCCTTTCGGATTGGAATGGCCGACAACGCTCTTTGCGATGCATGTCGTTGCGAGGAGACGCTACACCACGTCCTGTGCGACTGTCCGGCCTATAATGTTCAGAGACAGTCACTGGCGTCCGTTCTAGCGCGCCTTGACAGTAGACAAATGCCTGTTGAAATAGTTCTTGCATGTCGTCAACAGAAGACATCACAGCTGAAGGCGACGAAGGCGCTGCTGAGATTTTTAAGAGAGGCGAACTTGGACAAGCGGCTGTGACAGAAATGTCGCGTACCACGCAAGAGTGACCGACTGTGACTGACTCTGTGTGTGCTGTGTTATGTGCTATCTTTCTCTCTCTCTTTCCTGTCCATCTTTAAATCTCCCCCACCCTGTCCCCATCTGTAGGGTAGCAAACCGGTTGTCCTATACTGGTTAACCTCCCTGCCTTTCCTTCTGTAATATTTCTTCTCTCTCTTGAGTGAGTCTGAGTGATCTCCAATTTTTTTGCCGACCTATGATCATGTCCAACAAGCTTTAGAATGTTCTTAGAGAACTTGGCATTACGTAATATGTATACGAACAGACATTTATGACGAGATCACAGGTGTTGTGGAATCAGAAACCTTCAGTTTTGGTTTCGGATGTGTCTAGGAGAAGTTGAAAAAACGGTGATGACTTTCGAACGGCTCAAGATACTACATAATTCTTTTTACTAAATATTCTTCAGTAGTCAGGGAGCTTGAAAATGTTAATTCCAAAAAAAAAAAATATTTTTCTTTTTTTTTAAGAAATGCGTTCTTGAAGGTGGTAACCTATCTTATTGTGACCTGTGTTCTTTTTAGTCTGTCCTTCGTAGCATCTCCCTACCGTAAGCGCATTGCCAAGCCATCTTTACTGCTCCTTTACAACGTCTTCTACAGATTTCATTTCACAACGGAAATGTAGCGCCGAGCGGGCCCCATCGAAATAGACCTATGTCAATACACATCTACGCAGTCGAATAATTAGTGCCGCTGAAGCTTCAACCTACAGCTGCCGTAAAAACTAAACAGAGCGCCATTATTTCACTTTGTCACGGGCCGTTCTTCTTCACTCTCACGCTTGTGCCCGCCAGTGCGTGCGTGCGTGCGTGCGTGCGTGCGTGCGTGCGTGCGTGCGTGCGTGCGTGCGTGCGTGCGCGCGCGCATCAAGCGGTACAAACGTGACGCTTTTTCACGGCCGCTGCGTCCGAGGTCCGGGTGTCGTGGTGACCGACCTAGCCGGCCAGCCGCCATTGTCGAAGGGGCGAGGACCCTAGCTTTCATAAAAGCCGCCCACTCGGCGATGTCGCGCCCAGAAACGACTCGAACATCTGCATGGCTAGCTGCATGGCCGCAGCACCGAGGACGACGGCACACATTCGCTACGGTAAGTGGACGTGTGTGCGCGCGCGCGCGCCGGGCGCAGTTATTTAATTATGCCGCTTGCGAAAACCTCCCCTATCTGCCCCCCCCCCCCCCCCCCCGTTTTGAAACGACGCAAGCCTATACTCGGACGACTGCGTGGATGTGCAAACTACCTCGCCTCGTGTTAGCATACAAGTAAGCCAACATGTGAGAAGCCCGATTTCGGAGAGGTAGAAGGCTCTTTGCTAAAAGCAGAAAGTTCGGCCCGCGTATATTCATTGTGAAATTTTGGCGGCGCAAACAAACGGAACACAGAAAGAGCGGGACATAAACAAACCCTTCTGCAGCGTATATTCGCCTACCTGCTATTCTGCAGGGAGAGATGAGGAGAGTTTTCACACGCGCGCGTGCGTATTATCTCTTAGTAAGTATTGACAGCGCATACAAGAAAAGGAAATGGGACGGAGCAAAGAGGGGCAAATAGCGCTGTGTGCCCCTTTAGCCTCGCTTTCTTCCGTACCGTTTCCTATTCTTGTGTGGGCCGTCAATAATTTCTAGTGGATCCATACCAACTTTCCCAAGCTTCAACTCTTTCAAGCTTTTTATCTCATCTCGGAAACATTGTTATCTGTGAATTATTTGTATAACTCGGCATTGTTATCAATCTCAGGCCATATCGCAACGTCAAGTTCCTTTCCAGCCCTGCGTAACTTCCCGTGTATGCACCAGCTTGTTCTCCGAATATATGTCTACGTGATCCATTTTTTCCGAGGGGGGGTGGGGTGAGGGGAAGAAAGAAAGGAACGACGTACTTGCTGAAGGCCTTGACTATTCGAGAAAAACACCTATTTTTTTATTATTTTCGGTATAACACCCCCCTCCTTCAGAACTATGGGGCGGGGGGGCAGCCACCCCCCCCCCCCAACTACGGGTCTCATTTCTCCAACAGTAACCTGTAGACTATACTTTCAGTAGCTTTTAGTAGCTGTAGCTTTTAGTGGCTTTTAGTAGCTTTTAGCACCTTACAGTTCAACGTAACATCGGCACTCGCGTTCGAACGCTGACGACAGTTACAACGTGGAGAGATGAACACTACGGCGCGCCAATGTGCCTATAATATAATCAGCGTTCATTGGAGCATTCCTTCTGAAATAGGTCCTGCGAAGTTCACAAATCACAAAACGGCTCCTACGATAGCGGCTCTTAAATTGAAAGCGAAGATTCTATATGACTGATGAATGGCAACACCAACGCTTCCTGATGAATTCGCCCACACACCCCGTTCTCATAACTTGAGGAGAAGCTCAAAGGTCGGAGTACTTGAGGAGCACCGCCGCTCTCTCCCACCGTCGTAAAGCTTGCGTCGTTAGCGGCGATGAGTCGGCATTGCGTAATGCTACGATGCGAGTCCCTTTTGCATAAGCGTGAAGCCACGAGTTTGGCCGCCTGCCGCGGAACCTCCTTGCGCGATTCGCAGTCAGTGGGCGTCATTTTAATCGCGCAACTTCGAGGCAGACGTCAAGGACGCGAGCCTAGAAGGATGTCTTCGCCGAATGCGGGAGCCGGAATAAGTCGTGTACGTGCGCAAATAATACATACGCGCCTCTTGTGCGTGGCTGTCGCCTATGAATTGCCAGATGAGAGTCATGGCGTGAAAACCTGAAGCAGTGCGATGCAATGTCACACTGTTTACTGGATTCACAGGGAAACCACGTTGTGCACCCGCCATCTCGTATGATGAAAAGCTTAGTGTCTCGGTGTAACTGACACGATGCAGCCTTTGTTGTATACATGCTGCGGTGTATTATACGCGTTATGACAAAAAGGCGCTTTTCACTGCGCGCCGGCACAAGGATGCACAGTATAGAGGTTAGTCGTGTATACGCAAACAATGGGCAGTTACTGCGCAATACACTCGGGTTCTAAGCGAAGCGCTAGTGGAAAAGGAACTAAGACTTGCTTCGCTGAAAAGTTTGGGCTGACAGGTTATAAACGAAAGAAGAACATCAGATGTGACAGGGCAGTTTCTCGCATTTAGACATCGTATGGAAATAGATGTGCGAAGTGGCAAATTTGAACGTTGGTGTTACTTAGTCAAGATGTTTCCAAGTTCTAGAAACAGCAATGTAGAAAGCGTTCGTCATGACGACATGAAAGAAGAAAAAAAAAAGCAGGACAATGAGTATTGTTGCATAGTCTGCTTTGTCTGAAAATGCTTGACGAGTGTTTTTTTTTTTTTTGTTAGTTTCTTTTTTTGTTCGTATTTCTGCAGGTTGACCCACCACGGTGGTCTAGTGGTTATGGTGCTTGACTGCTGACCCGAAGGTCGTGGGATCGAATCCCGGTCGCGGCGGCCGCATTTCCGTGGAGGCGAAATGCTAAAGACCCGTTTACTTAAATTTAGGTGCACTTAAAAAAACCCCGGGTGGTCTAAATTTCCGCAGCCTTCCATTACGGCGCCCTTCATAATCATATCGTGGTTTTGAAACGTGAAATGCCGGCATTTATTACTGTATTTCTACAGGCTAACTCTGGGAGTTCCTCCCCATTTCGTCCTTGCTTTCAAGCCGGCGCAATATTTTTTCTTTCATTCACTACTTACTTCGACAGCATCTTTTGCTACATAATATCGCAGGAATATTGTTCAACGAGTACACTCTCATTCAAAAGTGTGCACCCCGTGTGTATAACTTATTCCGAAACTACAAATGTCATCGCTCTCGCTAACGTTTCCTTTTCCAAAAAACCTCTGCGCTTGTCACTTTCTTGTCGAGAGCAGCGCAATGAGGCGTTGATGACGCGCACAACGTTCGTGACCTGAACATTCCGGGCATGTAAGCTGTAGCTACAAAATACACGCGAAGAGTGTAAATATTAGTGTGAACTGTACCAGCTCAAAAATGTTAAATGCCGAAATATTCATCATCGTAGAAGACGGCTGCATGCGGGTGTTTAATCGCACATGTGCCACAGCAAAGCGCATCAAGAACTC
Organism: Rhipicephalus sanguineus; assembly: GCF_013339695.2. Classification (NCBI taxonomy): domain Eukaryota; kingdom Metazoa; phylum Arthropoda; class Arachnida; order Ixodida; family Ixodidae; genus Rhipicephalus; species Rhipicephalus sanguineus. The sequence continues at coordinate 96,121,241 of NC_051177.1, read as the reverse complement.
ATATCGCGAGCAACGGACTGTTATACGACACGATCGGATACATTGTAGAAAACCGCAATAATCTATTGTCTTAGTATATATATATATATATATATAGTTGAAGGAGTGGTTGCCGTATAAGTATAAGTATGAGAGGTGGCACTTCAAGAAAACTTCATTTATTACGTCGACGTTTCGGTCAGAGCCTAACCAGAAAGGTCAGGCTCTGACCGAAACGTCGACGTAATAAATGAAGTTTTCTTGAAGTGCCACCTCTCATACTTATATATATATATATATATATATATATATATATATATATATATATATATATATATATATATATATATATATATATATATATATATATATATATATATATATATATTACGTGCGCGCGCACAAGCACTGCAGTTCTATCTAGCCAATTTCGGGTGAGGCAGATGCTGCAAAGATGAACATATCAAAAGTCACTTATTCAGACATCTTTTCACATCGCCGATATTCTCCGAATGTAGTCATTTACGTAAGTACCGAAGCTGCTTCACGAAATGATTCGTAGTCTAAAATGTTCATAGGGCGCACGCTCTTCGGCATACGCTCGGCACTTAAACAAAATATGCTCGACAGTTTCTATGGAGCCACAGTTATTACAGTACGGACTTTCGGTTTGACCGAAGCGGTACCGTAAACTGTTTCCATAAGCACATTACATGCATATGCTGACCAAAAGAACTTTATCAAATGACTGTGTCTTGGGACCTTTACCCTGCGCCACGCAACAGAGGCAAGCGATGAAACTACTATTCAGATATTTAGAGAGCATCGGCCAACTCGACAAACTTTAATGGCACCTTGAAAGCACTTAATAAGTCACCGTCAGCACACCTCCCCGCCCAAGAGACAAACAACTCAGTTTCTGTTTTTACCTCCTTTTTATTCTATTTTAACTTTTTACATCTTTTTTCTATCTCTCTCTCTCTTTGTGTCTTTCAGTCCCCAATCCCCTTCCCCACGCAGAGTAGCAAGCCAGCGAATTTACACACGCAGGCTAAATTCTCTGCCTTTCAATAAAGAGCTCTCTCTCTCTCTCTCTTTCATAGTCTAAAATACAACGTATTTATCGAAGACTCGATAAGTGCTGCATCCGAGAATCCGGTGTGGCGCTTTCATAGCAAAGCTGCGAAAGGTTCCGCAGATTGATAATTTCTGAAGCATCTTCGAACTGCGGGGTATTAACGCGGCAGCGTTAATAAGCCCGTGTCGCGTAAATTCCTGTGGCGGCGGTGTTGGTGTCTGGAAATTCGTATCTGGAACTAAGCAAGCCAACGGTACTCTCACGATGCAGTCAAACAATCGAATTTCGAGATGGTGTTGCTATAACATCGCGCTCTGCGATGTTAAAGCTGCATTTAATACAGGTATATTATTCACGCGCATTCGTTCATTGTACCACGCCATATTGTGTACAGATTGCGCAAGTGAAGAAACAAAGTTGAGGGACTGCTTGGAACTCATTCGTGTTATTAGCGTCAAGTCAAGGCAGCCTCAGCGACGCAACGTCTTTCGCGAAACTCACGCCAAGCTGGCGAAACAACGAACGATTCGGTTTCGCGCTTCTCTCGTGTCAACTTAATAGGTAACACGACCTTCTCGAAACCCGCCACGCAGGCAAAAGTTCGTGCGACAGTGCACATAGCTAAAGAAAAGGGCATGAAGGTACCGTGCTTACTCGAGTATAACCGCCACGCGTCTTGTAACGTTCGCATCGATTTACGTACTTCACAACGACTTGATTTTGTGTAGAGCTAGAACGAAATTTCAAATGCATTGGAGTTTACAGCAACGGCCCGCGGAGCTCACGAGGCCATAACAGCCGCAGTATGTAATAAGGCGGCCATAGGCGTGCGCACAGGGAGGGAAGGTGGGGGGCGGCCCCCCTAATAACCTAAGAGGGGGGGGCGCAAAATCTGCCCCGTACATTGACCCTTCTAGCCACGTAAGAGGGGGGGGGGGGGCGAAATCTGCCCCATACATTGACTTAGTAGGGTGGGGGGGGGCGCTGCGACGAACCTTTGCCCCCCCCCCCTAATGGGGAACCCTGCACACGCCTATGAAGGCGACGTTTGGAATTTGAAACAGAGCACATATTGGATGCAGAAATCCAAACAACACAGACGTGGCTGCCTTAAGGAAGACAAGTACACTTGTCGAAACGATACACCATCCACCTTCAACTATTTCCCACCCCTTCATACAGGGTATGAGTACGATTCGGGCACCCTATCTAACCAGGCTTGGCTGCGTGCTTTCTTCTGATGTGCATAATGTTGTTGTAATGCGCATACTTCAGTAAATGTTTCCAAAAAAAAGAAAAAAAGGAAGGTGCGCGTCATGATCGAGTAAATATGGTAGTTGCAACTCTTGAGTAAAACGGAGTGCTCCTCACGCGTGGGTGTCTCGTAATTGCTTTTCTTTACAACGTAGTGCGGTGATTGCGGTGCTGTCCGCGCGCGTTAGAGCCTTAATGTATGGTATGGCGCTCTGTCGTCCGGACGGCAAGTCGGGATAGCATTAGCACTATTTCAACGTCCTTTGTTTTACAGCTCTGTTGGTTCTGATGACGACGGTACTATTGTTGTTTACTCTTTATTCGCAGCTGCAACACTCGGGTCAACGTGCCCAGACACTCTGCCGCTCTGGCGTATCCAATGACTTTGCACTGCAGACGCCATAGACAGCACGTTGCGCTGTGATATTTCACACCGCTGAAAGAATAGACGACCGCCTTGGGGAACTCATAGAGGTGAGACATTCTTCCACGTCTACGAAACCACTCATCTATCTATCTATCTATCTATCTATCTATCTATCTATCTATCTATCTATCTATCTATCTATCTATCTATCTATCTATCTATCTATCTATCTATCTATCTATCTATCTATCTATCTATCTATCTATCTATCTATCTATCTATCTATATGGCTCTCTTTCTTCTCAGAATTTTTTTAACGAATGGTTGGAGATGATATTCAACAGCCAGCAGTAGTACTATATTTCTTCCCAAAATGTTGAATTACATCACCGGCTGCTCTCTCTTATCAATAAATCCCGCCCGTAACTTTTGAGATGCGTGTTAAGATATATATTTATTCGTGATCACTATCAGCCCGCTTCGATATTCAGCGTATAGCAAAATTCGTCTCATAAGTTAATCCCTGTGTTCTGTGTTTCGTCACGTTAACTTTCCCGATGCCTAGAAACGTCCGCTTCTCTCCATCCAGTGGAGCATCGCCTTGAGCTTTGTCTCTTTTGCCATTAATCTAATCGCTTCTGAATATTATCGGTTATCGGCACTGCGTACTACGTGACCTTCTCGTCCTCACTATCACCTCTGTGTGCTTATCCTCCAATCAACACGCTATCTCTTCCAACGTAGCGCGCCTAACAGCCCTCGTGATGCCACTCGCCGCAATACTTTTCGTTCACACTTTTCCGTAATGAATGGAAGGAGGCCTCAATAATGAGCGCGAGCAATTCAGTTGACCGACGTCCACGTCCTGTTTACAGGGCATACCACAGGTCACATACGACACGTAGGTGTGCGAAAGGTGTTCCATTAGGGCCCCGAAACACCCTCCCCCCCCACCCCCCGCTCTGCCGGACCCCTTCTCACTGAGGCTATTGCGACCAGAACGCAGAGAGAGGGGGCATGCCCCGCCCCTCTCCCTAATATTTCGTCTTTGAACTGAGGCGGCGTCGGCAGCATCAATACGAGTGATGCAAAAAAAACATCACGTGATGACGTCGCCATATGACGTCGTCACATAACGTGACGTAACATGATGACGTTCACGGAGGCAGGGCCGATCACGGAGGCAGAGCGAAGTCAGGTGAGGTGCAGAACGCTTGCAATGCCACCGATCCTGGAGGCAGTGCAAAACCACGTTAGGTGCAGGAAGGTTTCACAGGGGGGCGTGGGAATATGAATACATTGACTGAAAAGAAAGCGAAGAAGATGGTTTTCGCCTTTGAGTCGTCTTAGGGGACTGCATAAGGGACCCTGTGAGGTTTGTACACTTATACACACATTTTCACAGTTTAATTACACTTTCTTTGTACAATTTTGTGCTATACTGATTAAGTTACTAATGTTCTAGGGTAACTTTAATTCCACGTATTTTTAAGTTTCTTGGTTAAAGTGTAACTCATAACACAATGTACGTCAGTAGAGGCGGAATAAATTCATAACAATTCTTGTTTTTCTTTTCGAGAATCGCCATCGTCATTATCTTCTCACAAATTAAGCCTCGGTGACCGGGATACACGGACGGCCTTTGTGTCTCGTAACAGAACGCCACATGCCAATGCGCAACGCAGTTGCATCGGGTCATTTGGTAATAGTAAGAACGTGAGGATCGCGCTCCGCGTACATACAGACACCGAAGAGTGAGCGTAATGCGTATATAACAGCGCTGCTCTCAACCTTGAACTGTCCTTGCTTCGACAGTGACGCATATTGTTCACTGCACCTTCCTTCGCCGGCGCCCATTGTTCGCGGTAACCCGATATTACATTGAGGCCACAAGAAACCCGTGCCCCGATCGGGGCCACGTGGGTCACATTACCGCGTCACTATATTCGGCGCTTACAAAACCGGGTCCCCACGCGCGTAGTTCTTTCTTGCTTTTCTTTTTGTCTCGTTCGATTGTCGAAAAGTCGGCTCGCCCACGTCAGACGCGCGCATGCTTTATCCAGCGTAAAGGGAAGCCTTATAGAACGAGTTCAGAAAAGGCTCGCTAGGAGGACCTAAAGCAAAAACAAGTGAAATTATCTTTACTCTCGTATAACGTCCCAGAAACACAGTGATTGGTGATCTCAAGGGACCTGGTTGGTTTTCTTTTATATGTCAGGCATGTTTACAGGGTAAAAATCGAAGGGCACTGCGCTGGCTATACGAGAGGCGTACCCAGTGAAAAATCGAACGGGACAGAAAGAATCATATATTACACGTGGTAGGGACGTCTCACGATGATGCAAATAGCCTGCTGATTAGGGATCGTCAAACTGCCACACACACAGCAAAAACCGGGTTGCATTCCACGGTTGTGTACTTAACACGAAGAATTAATCAGGCTGAGGCCACGTTGGCGGGAGTACAGGTGCAACTGCTCACAGTGGACAAGTGTGAAAACGCGAAATGATAGTGAGGCACGCTTTTTAGCTTATACAGGTACAACTCAAGAATTTGGAGAGGCCCCGCCCAGATGACCGAAGTGCGGCAGCCGACCGCCTCCGCGACTAAAGAAATAGTCCCGCTCATGCACTCGGCTATGTTCTCCAAAAGAAGGGGCCACCGGCCGCCCGGCTCATGACGTCAGCCTGGAGCGCACGCCCATTGGTGCAGGCTTGTGTGCGTCCTCTTTTGATGAGTAAATGACGCAGACGTCTAAAAGTTGTACCCGATGATAGCTGGGGGTTCCGGAAGGCTTTTGACCAGCTAGGTTCATTTACAGTGCGCCTAAATCGAAGTACACGGATGCTCCTGCATTTCACCTCCACAGAGATGCGACCTCAGCGAGGGCGAAAATCGAACCCTCGTTCTAAGAAACACTAAATTAGGCAGTGCCGCTTTGAAAATATAGAATATTACTGAAAGCACTAAAGGCTGCCTCTCGTTTAATTTCGTTGTTTGACAAATGTATAGAAAATGTGACGGTTATTAAAAAAGCAGGGCTGTGTCTAATAATGTATAGCTACAATTTATCGTAAGCTGCTAACGCACTGTGGTGCGTTAGAAACAGTGAAACATATTAAATAGATAAGGGAACCTGTCCTTACAGTCGAACGACTTCAGATTCTCAAGCACCGCTATATCCCAGAAAAACGCTAGATCCTATGTCTCCTCCTTCGCAGAAACGTGAAGCTTTGAAATTTCCTTTGAAGCTGCTTGAACATTACCTTAACCCTTTCCTTACCATGAAAAAAAGAAGAAAATTGTGCCAAATTTACCGGAACCTTTTTGCGCTGAATTTCTAGAGCTTTTTTTTTTTAATAAAACGGTACCGTTATTTCAACTGAATGGGGTTCCTTTATTTAACCAATTCCGTAAAAAAGGTAGATCGAATACGGCACAACATGGGCAAGTGTGGCCATCTAGCGTCAAGGAGATGTGTCCTCTTCTCGTCCCGTGTTTAGAGCTGTTTTTTATTCTTCGTCTACCATGCAGCACCAACCAGCCCAATCAAGCACATTGTTAAACACAACTATGACGAGTGTAGTTGTCATTGGTTCCATGTGGGAGCAATTTTTGTTGATGACGAGTACAGTCGTCATCGGTCATTTTGGTACAAAATCTCATGACCAGTATATACTCGTCAACGGCAGGGAAAGGGTTAATTCATAAACTCTAACACGTCTATCTTACAACCATCACGTCCGTTGCCTTTGTTCTCTTTTTCCTTCCTTTCCCGTCCTTTTCAGGGGCTTTCTGTCCCCGACTTACCTCGGCAGCATGTAGGTACTTCTCTCTCGCTTTCTGCCGCCCTGCGACCAGCCAGCAGTATCTGCTGTCACAGCTCGTTTACAGCTACGACAGCATTATGCCTTGTCGAGTAAGGCTGGGCGTCGTTAAAGCAAGCGCTAGCTGCTATCGCATTGACATGGTGTACAATGCGTCGTGCGAATTATCGGATTGATACGAGGCCGTATCTCATAAGCTGATCTTCTTCCCTTCGTCTGATGATGAGACAGACCTTGCCTACCTCTTTAAGCCGACTGGGCTACTGATGAAAAGATACTGGAGCCATGGACTCAGTGACGGGCCATCAGAGCCACCCAATGCACCTTAAAGATAGATGAACGGGCGGCCGCCTTTCAATGCACAGTGAAACAGCGTTATGAGCACAGCGTTTCAATGCACAGCCTTATGGGCGTGTGCACTTTCCTTATTACTATTCCTTGTGTCATTTCTTTCTGCCTCGTATTTCACAGTGTAGGGTAGCTAACCGAATGCAACCTGGTTAACCTGCCAACCTTCTCCCTATCTCTCTTTCTCTCTCTCTATCTTGCATTTGGTATGGAAGGGGCTGTATTCTGAAAAATATTCAAAACGTTTAAAGTCAATTTATCAACATATTGTTACTATAAGTAACGCCAAAACTGGAACAAGTGTCCATGGTAATGTCCTGACTGAGTCGCTGGGATTACACCGATGGCTGTTCTTTTCGCAATTAACCAGTTACATGGCGATAATCTGTACTCTCGTTAACTTAGTTTTGATCGAGGACGCTTAATTAAGCGACCGCTATCATTCGGTGAACATCCTTAACTTAGCGCATCTATAGACTGTTTCAAAGCTCCATAATCCGTTGTTTGCATAATCCCCGAGTGCTTACTATAAGGAACACCATAAAGCTCTTATAAGCTGTAATATAATGCTTGCTGGGAGCTTACAAATAACGATTTTCCACTCCGTTTTCGCAAGACACTCTCGCGGGAGGTATTTGGTTGCGACAAGCAAGGGCAACGGGAATATCAGACATGCAATGCAAGCTTAGCTCCCAAAAGCGTGAAAGGATTGTGACCGTTCTGTGCATTGTGTACAACGCAGTATATCCTTTTATGAAAGGAAAAAAAAACATGATGACGGATTGAGATAACGAATGGATGCGCTGACGACGCTTTCGCAGTTTGCACTTTATATCTTTTGCAACTCTCTGAGAAAAAGAGAAGCGATATTATCCAGGCGGCAAAGTTCATGCGCATTGAAGCGCACAATGTTGTCATATCTAGCTAGGACGTACCTCTCTTACGACGGATATGCGTTTTATGTTATGCAGTGATCGCATTGTTAAGAAGTAATCCCCTTAAATTAGTATCGTTACCCAGCATTTTTACTTCTCTTTTCAAATGTCGTAAGACAAAAGAAGAAGGTTACTGTCTTCACCAGGACCCTGGTCTCAGAACTCCGTAGAAGCTCTGTATACACCTTTTCAATGGCGTCGTTGATTTTCAATGCCTCGAATCTGCATCAACAATTGATGTCAAGAAATCGCACTAACCTCATTTTCTGATTGGCGATTCTGGCGTTTCGCAGTTTCTGAGAGCTTCTACTGAGTAATACAGCAATTATCAAATTTTATTAGCCACAGCAATAAAGTTGAACCTCAGACTTGAACGAAGGACATCGTTGAGCTCACCTGTACCATCTTCTGTCCATCGTCGTGACGCGCCAAGTGCGACATACTTGTATAACGCTTTTGTCTCTTTCTTTCTTGCTTTCTATCTTTCTACGTTTATCATTTTTCTTTACTAGTTGCAGGTCATAAGAGATTGGAGAACGATGGCTCGACTGGAAGACTGCAGGCTCTCTTTCCGGGCTGTCTTTTTTCCGCTAATCACGGTCGGTTTGTTCCTGGTGACGACGGTTTCCTGCGCAGCGGGTGGTGTTCGGCCGTCCCCATCGGCTTCCGGTGCATCGGGAACCAAGAAGACCGAAATCTGGCAGATAGACTTGCTGCCCGACAACGGAGGAGGCCACAGCGGCGGCAACGGTGGAGGCTTCGGTCCCGTGGCACCGCCGCAACCACCGCCGCCTGTCATCCACCATCACCACCACCAAGCGAACGACAGGGGCTCTGTTGGTGGAGGCGTTCATCACGCGGGAAACGTGGGGCTGCACGCGTTCTCAACGGCGGGGGGTGGCGAATCCTACGAGCAGCAAATGCCTCTCCACGCCATCGTGCACACGCCGATGCAGGTCAGTCGAGGCTTCAGCATTCGTGTTAGGGGCGACGAAAACAGAGACCCCTCAACGGAGATCACTTAAAAGTTAGACAGTCCGTACATTCTACAGCTTATCCGAAATAGAGGCGGTGAAAATACAAGACAGAGACGAATATATTTGTAGACTAGATAGACGGTAGAGAGGTCGCAAGGACAAAGTGGGCTGGTCAGTGCACTTCGGCTTGTTCATACAACATACGCATGTTAGTACGACAGTCTGAGCGAAATAGCTGTGCTGCACTGCAAGCGTGACATACATGTGTTAACAACTTGGGTACTAGACAAAAATTATTATAACGACGCGCTAGAACTAGTGGAAAATAGACACGTGAAAACACAAGAAAATATCACATTATGAAAACTGAAAGTGACTACGTGAACGACAACTCGATATCTCCATTCAACTGTGAGATACACTTCCCGCTTTGTGCTGCTTGTTAGTTGTTGCTTCCACCTTCTGCCGGTGCATGCGCGCTACGAATGGTGTCGAGGAACATTGTCAGATATTAAACTCAGTTGGTAGTTTCTGCTCATCCTATCAAGAGAGAGAGACGGAAAAAGGGAAGTGGTTAAAAGGCTCAGTAGAAACTTAAATCCGGTCAGCTACCCTAAACGAGGCGATGTAGTAGGGAGAGGTTAAAGTAATAAGGGTAGCGAAAGAGGGAGAGTGGAGACACGATATAATAAATGCCTGTCGCTATATTATTTCAGATTATATAAGCACAGGGTCATGTGTAGCACAACGAGCGCCAACTCGGGCTGCGCCCGCTTGTAGAGGTCTCTTGTACTTCAAAACTGCTGCAGTGTTTTCGTAGCCCTCATCTGTTAGTGCTTATGAAGTCGGTTTTCCACAGTTATTTGCTCTGACAGTGGTCTTTGGTGAAAGGGAGCAAGCGCGATTGTGCTCGATCGCTATTCCGAGCTATAGTTTCGGTATACTGTAGCGAAGACACAGTATATAGCGTGTTGACACACAAAGCGTGTTAGAGGGTCTCCACCCCACCACCTTCATCACTTGGGGCGTTGTCAGTCATTTAGGCACGAATAGCAAGAGACTCCGTCAAGGCTACTTCTTGTGACAGTTAACATAATAGTTGGGCCTCGCGTCGTGGCGGAGTCCAGTTGGAACGCGAAGGCGTAGCGCACAGAGTCCTAGCGATGCATCCGGCTATTTTGAAAAGATGGGGTTTCTCATAGAGAGCGTGATACCTGGTGCGACCACTCGAAGTATTCTAGTGACACATGACTGATAACGCTATTGAATCGCCCTTCCTGCCTTGAAGAGTTTACCAAGCAGTGTTATCAGTAAGTGTCGTCGTTTCTTATGCCGCCGCACTTATTGGAAGCCACTGAAGTGTCGCGTGCACCTTTCCGTTCATAGCCAAGCTATGAATAAATACTCTAATCTATAATGCCTGTTATTCGCGTGATCCACGCCGCAGGGCTGATAGCAGTGATGCCATCCAGTCGCAGCAGTGATGCAATCCAGCAGTGATGCCATCCAGTCGGTATTGGCCATATTTGAGGTGGTTTCTGGCTCGCGAAACGAGTGCAGTGTGAAGTGCTGCAGGCACCGCAACCGTAGATAATACCTACTATCTATCTATCTATCTATCTATCTATCTATCTATCTATCTATCTATCTATCTATCTATCTATCTATCTATCTATCTATCTATCTCAATGTCACGGGTTCGATGTCACGGGTTGTTCCCATCGCATGTGCTAGCAAAAACTCACAGGGTCCCTTATTCATTCGCCTAAGACGACTCGAAGGGGCAAGCCACCTTTGTCTTTTTCTTCTAAATCGATGTCTTGATCCTCCCCCGCCCCACTCCGAAAGTTTCCTGCACCTAGCGAGGTTTTGCACTGCCTCCAGGATCGAAGGTACTGCAAGCTTTCTGCATTCCAGCTCATTTTACACTGCCTCCGTGATCGGCACACCTTCGACCAAGCGGCGATGTCGTGTGATGACGTCATTATGGGACGTCATAGTGGCGTCATGGTGGCGCCATAATGACGCCACAAATTTTGGCGATCTGTGACGTCATGATGACAACATTAGGTACCGTCATCACGTGATGATGATTTTCTGCATCGCTCCTGTTGACGCCGGCGTTCAATTTTCGCATTTGGTGAAGCATGTAAGGCTTTCGCCTTAACACTAAGCAAATTCTGTTACTGCTAGTCCTCTGGCGAATGCGTGCAGGTTGACACGACGTCCAGGTGGCCGTCGAGCTCAGACTGCGCCATGACCAACAGGGACATGTCGACAGCGGCGCCGCTCGTGGCGCTCTTCGTGGGGCTGGCGCTGGCGCTGCCCATGTTGGGCCTGCTGTTCATCGCCAAGATGCACCTCTTCTCGTTGCTGACGGGGGGCTCCTCGGTGCCCCAGACGGTCACCACCAGCGTCGGCGGCCGCAAGGAGGACGTGCTAGAGCGACGGCTGGCCGACGCTTGGCCCGCCTTTCGGGACGCCGTCAGCAAATACGTACTCGACGTCAGGCCCGTCGGGACGACCAAGAACATGACAGCGCATTCTATGTAGAACTCGTTGTTGGTTGCTGTGGTTGTTTAAACTGATGTAATGTGGGAAAAGGCCCTGCCGAGGAAGAAGAGCGCGAATGAGGAAATTACACGAAAGTTTACGAGAAGACACATTTCTGGTTCGCTGCCCTACAGGAAAGGAAAGGGTGAAAGAAAGACGGAAGGAACAGCAATCTCCAAAAGCAGGCGCGCGAAACATAATATACAAGAGGCAAGGGACGGGAGAAATAAAGTTTATCTAATCAAGCCACAGCTGCGTAAAAACTTCAGTAGTGTCTTGAGGTACTTCTGATGCGACGACAGTTTAGGTCGACCTTCCAGGGTTGCGTGCTCCGAATGCAACCTGTCTTCAATAAGGGCGAACACGGTCGCAAGAGACTGAATGCCTGTGCGTGGTGTAGCGAGGATCAGCGGCAAAGAACGTGATCGACAGCTTCCTCGCGGCTGCAGGATCACAGGCAGGTTATAAGGAGCGATAATGAGGACAGGCGCTAGAGCGTGTACGTATCCGTAGTTGCAGGGCCCATTTACAACACTACGTTTATGGTCTGCATTGCTAAAGAATAAGAAGAAAGCCCTGACCGCACGATTCACGGTTACACGAGTTTCGATTGAGAGCCCAATTGCACTTCTTCGTTCAACGGCCTATGGCCAATCGGATACAACAAGGCCGACATATTCGTACTGAGCACGAGCTATTACAATATGAACTAAAGTAAAGTGTGGGATTGGGCTAGTTGGTATTCTATTATTACACTGCTCAGCGCAAAAAAATTTTGACCAATATGAACAACAGTACTGGCGGCAAACAGATAAAATGACAAGGAACTGCCTAATTGGCAAAAAGGCATACAAATAATCAAGTTGTCTATGGGTAACTATGGGATTAATTGATTTAACTCTCTCATCTCAAGTTAAGAAAGGCAACTGCTGTCGTTTTCGAGTCAGCTCGCATGAAACAGCTGCAGCGGGACGCACAACGCAGGTTACAAACAGGTAAAAAAACGCGAGCCAGATCAATACGTACACGTGCAAATGCCGAATTTATAAACGCCTACGAGATGATATCGTACAACGCAGTATCCGAAATGGAGTTAAATACTCTAATAAATGCATTCGGTACAAATCACTGTGCGGTGTTACATGCAGGAACGGCTACATAAAAGCGCACCGCACCACACGGAAAGACAAGGGCGAAGGACGAGGGGAGCATGCGTCCAACATCAAACGATTTCATTGCGCAAAGTATACAGACCGTCCTTTGTAAGGGTATACCTCTAATGACAAAGTGATAGTCGGCAACAGATGTACCCATAAGCTCAGTAGGTGACACTGAGAAGATCAAAGCAGTGCTCGCCGACAGAGACGGAAGAAATGTCTTTCTCGTGTATAGGGAGAGTGGCAGAGTGTTGGTACGTGTGGTGAAACTTCAATTACTTCCGTGAGACTCTCAAAATGACCTTGTAATTAGTGTTTAGTACAAGTGTGTTCACGTTCTTCTTTTCTCTTGAGTTTCTGATTGCAGACTGTCATGTGCAGTTTTTTTCCCCAGCTACAGCTAAAGCCATCATCATTATCACCAGTATCTATCTATCTATCTATCTATCTATCTATCTATCTATCTATCTATCTATCTATCTATCTATCTATCTATCTATCTATCTATCTATCTATCTATCTATCTATCTATCTATCTATCTATCTGTCTGTCTGTCTGTCTGTCTGTCTGTCTGTCTGTCTGTCTGTCTGTCTGTCTGTCTGTCTGTCTGTCTGTCTGTCTGTCTGTCTGTCTGTCTGTCTGTCTGTCTGTCTGTCTGTCTGTCATTTTTCTGCATTTTTCTGACCATGTGGCCAGCCTGCTCACCCTTAATTTGTCCATCTCTCCATAGTATACCTATATGTGTTTTCGCATCGAGTAATATCAATTATAATAAAATAGTAAAACTACATCTAAATCTGTGTTCTCTGTCCAGTCATTTGTCCACTAATGCCCATAGTGAACAGCAGTGTGCACTCTTGAAAGCTGTAATTAAAGGGTGGCAGAGACAGTTTGCATCCGATCGGGCGTCGGATAGTTTTGCAGTTGAGCAGTATCACTTGTATACTACACAGGCTGGGTCGAAAGTTCGCGGAGCGCAGAATGTTGAAAAAATTAGCGCAGTTATTGAGCCTGAGAACCCAGCTAGGATTTCAAATGTGCTACTTGTACTGTATAGCGTGCGCGAACAAAATACTGATTTAGTGTTTCAATGGCTGCAAGCTGAAACTGCGTTGTTATTCGACTTAAGTTAGCAAAATTTGCACCCTGTAAACTATTGACCCAGCTTGTGTTACTCCAAAGGCTTCGTGAATGAGTTACTCAGCATGATTCTTGTTTCAACTAAGCCCACCTCGATATCAAACGACGGACCACCTTGTAGTTACTCTCCGCGCAGTAGATAATGAAATACATTTTTGTTCTCTGTATGGCGACACTCTCTACGTTGTTGAACAGGAAGCTGATATGTGGCATCAGCCTGCACGTTATTATCCGGCCTGCACTAACATCAGCTGCTTGCGCAGTGCAAGTGCAGAAAGCAAAGCGCACACAACAGCAGCAAACGAAGCCACACAAAGAAGGGGCACAAGAAAATACGAGCCCATACCCTTGATAACGTCCGCGCATTCTTTGTCACTTAATACAAAAAAGTGGCCAATGCGCTCAAAGTAAATATTGCGCTATCTGCTACGCCTTAAGCGGCAACAAACTGCATGCTCGACGGCTTGTAAGAGGCACGTAATTTAGAGCTGTGCACGGGCCGTATTTCCGAGCCCGAGCCCGGCCCGAGCCCGCTGACTTTGTCGAAGGCCCGCCCAAGCCCGACGGCAAAGGGCTGCAAGCCCGCCCGGCCCGGCCCGACGTACGAAAACACAATCCCGGGCCCGGCCCGGCCCGGCCCGGTTTTTTGAAGGTTCGCTGCGAAAACAAAACATCGTTTTCCGGTAATTTGGCATTTTGTTGAGCAAATAAAATATGATCAAACGACACGCGACGAACAATCTCTATTACACAGATTACAAATTACAAGTAGACGGCCTCATGCCAGCAACAATGGCCGAGCCCGAGCCCGAGCACGGCCCACGGGCCGGGTCGGGCTCGGGCTTTCGGGCTACCCGGAGCCCGTGCACACCTCTAGCACGTATTGCTGCTGTGCAAAAAATAATGGTGCAGTCGGGTAAGTTCGTTGAAAGCGTCAGGGGTGTTGTGCGCACGATTAAAGCGAACCTATGGGGTGGGCGTTAGCCAAGCGGTTCCGTGCTTTAGCGAGAAGATACTAGAGCACACAGCCGCCAAGATTACTTATTAAAAGTTTCATGTTTCCGTCACCTAACAGACACGCGATAATGCTGTTTTGTAATCCTTCCTGCTAGCTAGAAATTATCTTCGCCTGATGAGCTTATACACTTCAACAAACCTTCTCAACACAGCTGCTCAGCGGTTTGCTTAATTAAGTCATGATGTGTAGCCGTTGAAATACTTACTTTAGGCGTATCCGTTGATGTATTCATAAGATACATTCTTAGTTTATAAGTAAAAGAAGCAGATTAAGAAGGAATCGAATGGTGTCCGCCGCGGTGGAGCAGTGGTCGTGGTGCTCGACTGCTGACCCGTAGGTCGCGGGTTCGATCCCGGCTGAGGCGCGATCGCATTTCGATGGAGGCGAAATGCTTGAAGCCGGTGTACTGTGCGATGTCAGTGCACGTTGAAGAACACCCGATGGTCAATATTTCCGGAGCCTTCCACTACGGCGTCTCTCATAATCATATCGTGGTGTTTGGACGTAAAACCCTAGATATTATTATTAAGGAATCCAGAGATCACGATGCGATTACCTTGGTCTTGTTTCGTGCGTAAGCCTTGATTATTAGCGTAAACACACTAGCCCGGTTTCCAACTGTATGCGGGAGAAAGATGTTTTTTTTTTTTTAATTCATTTATAACACATCACATCGCCCTTATCGTCTGTTGTTTTCTCCTCTCTCATGAACTGAGGTTTTCTTCTATCTCACTTCGTGAGAGAGAGAAGAAAACTTCCGAATCGTAAAACCTCAGAATCTAAAAATCTTAGCCGCATTTACTGCACACTCTAAGACTGTCTCCGACCATAGATCTACCTTATCAAAACCATAGACGGTCGAATCCATGGTCCGAATGTTCTTTCGTTCTGTTAACGACCGTGCAGTTGTCTTACTGCCGCGCGCAAAGGCTGTCTTTCGTCATCAAAAGAGGAGCATTAAACTTGTCTAGTTAGGAGTGCGATTCCTCGGGCGGAATGTTTGTTCATGTCGAAATAGTTATGGCGCATAAAGAACGCGGTCATAAGAGAGGACACGACAGACGAAGCGCTGACTAATAACGAAAGTTTATTGAAGGGATACAATAGATTATAAAGTAGACGTGATAAATAAATAACAATAAAAATATAACAAGAAATACCTACATCATCTGTGACTGTCATGCGCGAGACAAGAACACGAGCTGTTTTTTAGTCAAAGCAACAAATACCACACTTACACATTGTGGACGCAATCTGGCAATCTCTTTGGCTTCCACTATCTCCCGCGTTAGCTGGGAGCGGCTTCGTCCCACCATATTGCGTTATGTTTTTATTGTTATTATTTTGTCACGGCTCCCTTATAATCTGTTGTATCCCGTCAATAAATTTCAGTTGTTAATCAGCGCTTCGTCTGTCGTGTCCTTTCTTCTGTCGGCGCTTTTTCTGCGTGGCAATTATTTCTACTTGTATATACAACTATATAGTTTCAACCTTTAATATATCGTCTCGCCTCAGTCACACAAGATGCACGAGTTAAAACACTGTACCGCTTGGTGACGTACTTAATCAGCGTGCAAAAAAAAGGGGTCGGCATTATCCGAAACGTGTCGTTTGAACTTTCACTCCTCCTTAAACATCACGTTGCAACATTCAGCTGGATACATGCTAGGATAAATCCTTCCAGACGTCGAGCGCACAGTTGCATTGCTTAACTGCGACAGCGGCTTCTGAAGTTCAGAGCTGCGTATCCGTGAAACGGTGTACAACAATTGCGAACGGAACTTTCAAAATTCACGCCTGGTTAGACATATAGTTACACCCCGTTATTGGAAAACAACGGGATGTATTGCCCGTCTGCACCATTTCATAATCACAGCAGCATAAAAAAAGACATAAGTAAATAAACAAACGCGCACTATAGCTTGTCTGATCACGTTATACGCTAGCAGCTCGGGAAGTATCACTCATGCAGAAAACACGCAGCGTCGGGCGCATGCGTAGCAAGAGTACAAAATCAACTGACACGTCGACTCTTATATTACATCCGGGGATGCATGGCTTCGTGCGCCGCCATGCGCCTCGATTCCCCCGAAATAATGATTCGTTTACGAAATGTTCGGGTTAGCAAGCGCACTCTCGAACACGTTAGGGCAACAAGGATCAGATGGTGCGACCTGCAACCGTATAATTGCAATGTTCGGCATACGTCATCGGATTCCTACGCAGCCAATCCAGTCGTCACCTATACTATACTGTTTGCAACAGAAAATCGCTGCTCCTCTCGCGGTTGAGCTGCAATGTTCTGAACGAAGCAAGTGTTGCAGGGGCAGCTTGGTAGCTAGCATTAATTAATTCCCTCACCGTGACGTATTCCAATCCCCCCCCCCCCTCCGTTCTGCCCAGAAGCTCGACATTAAAATTTATTAAACGTCAGCTATTGTACACCCTATTATGGTTCATTCAAAACTCAGTTGCTGATCGCTAACCCGCGAAGCCTGCTACATCGCTCGACAGAAACGCCATCTTGCTCAAAGTACGAGCAAATAAGAAAAACGCCGCGTACCCTATAGAAACACATAGGCGTGCGCACAAGGGGGCAGGGGGGAAGCACCTCCTCCCCCCCTTTACCCCCCCCCCTCCCCCCGGCACCGGATGCGACAAAGCTGCGTCTTGCAGACGGAAGTACACAAAGCCGGTTCTTCTGGCACTTTTTTGTTGTGCTCTTCTTACGGACGTCCATTTAACGAAAACTCCGCGCTCGCCATTTTTATACGTAGTAAATCGTAACTGCGATGGGCAACTGCGCATTTCGTGATTGCCTACCTGTACTCGAAATTCTTAGTCTACAGGTATGTAACCATGCGAGGCCCCACGATATCTCGATGGCACCGTAGTCTTCACGTTCTAATCCAGATAACTCGTACCACGGTTCGGCTTCGCTTTCTTTTCACTATTTGTGACGCTATATCGCTAACTCAGTATCGGCAACCGCGCGACATTTGAAACAGCGCTCTGTCGACGGCATGCTGTCATTCTGCGAGCAGCCAGTTACGTTCAGTTTGCCGGGTGCTTCTTCGATATTATGCTTTCAGACGCAGACATTTTTTTTTTCCGTCCCTTACGAACTAACGTAGAAACTTAGGTATGCCTCACGCTAACGTAAGCCTGGAATAGAAGCTTCACAAACCAGGAACGCCAGTTTAAATTGCGAAGTCGCTAATTACTTCCCGTTTCGTTCGCTCTTGCCTTACCACAGCAACTACGCGCATCATGCGGCCAGCACCAGAAAGCAAGGGTAAGTATTCTTTTCGTTCACCCACGTCGTTACACGCAGTGCGGCAGCGTTGACGAGCCACGCTAGCCAAACTCGCGTGACCTCCGGAATCGCACGCGCCGCAGTTAATGGCTTAGCCGCCCGCTGATTATTCGCATACCTCGTTAAACATATGTAACGCGGGCACGTCTCAGCGGTGTCGCTTTCGACGTGCAGCAAAGGCTGCGCCCCATCGGATCACGGATGTCATACGCACTCGACCAGATCGGGTACGTTGTTCGTTAAGCCAAGCCAGCTATTGAGTGCGAGGGCATTCAGGGCAGATCGAGGTTATGTGAAACTTCGCTACTTTCGCTTCGCAGGTATGCGCTCGCGATTAATCTTACCTCAGCGTAGATTTGTATAACAGCCTTCATTGGCGAACTTTCATGCATCTCCCGCGCTTAAACATATAGGGGGAAAAAATGCAAACACGGAAAGAAAAATGGACAGTAATAACGCTAAAAACTTTCCGTGTCTGCACGTTTTTTGTTTTTGTTTTTTTTCTGTTACGCTTAAGCGTTGGAAATGCGCCAAAGCTCAGTATACCAGTAAGCCCAGTAAACACCTTTCAGCTTTATTGACGAACTTCTAGGAAGATTCTAGAGTTGAAGATGTCATAAAATACAGAAAGAACTTTACTGCCAAAGCCCATTGTGAATACCGCTTTCTAAACATTTAACTTGCTTCGGATTCGGCGCGAATCACGAGAGAAACCTGAAATAATAACAATAAAGAACAAATCTTCAACCAAGACGCTTGGTATCCAACTTCTGTCAGTCTGTAAGACTGCGAGCAAAGTCATTAGTGTGCAGGCGTAGATACTAATCATCGTGTTGTATTGCGAACGGTAGAGACGACAGAAACAATGTCAAGACCTTCTTTTTGACATCGTTCCCCTGCACAATATAACACGATGATCATGAGCCAACCCAGCACAAGTTTTCACAATCCTATAATACTAACTATTGAAAACATTACTAAGAAAAGCTAGTAAAGAACCAGTCGCGCTTGAAAGGACCAGCTTGTGTTCCCAACATTTATAATTTTGACGAAATTAAGGTTTTGCCTTAATTTTTACTTCGCTATAACAGCTAAGATTGGGGCTGACGTTCCATGTTGACTAATAACGTGCCTTTTAAGTTCTAATATAGTTTGAATCTAAGCATCACTTTGATTATTCGTGAAACGTTTCGAGCGAAAAGAGGTTTGTTTGCTTCATAAAATATACTGCTTGCAGAATTACTGCGTTCATCATTATTTTCAAATCTTGCTCCTCGCTTGTTTCTAGAAAATCTGCCGCACAGAAAAACGTCAGATAGCGTTGGTAACACTTGTTCTGGTGACGTCTGTTTTGGGAAAGCTAGTCTGAAATAACAAAAACGCGAAGCTATGAACAAAAAAAGACGCAGCAAGAATAACAGATGCGGCCAATATTTTTTTTTCAAGCGCAATAAGGGACATAAAATATAGTTTCTCAGCCCACTTCGTGACGATATGAAGCTCGGTCAAAGCTCACACGAGTGCCGCCAGTCCGAACCTTCATGGTCCTGCAACCTACGGAAACTGACCTCGATTGCAGTCAGTGGCCATGTCCTACAACCTCATCATATTCATTCGCACATCCTAGCCGATATCAGATATCTATCGGACTTTAATGGTTCTTTCGTGATATCATTTTATCGTTTACTACGCCCAGCAATGTTATCTCACTGCTCGTACTGTACATTTTCGAAAACAAGAACCCACCAAATTTAGGTACTCTATAACTTCAGGGCGGCGAAAGCATTTTGAAACTGTGAAAACAGTCTTTTCATTTTATTTCTATGTGCGCTGCTGAAGCTTACACCTGCGTACATTGTCGCAATTTTTGTTTTTTACAAAATATGGGGCATAACGAACAACTTTCCTGCGAAACAAAAGAAAGTCGTTGTGACACGCCAGCAGTAAGTGGACCAGTAGCTAAAGGCTTTTCGCAAAACGACAGCAAGACATCAGCGATGCGCGTGGTCGGGCCCATTATGATTTGTACAGATTTGTGCCGATAGGCGTGCGACTATCCATGGCCTTCACTCCTCCCCCATTCTGGCTGAGGGAGAGCCATTTTTAATTAATCTAGAGTAACCCGTTACCCTTATAACCATATCGTGGTTTAGTCGCATCAAACTCCCTAATTTAATTTTTCTAACGCTTAGGTGTCAGTCGATTAAGTTTAGGCAGAAGATACGGTTTCGCTCCACAGCGTTTATAAGTTTCCTCCATGAATTGCTTAGTGCGCTTGCGCAGGTACTTCAATTGGGAACGCATTTGTGAACATACGAATTTCCGGTATTATTCTGTCAGCTGCACAGCTGGCGTAGTGAACTTCGTCTTGATATCGGCCATTCATGGAACGCAGGCAGCTAGCGCTCGCAGGCCCTCAAGACTTCCGTTGAGGGATGGAGAAAGAAATAATTCACAAGCGAAAGCCCCGTTCATGCTGGTATTGTCTATATCTGCTTCCTCGACTGTACGTACTTAAGACCTTGCAGCCTCAAGAAGAGAAAAAAGCAAACGAAAGAACATATAAGACGTTCCGTATCGGTGTTGTGCGAACACGGAAATGGCAGCGCCTGTGAGGTCGGGGCAACAGACTACTTGAGCGAGCACGTCGAACGCTATCTGTTCTTGCTTAGATTTTTCTTCTTTTTCAGAAAGCCTTGGCTTCCTGCCAATACAAACTATAGCGAAGAGTTTACGTTTTATGTATACGTTCTGACAAAGGAGCCGTCGTTGCCACGTTTTATTCATTTATTTACACCTATCTATAATGTAGTGTGGGCCTGTTCTTGAAAGGAGAGGGTAAGCAGAAATGGCGGTTGAGCACCTTTGTTATAACCTAGAACCTGTCGCAAACACAGTATCTTGCCTATCGCACCATACCGATGTAACTATAATTTAGAGGGACACAAAGAGAAAAATAAAACATGGCTGATCCCTCTGTCATAGAAATCGGTATAACACGCAAGTGAATCTGTCAGGGCACTTAGTTGGGCCAGTTGGTTCTGCATGTCGATGAAGTGGATGCGCTTGAAAGACGAGGACGAAGTGCCAGAACGGTGTTGTGTACAACATTCCACTTTCACCTGGAAAGGTATATGTAGGACAAACTGGGCGCTGCCTAAACGAGCGTCTAAGAGAACACAGCAATAATGTCAGGAACGGTAACAACGGTCATCTCGCAACTCACTGCCAAAGGTGCCCCTGCACCCCGAAATTTGAGCAGGGCACAGTCATATCTCGCAACTATAATCAATCGGCGAGGCTCGTAGTTGAAGCAAAATATATTTTACAACGCGCAGAATCGTGTGTCAGCATAGCTTCACTGACATTGTCTGAGCAAGAGGTTGAATATTTGAGTGCTCAGTAACGTGCAATGCGCAGGCCCTGTGTCACGTGCTTCAGTGTGTATAAGTGACGCTACCCCTTTTTTCCAATAAACAAGTTGTAAGTTGCGCAGTGTGCGTCCCGTCTCTTCTTCGTCCTCGTCTTTCAAGCGCATCCACTTCATCGACACGCAAGTGAAACGTGCCTTCACAGAAGTAGGTGAGAGCTTATTGTGCAATATTTCGCCGCAAGGGCGAAGCAACGAATGCGACAGCAACGAATTGGAATGTAACGCGAAAAACGGCAAGCATCTCGAAACTTGTAGTACGCTGCTCAAGCACAAAGGACGCACGAGAAGAACACACACAGGACGAGCGCGAACTAACAACTGTCGCAGTTGTTACTTCTTCGTGTTTGAGCAGCGTGCTCCTTTAGCAAACGCGGCCGCTGCAGCGAGCGAAGCGACCTTCGCGCACTGCGTAACTTCAACGTAAAATTGCGGTGAAAGCACAAGACGTATAAACCGCCCCCATCACGAGATAAGCGCGCGCGCACGGCCGACCACGCCCTGTAAGTCAAAGTACAGGTGGACGCGTGCGCGCATCGCAACGAGCGGGGCGACAGCCTTTAAAGCGCACCATTCGCGCCATCTCGCTGGTGATAACGAAAACAAGTGTCTCCAAGCTCCGCGTACCGCCAGCGGTAAATGGTGTATATACATAGCTCGCCGTTAGTCTGCTGAAGAACGTGGGCTTTGTGGTCGAGTGGTTTCGCGCCGCGCGCTGCGGAGCGAGTGGTCGTGGGCTCAATTCCCGACGACGGAACTCTTTCTTGTTTTTTTTCTTTGTCATCTGTTATTTTACATTTTACGACGTCATATCCGTGCTGGAAATACGTCAGTGAAGTCTTGGTGGACCCCGGCATAAAACACTTTCATGTTAAAAGAATTTTTCTCGTATTGATTGATTGATTGATTGATTGATTGATTGATTGATTGATTGATTGATTGATTGATTGATTGATTGATTGATTGATTGATTGATTGATTGATTGATTGATTGATTGATTGATTGAAAAACTTTATTCTATAACTAAGATAGATAAGGGAGCAGCAAGGGCGGGTCCCTAGTCCAGGACTCCAGTGGCCGTTGCTGTACGCCCAGTCTGATCCAAGAGACCCTCTGGGTCTTCAAGTCAGCTCGAGCGAGGTCGGCCTCCCAAGGTTCCCTGAGTAAGGTCTGTGCCAGAGGGGAGCTTTTGTTTGTTGGCCTAGATACACATTCCCACACAATGTGGGGAAGAGACGGCTGCCCCCCGCACAATGGACATTGACCGGCATTGGCCACATTGCGTGCCATAGTCGCAAGCGGTGGCGTACGCAGAAAGTTTTTTTCGAGGGGAGGGGGGGGGGGGGGGGCACGCCCTTGATCCGACGTGAAGTCCGGGCAAGTAAATGTGGTCGAGTGTCATTTTGCGCTCTGTATTCCATGGCAGAAAAAAATTCGGGGGGGGGGGGGAGGAGGCACGGGCCCAGTGTGCCCCCCCTCCCCCTCTGGCTACGCCACTGGTCCCAAGTGCGGATAGGTATTTGTCTGGATTTTTCTGTATTTCCGAGCACCTCCTACTCCGAGCTGCGGATGCGGAGACGCGTAGATTTGTCGCTCGCGACGCTGGTGCTCCAGGGTGTCTGCGGGTTGGGGTCTCTTGGCATTTTACTCGCCGCGGCGTCTGCTCGGTTCACTAGTTCGCGAGCTAGTGCATTTGCCCGTTCGTTTCCTGGGACTCCCGAGTGTCCCGGACATCATGTAATGCTGTGTGATTCGACCCCAAGGTCGCGGGATCGAATCCCGGCCGCGGCGGTGACAGTTTCCATGGAGGCGAAAATGTTTGAGTATACTTAGATTTAGGTGCACGTTAAAGAACCCCAGGTGGCCGAAATTTCCGGAGCCCTCCACTACGGGGTCTCTCATAATCATATCATGGTTTTGGGACGTTAAACCCCAGATATTATTATTAATGCTGTGTGATTCGCAGAGTAATTCGCGTAGTAGCTTCAGGGTTATGCGCGGTAGACGTTCGTTTATGGACATTCGGCACGCCGCTTGCGAGTCAGTCATGACTGCTATCGAGTTCCCGCTTGCGTCTGCTTGTCTAATTACTAAAGCTATTGCAGTTTCTTCAGCTGTGCTCGTACAATGGGTGCGCACTGAGGCCGAGATTGTTATACTTGAGTGTTTGGAGTCATTTACTGCCGTTAGAATGTGACCATGATCGGACTTGGCGACGTCCGTGTAAATGACGCCACGGTGCCCGCCAAAATTTTTAGTGAGTTGTCTCGCTCTAGCAGCGCGCCTTGCGCCGTGGTAGAGTGGACTCATGTCCTTCGGAATCGGAGAAACTATCACTTGTTTCCGTAAAGTCTCGGGTACAGAAACGAGGTCCTCCTCGCAGTAGTGGGTCGGAGAGGTAAATTTCAATCGCGAGGACCCGCCTCCCTGCTTTTGAGCGTTCTAGGCGCTCCCTTTGCCCCAGCACAGTCGCTGCCCTCAGCTCCTCGAAACTATTATGAAGTCCGAGCGTTAGTAGTTTCCCAGTGGATGTGCTGTGTGGGAGTCTCAATGCCGCTTTATAGGCCGTCCGTAAGATCACTTCCACTTCTTTGGTTTCGCTAGGGCTGAGCTCTTGATACGGCAGGCTGTATGTGACCCTATTGATAATAAACGCGTGTACTAGTCGGATGGCTTCCGTCTCCGTTAGACCTCTGCCTTTTCTTGGCACTCTGTTTATCATGCGAGCTATTTGTTCGATGGTCGCTTTCAGCACTTTAATAATGAAGTCTGCTCTGCGGTTTTCTTGTATCCATTGACCTAGGATTCGGATTCTTTGTTTTTCCTGGATTTCCGTGTTGCCTAACCACAGGCTAACGCTTTGGTCTTTCCGATAATTACTGCCGTGTAGCCTTATCCATTCGGATTTGTCTGGTGCGCGGGAGATGCCACTTTGTTCTGCAAAATCATTTACTGCTTCTATCGCTTCTTGCAAGACTTCTGCAAGACAGCTGCCTGCTTGTAAATAGATCACGTGCTACGTGACGCCAAAAAGGCAGAAAAAAGAGTGTTCCACACTCACCGCCATGGCTGCGACTGGCGCTGACTACACTCCTAAGTTTCAATCCACATATATACCCTATAAAGTGCACGGGGAGATGACCGCCGCCGTAGCTCAGTGGTAGAGCATTGGACGCGTTATTCGAAGGTCACAGATTCAGTCCCTGCCGGCGGCAAGTTATCTTTTCGTCCACTTTACTTTCTTCACATTTATATTCTAATTACTACAAATAACACCCCTATATTTTCCTTGGCATTGCTGTCTGTTAATTCTGATTAATATTGTGTCTAACAAAGAAAAAACGAGCCCTTAAAAGTAATCTTTCCTTCTTGCAAGACTTGTTCTTTGTACCTGTAGAGGGCCTGTTGTCGCCCACAGGGTGATGTCATCCGCATACAGCGAGAATTATAAGTCTGGAATTTGCCATAATCGCCTTGCTGTAGCCTGTTCACGCCTAAATTGAATAAACGGGGCGAGAGGATAGCTCCTTGAGTTGTACCCTCACCTGGCATGTCGAAGTTCTCTGACCTGATGTTTTCTATTCCTATCGGGGCTTTCCTATCGTACTAATAAATTACTCCTTCACAATACCAAAATCACCACGCTTGTCGCGAGAAGACGCTTGGTAAGCGAAAAAACGCGCCAAGAAAGAAAGCGGGTGGCGATGGTACCTCGATGTTCCCGCACCAGTCGCCGTGACATCATAGATTTTGATGGCGTCTACTAGGGCCGACGTAGTTGCTAATTGAAAAAAATTAAGCTCATTGTCCACTTTCAAGTTTCAGGAACTTTCGTTGCGCCAATGTCGTCAAAATACGGAAGTACACTATGAAATCTGTGACGTCACGTGCGAAGATTCTGGCCCGAAGTTTAAAAATAAAATTTTGGACGTGATTGCTCTACTGTCAGCAAACCAGTGCTTGTAAAATTAACGACGGTAATGTTTTCAAACTATAATTTATCAGTCTAAACTGTTTCATTGTTTCACTTTAGTGTCCCTTTAACGTTTCGCTTGCGACAGATCTTCGAGGGAGATTGCACGAATGTGTTGATTATATATCGCAAGACTTTAACTCGACGTCAGCTCACAACGCGGAAGAAGGGTGCGTGTTAAGGTCATAGTCCTTTCTGCGCACCTCGCCATGGCGATATGAAGTGCGATTTCTCGTATCGTCTCCTAGGCGACGTGCTTTTTCGCTTGCCGCCTCTTTTGTAATTTCTATAGATTCTTTACTATCGCAATCGCGCTTAGAGCAATCATACACATTCTTGAGCCCAGTGATCACCTCTCGGTGCGCAGGAACTGTACATTTCGTTGCCTAGCAGCTTATGGGGAGCGAACACTTGCGACAAGGATATGCCGGACGCTGTCGCCGTTGTTCGTTCCCAATGATCCGCAACCCCTTCGCCAAAGGTGGCTGCCCCTCAAAGAACATGAGAATACCGATCAACACGTTTGTTTGATTAACGCATGCTCAAATTACAGCGTCTCAACCTGAGCCTGCACTCAGATTGAGAACCTGTCGCTGTCTCTTCTTCGCCTATCGACATGCGAATTGAACGCGTAAGTCTTTTTCCTTTTTTTTTTTAGTTTCCACTCGATCTTCTTTTTGTGTGTGTGTGTGTGTGTGTGTGTGTGTGTGTGTGTGTGTGTGTGTGTGTGTGTGTGTGTGTGTGTGTGTGTGTGTGTGTGTGTGTGTGTGTGTGTGTGTGTGTGTGTGTGTGTGTGTGTGTGTGTGTGTGTGTGTGACACTGAGTAGTAGCGGGAAAAACAATAGGAAACAAAGTTCTTATAAGGCTACAAATTTTTCGTTCTATGCGAAATCCGAAAATCAGCCTCCGATACATATGTTCTTTCTTTTTTCCTTTTTCGCTTAAGTAGGGCGTTGGTAAACTAGGAACGTTAGCAATACCTGCAGGGCAGTGCATGACCGCAGCACGCTGCGCTGGTGCGATTTCCTCTGTATAGGAGATAGGATCCAATGCTTAAGCGTACCTGAGAAAATCCGAGCCATCATACGTCTGTAGCGTCATATACTTTGCTCGTTCCGTAATGCATCTCCAACTGTTCACTTGAACTGTGTCGCGTACATTTCTAACGACGAGCCCGAATGCGCCACCAACAGTATGTCTACTCCTATCCCATTTCTTTTTCTATCACTCGCATCTAGTTCGAGCCACAGACCACCGTTAGCTAAAGTTGAAAACACTTTACAGGGGCCATGACACTCAATGTTCGATCGTAATCTGTGTTATGTGCGTTAATCCTTGTGCGTTCACAAACAAGCTGACGTAGTTTTAGAGCATTTGATCGAGCACTTAATTTACAATTGAACATATTTATAAACACGTGAGCGGCCTGAGCCCGGAACCAATGACGCACTTGTGAGCCGCGACGTAACAAGCTGCTTGCTGTGCGAACGCCTGCATTCCGGCGAATGCTTTTGTTCCGTGGTAAGCTGCGCGTGCATTCGAGCTATTTCAGTTTTCTTCAGCTTGGCATTCAAGTTGAACGTTTTCAGTGGCTTAAATTTGGGTGGATGACGACAGCTCCGCTCCACGCTACACATGACGTCACAAACGCCATGGCAAAATGGCGGTCGTCGGCGGTGGGCGGGGTTTAAAGCCGGCGACTTCTACGGCTTATTTTGTACTGAAATGTTACTGCACAGTGCATTTTTCATATAGGTAGAGGTACAAAAGACCCTCTCCTTCTATGTTTCGATGAGAACCGCAAATTTTGAGAACCGCCCCTTTAATGATGCATTCATTACATTCTCTTTGCGCGGTAGAGCCAATGGAGATCTTCGTGACTCCTGCCGAGGACACACCGCTGGTCGCGACATCTGTCCAGGAAGATGTGCCCACGACAAACGGCCAGGAGCTCAAGGACGAGTTCCGACTCTCCTCGGAGTCGAGCCGCGCCTCGCCTTCGTTCCCGATTGTGTGCGGAAACGCGGGCTACGTGGCCGTGCGTCCGAGCGTCTTCTTGGACATGCACGTTCCCATGGAGGTGTCTACGTCGGTGGTGCTCAGTTTCTGCCAGCAGAACGTGCTCCGCCAATACTACCGTCTACTCGCCATGGTCGGCTGGCGGCCCCTGGTGGACACCAGCGAGCACGTGCGCTGTCAGCCGGTGCTGCAGACCCTCAACTTCATGCACAACGTCGTCGTCTTCGTTGTCCTAGTCCTGGGTCACGTGCTTCAATACACGGCCTGCTTCCGTAGGGACGGCATGATCAGCTACAGGTCGCAAGCGTTAGACTCGGCCATCACGCGCAACGAATTTGTCCAGGGAAAGGACATGGTGATTATGGCGGCTCCCTGAATTTCCTTAGCAAAAGTCAGCGAAAATGATGCGGTTATTTTGAAGTGCAAGGCGCGAAGACGACAACGGACAGAGGAAGAGTCATACGCGCACGCGGAGCGCCTCCGTGTGTGTGTGTGTATGACTCTCCCTTTCGTCCGCTGTCGTCGTCGCCCCTTTCACTACGAAATACGCTGAACCAACACGCCCAGTAAGCCATTCTTATGTGATTAGAGATTACATACAAGACTAAAACGTCTAAAGGATGTGGTCCTAGGGAGAGAAAGTGCAGCTGAGTTCACTTGGCCTGTACTCATCTCGTAGGAATTTCATGCACTATAATCTGAAGTCGTGAATGAGTTATTTTTAAGTGTTTTTAATTTGAAATCGTTCAACATGCCACGAGCGGTGTTATTTGTGGTTACTAAATTCACCCTCGGATTACATAAATTGTCGTAGCAGTACATTTAAGAGCGATCCACGTTTCTGTCTGAGAGGTGGCACTTAAGAGCGATCCACGTTTCTGTCTGAGAGGTGGCATTTAAGAGCGATGCACGTTTCTGTCTGAGAGGTGGCACTTAAGAGCGATCCACGTTTCTGTCTGAGAGGTGGCACTTAAGAGCGATCCACGTTTCTGTCTGAGAGGTAGCACTTAAGAGCGATCCACGTTTCTGTCTGAGAGGTGGCACTTAAGAGCGATCCACGTTTCTGTCTGAGAGGTGGCACTTAAGAGCGATCCACGTTTCTGTCTGAGAGGTGGCACTTAAGAGCGATCCACGTTTCTGTCTGAGAGGTGGCACTTAAGAGCGATCCACGTTTCTGTCTGAGAGGTGGCATTTAAGAGCGATCCACGTTTCTGTCTGAGAGGTGGCATTTAAGAGCGATCCACGTTTCTGTCTGAGAGGTGGCATTTAAGAGCGATCCACGTTTCTGTCTGAGAGGTGGCACTTAAGAGCGATCCACGTTTCTGTCTGAGAGGTGGCACTTAAGAGCGATCCACGTTTCTGTCTGAGAGGTGGCACTTAAGAGCGATCCACGTTTCTGTCTGAGAGGTGGCACTTAAGAGCGATCCATATTTCTGTCTGAGAGGTGGCACTTAAGAGCGATCGACGTTTCTGTCTGAGAGGTGGCACTTAAGAGCGATCCACGTTTCTGTCTGAGAGGTGGCGCTTAAGAGCGATCCACGTTTCTGTCTGAGAGGTGGCACTTAAGAGCGATCCACGTTTCTGTCTGAGGGGTGGCATTTAAGAGCGATCCACGTTTCTGTCTGAGAGGTGTCATTTAAGAGCGATCCACGTTTCTGTCTGAGAGGTGGCCGACATAATGTAAAGTGAACTTTTAGAATATTTTAAGGGTCGAAAGGTTCGACCAATGCCAGACGTTATGAACCAATTTACCGTGGCTGGACTGCTACGAAACGTTGTTTGACGCCCTCCTGTACTCTTTTGATTCGAATGTTCTGGGGACAGTCGTCCAAATTAAGCGGTCATTGCAATGGTAATTGTCCGTCGTTCTGCACGATAACCAGGGCAATCAGAGAGGATGCGAGATTGTGTGTAATTACATTCCTGACTTATTTTCGCGACCTATACCTTTTTAATATAATACTGTGTGAACGCCATTCGATCTATAAAAAGAACGACGGTGCTGAATGCATGTAGCTCTAGACCGGAGGAACGTAATACATACTTGCTTCAATTCTGCGGTTCACAAGCGCACTACATATAAATGAGTAAACAACGCTTCCAACTCAATGAATTTGTGTTAGCCATAAACTTTTCCCCTTCATATCGGTCGTTTATTTTATTTATTTTTTTTTTCGCTGCAGACGTGCGGAAGCAGCTCGTTCGCTGTGTACGTCTTACCCGCCATGATGCAGATGGCAGCGTACGTCGTCGCCCTGATGCACACGCGCTCGCACGAGAACGAGCAGTTCCAGTCTCTTGTCGAGAAGGTCTTCCTCCAGCTGACACCGACCGACGTCTGGAACGTCGCCAAGAAACGCATCACGCGCCGGCTGCACGCCGTCTACGCCGCCGGCGTCCTCTGGATCGTCGCGTCGTTGGCCTCGCAGGTGCTCAACATCTGCGCCGGCGGCACGCTCAAGCTCAAGTGGATGTACGTCGCGGAAGACGACCAGGAGGTGCACTACTTCCTGCTCGGTGCTCTCGTGGCGATGATTCTCTTCCGCGACGTCGTGAGCATGACCTTAGCGACCAGTTACGCCATCCACTGCCAGCTGCTGCTCGTCTACCTGCAGAACATGTCGCAGGCCGTGCGCGAGAGGAGGATCACCTTCCTCGAGTTCTTCCGCGGCGTCGAGGAGGCGCGCAAGAGCGTCCGGTACCTCAACCAGAGGCAGGCTTTTGCGGTGACGGTGCAGACCATCTGGGTGACCTCGAGGATGGTGGTGTGCTTCTACGCGCTCCTGGGCACCCCTTGGACACACTGGATTCGGTTCCTGGCCGCCTGGCTCAACGTCTTCGTCTGGCTCTCCCTCGTCCTCATCCCTCTGGTCCAGGCGAGCCGGCTCAGCTCGACGTGTCGTCACGTGCGGGAGCTGGGCCCCGAACTGACGGCGCGGCCCTTCGTTTATCGCGACGTGCCGCAGTCCGAGCTCGACTCGTTCCTCCTCTTCACGACGTCGCTGAGGATGCAGGCGAAGCTCTGTGCCCTGCCGATAACTAAGCGCACGGTGATATTCGTGTTCCTGCTCATCGCAATCAGCTTGTTCATATGCGTGCAGCTGGACATCGTTCGTTTCAGGCCTTGACCGTGATAGCTTACATGGGGCGCCAGTATCTTGCAACCCTGCCACGATAAGAGGTTCTTTTTTTTTGTAAATAGCACCAAAACATTTACCCAGTTCTTCCTGGTTATATTACGTTAGCTTTGATATTTGTATGCACATATATGTGTCCTTTATTTTTTCTTAATACTTTTTAACGTTTTCGATATGAAATATTGCATGACAACTAAATTATTTCTTGTTGCTGGTTGTCTGATCTTTAACTGAAACATGCAGACGAGCAATAGCAACAGTTATAGAGAACAAATCTAGCCTCTTTCCTGTCCTTGTCACCGTTTCTTGTGTTCGTCCATTTTAGGCTGGATGTACATATTATCACGTGGTCGTGACGTCGATGAGGACAGCAGCAGGCGTGTTCAAGATGAAACTATTTATTTGGCCGAACTTGTGGCCGGAAAATGAAAACTCAAACTACAGCAATACATGCTGTACACTGATAGCGGCGAACAGGGCGTCGACCGTCGATCAACTGACAAGCGGTCAAGCACGTCGGCTTTTATACAGGCGCTATCGAACTTTCCAGCGATATCGCTGGTGGCGGCGTTATCTCTCGACAAAGCTGGAACATTCGCGTGCGGCGCGCAATCTTAACAAAATGATCTACTACAATCGCGAAGCTTCTCGAACACTGCTTCGCGGCCAGCGTCAAGCGTGGATAACCGTCCTTGCCGGTCAGACCGGAACACATCAAAATAAAACAAGAAGTGGGCGTGGCATTGCCCCCCACTGAAGAAGCATCGTCCCGATGCTTGTGAACGAACATAGAAGAGAAAGAAAAACAAGTGCATACACAAATAAATTACAATAACAAAGGAAAAAGCAGACTCCCCAAGTTCGCTAACGCGCAAAAAACGGCTTAAGGCGCACGACATGGACGACTTCAGGTCGTGCGCGGCGTCTCTGGGAGTTCGTAATGCCGTCCGGGATGACCTCGCAGTCAAGAGCGCCGCGACGTCGAAGAACCTTGTATGGCCCGAAGTATCGCTGAAGGAGTTTTTCGCTAAGCCCACATCGGCGTATCGGCGTCCAGACCCAAACACGGTCGCCGGGCTGGTATTCCACGAAGCGTCGTCGAAGATTGTAGCGACGGCTGTCGGTGTACTGCTGGGTCTTGATGCGCAGGCGGGCGAGCTGTCGAGCTTGTTAGGCACGTTGTAAGTAAGCGGAGGCGTCGACGGGGGCACGAGACAGGCAGTCGGCGTCAGAGTGTTTTCGTCCGGACTTGTACACGACTGTAATGTCGAATTCTTGAAGCCTCAGACTCCATCGTGCGAGACGACCTGAAGGGTCCTTCAAGTTAGCTAGCCAACATAAGGCGTGATGGTCACTGACAACTTTGAAGGGCCTGCCATAGAGGTAGGGGCGAAACTTTGACGTAGCCCAGAGGATGGCAAGACATTCCTTTTCTGTTGTGGAATAGTTGGCTTCTGCCTTGGATATGGACCGGCTAGCATAACTGATAACCCTTTTAAGCCCGTCAGTCTTTTGCACAAGGACGGCACCGAGTCCTACGCTGCTTGCGTCGGTGTGTATTTCCGTATCGGCGCAATCGTCGAAATGCACAAGTATGGGTGGCGTCTGCAGGCGTCGCTTAAGTTCTTGAAAGGCTTGCACTTGCGCCGTTTCCCACCTGAATTCCACGTTAGTCTTCGTGAGAAGCGTCAGTGGTTCGGCGATCCGTGAAAAGCTTTTGACGAAGCGTCTGTAATAGGCGCATAAGGCGAGAAATCGGCGCACGGCCTTCTTGTCGGTGGGTGGCGCGAAGTCGGCGATGGCAGCTGTTTTCCGCGGGTCTGGGCGCACTCCAGACTTGTTGATCACATGACCCAGAAACAAGAGCTCGTCGTACGCGAATAGGTACTTTTCTGGCTTCAGGGTCAGTCTAGAGGTCTTGATTGCTTGAAGTACTGCCTCAAACCGCCGGAGATGCTTGTCGAAGGTCGAGGAAAACATGACGACGTCGTCCAAATACACAAGGCATGTCTGCCACTTCAATCCGGCCAGTACGGTGTCCATGACGCGCTGGAACGTCGCAGGTGCCGAGCAAAGACCGAAAGGCATGACCTTGAACAAGAGGCCGTCGGGTGTTATAAAAGCGGTCTTTTCTCGGTCTCTTTCGTCTACTTCGATCTGCCAATAGCCGGTCTTGAGGTCCATCGACGAAAAGTACGTCGCGTTGTGAAGTCGATCTAGGGTGTCGTCTATCCGTGGGAGGGGGTACACGTCCTTCTTCGTGATTTTATTCAGGCGCCGATAACCAACGCAGAAGCGCAGTGTCCCGTCCTTCTTCTTCACTAACACCACGGGTGACGCCCACAGACTCTTCGAAGGCTGGATGATGTCGTCGCGTAGCATTTCGTCGACTTGTTTCTTTATGGCCTCACGTTCTCGCGTCGAAACTCTGTAGGGGCTCTGACGGAGTGGTCGAGAATTTTCTTCTGTTATAATGCGGTGCTTAGAAAGGGGCGTTTGTCGGACCCGTGATGACGACGAGAAACAGTCCTTGTATTGCAGGAGCAGGGTTTAGAGCTGGTCTTGCTTGACCTTCGGAAGGCTCGGGTTGACGTCAAAATCCGGTTGGGGACCTCTATTCGTCGAAGCAGGTTCGGCAGCATCGAAGAGGGTGAAAGCATCACTGGCGGCTACACATTCGTCGATGTAGGCAACCGTCGTACCAATGTTGAGGTGCCTATATTCGTGGCTGAAGTTTGTCAGCACTGCCTTTGCTTTACCGTCACGCAGCTCGGATACCTCGTGCGACGCAAATTTGACGGTTCAGGAGTACGTGCTGACCGCCCTCGATGACGCCTTCAAGGTTCGCAGGTTTTTCGGTGCCGACGGAGATAATAACGCTGGAGTGCGGCGGAACGGTCACCTGCTCTTCTATCACATTCAATGCATGGTTCCCTGGTGTGGCGTGGGGCGGGAGCACTTTGTCTGAGGTTAGCGTTATCGACTCAGACCTCAGGTCGATGACGGCGCCGTGGTCACTTAGGAAGTCCATTCCGAGTATCATATCCCTGGAGCAGTTTTGCAGCATTACAGGGCGTCGACCGTCGATCAACTGACAAGCGGTCAAGCGCGTCGGCTTTTATACAGGCGCTGTCGAACTTTCCAGCGATATCGCTGGTGGCGGCGTTATCTGTCGACAAAGCTAGAACATTCGCGTGCGGCGCGCAATCTTAACAAAACGATCTACTGCAATCGCGAAGCTTCTCGAACACTGCTTCGCGGCCAGCGTCAAGCGTGGATAACCGTCCTTGCCGGTCAGACCGGAACATATCAAAATAAAACAAGAAGTGGGAGGTGCCCCCCCCCCCCCACCCCTCCTCGAAAAAAAATTCTGCCCACATCCCTGGTTTCTTACTTCAAAGGTCTCAAAAATTCATCATGAAAGGGGATATAACTCGACTTCACAGTGTCATTCTCTATTGAATGTAACATAATAGAGCAACCTTAATCAATTATAGTTTAACGCCATTCGTAGCTCGGACTTCTGTGTCAATTTTCTAATCACGGTCAATTTTATGTAGCTCCTTAATATGTTAGACACAATATTTATGAGAGCTAACAGACAATAATGCCAAAGAAAGTATAGGGGATGTCATTCGTTGTAATTAGGATAAAGTGTGAAGAAAGTAAAGTGGACGAAAAGATAACTTGCCACCGGCAGGGACCGAACCTGCGACCTTCGAATAACGCGTCCGATGCTATACCACTGAGCTACAGCGGCGGTCATCCTCCCGTCCGCTTTATGGGGTATATATGTTCATTTAAACCTAGGAGTGCTAGTCAGTGCCAGTCGAAGCCATGGCGGCGAGTGTGGAACACTCTTTTTCTGCCTGTTGGCGTCACGCAGCACGTGATCTTTTTTATTTACGAGCTGGCAGCTGACCAATAATCCCTTGCATACTACCTGAAGGCATCAAGTCTGCCAGGACGAGACCCTCGCTATTAATGAAGGAAAGACGATGACTTTTAAGGGCTCGTTTCTTAGTTAGACACGATATTAATGAGAATTAACAGACAATAATGCCAAAGAAAGTATGGGGGATGTTATTCGTTTTAATTAGGATAAATTGTGAAGAAAGCAAAGTTGACGAAAAGATAACTTGCCGCCGGCAGGGACCGTTCTGGCAGACTTGATGCCTTCAGGTAGTATGCTAGGGATTATTGGTCAGCTGCCAGCTCGTAAAAAAGATCACGTGCTACGTGACGCCACAGGCAGAAAAAGAGTGTTCCACACTCGCCGCCATGGTGGTGGTGGTAGAAAACATTTTTATTAGAGAAAATTATTCAGAGAGTTGCAGTGTGAGACACGACATGCTTGAGTGGCCAGACCCTATTCTGGGACGCCAATGGAGCTGGCCGCTGCCCGAGCGCGCGTCACCAAGGAGCGTTGAGCATCCAAGGTGGAGCAGCCGAGCAGGTACTCCTTCCAAGCCTCTCTAGTTGGGATGGGGAAAGGGGATGAGTAGGTTGGAGGGGCATGAAGCTACATGATAGGTGTCAGCGAGGACCTGACAGGTCGAGCAGGTGCCATTGATTTCCGGCAAAAAGTGCCTGGCGACCGCCGGACTGAGATGGGTGTTCGTCTGGAGGCGGCGTAGCAGTCGTTCGTCCGCTTTCTCCAGACCACGTGCGGCGTCTGGGTAGAGGCGGCGCGAAGCACGGTAATAAGCCAGAATTTCGCGGAAGCGCGTCAAATTCGTATTGCCAGATTCCGTCTCGGGACATGGAGGGGCAACGGCCCGGGTGAGAGAAGCGCGGGCAGCGGCATTCGCCGCCTCGTTGCCGGGCAGGCCCGAGTGGCTTGGGGTACATACTATGCGAATGGGGTGAGGGTTAAAGGGACACTAAAGAGAAACAATGAATTTGTTTAGTTTGATAAAGTGTGCTCGGAGAACTCTTGTGTAGTTTATTTCACCACCATAGGTTTATTATTAGAAGAGAAAACCAAGTTCAAAGTATCATTTTTAAATTTCGCGCCGAACTTTGTAATTCGTGACGTAAAAGATTTCAAAGAGCATTTAACGTATTTTGGTGCCACTGGCTCGACGAAATTTCCACAAACTCGTTATGTCAAGTCTCTGGCCCCCTCAGAGGACAATGTACTTGAATTTAACCGATTAGGAACTACGTAGGCCCAAGCAGGCGCCGTCAAAGATATGTGACGTCACGGCAAATGGTGCGGGAATTCCAAGGTGGCGTCGCCACCTGTATTTTCTTTTTGCGCGTTTTCTCGCTTATTAAGCGTCTTCTTGCAGCAAGCGTGGTGTTTTTGGTATCTTGGAAGACTACTTTACTAATGCGAGAAAAATCGTTTTGCTCTTTAGTGTCCCTTTAAAGCGCCAAGAGGCTGCCCGAAGCAGGCGAGCCGCCAGCGGGGCGATTGAACCCTGAAGGTACTGAGAACAGGCCGAGCGCGAGTCCGTCAGGATGGTGCGTGAGGTGGGATGCGAGGCGGCCAAAGCAATGGCAACCTCCTCAGCCTGCGTTACAGTGTCGCCTCTAAAAGAGAGGCCATCGACGTGTTTTCCCTCTGTGATCACGGCGGCCGTGAAGTGACCCGAGGGGGACGGGCCCGAGACGTCCACGTAGAAAACGCCAGGACGATCGGACTGTCGCGCCTGAAGGGCCGCGGAGCGTGCTAGTCTACGGCCGGGATGTAGCTCAGGGTTCATGTTGCGGGATTGTGGTTTCACCCATAGTTTTTGACGCCAGAGTTCCGGTATCGGTGTAAGAGTGTCCAGATCAGATATCGCGTTCAGGCCAAGCCTGTGTAGCCGACGGCGCCCTGAAGCCGTCTGCGACAGACGGTTGATTTGACTAACGCGATGAGCTTCCCGCAGCTCTGCAATGGAGTTGTGCACTCCCAATGCCGCGAATCGGCTTTTGGAGGTGGCAATGGGAAGGTCTAGTGCGCGTTTGTACACTGAACGGAGGAGGACGTCCAGTTGGCGCTCGTGGTGACGACGCAGGCGAAGATAAGGCGAGGCGTAGAGGACACGGCTAGTCACAAACACGTGGGCCAACCGCAGGGACTGGGTCCCGCGGTGGCCACCGCGCCTGGTAGAGACACACCGTATCGTACGGCTCACCAGTTTGCTGGTGCCTGCTATTGTGCCCTTGGGATCCAAGTATGATGTGAGGTGAAGCCCAAGAATCCGTATGTTTTTGACTGCCGGGATGGGACCGGACGGAAGAAAAATCTGTGGTGGTGGTAAGCGGGAGACCGAGAGAAGAGCCGATTTAGCTGGAGAGCACTCCAGGCCGCACGAGGCAGCGTAGGTGTCCACCAGAAGGGCAGCCTTTTGCAGGCGTTCTTCTATTTGCGCTGGGGAGCCGGTGTTAGTCCCAATTGTAATATCGCCAGTATATAGTGTGTGGTGTATTCCCTCGACCTCGCGCAGAAGGGAGGGGAGGTTCGACTGGCGCTGACTAACACTCCTAGGTTTAAATGAACATATATACCCCATAAAGTGGACGGGAGGATGACCGCCGCCGTAGCTCAGTGGTAGAGCATCGGACGCGTTATTCGGAGGTCGCAGGTTCGGTCCCTGCCGGTGGCAACTTATCTTTTCGTCCGCTTTACCTTCTTCACACTTTATCCTAATTACAACGAATAACATCCCCTATACTTTCTTTGGCATTATTGTCTGTTAGCTCTCATTAATATTGTGTCTAACTGAGAAACGAGCCCTTAAAAGTCATCGTCTTTCCTTCCGTAATATATGTTGTAATTTTGGTTTATATTGACCCCGCAATGTTCTATTCTTTATAAAGCCAAACTGACGGCACCTTTACCAGTTGTACCCCATAATCAGATCACGGCTTTGGCCCGTAAAAAAGCGGAGTTTAATTTTAATTAGCACTTACAAATTTAGATCAATTTCAGAAGCGCGTGACCACTGGCATTCATTGACCGGATAAAACTGTAATCAGGATTCCTTTGGTACGTTTAAACGAATAAAAATGTAACCATACTAAAGTCCATTTTACGTTCAGCTTTGATCACGGTCAGATCGATCTGCATTGGCGATTACCTTCGTGATCAAAGCAGAATGCCTGGTTGAGCAAGTTCGCAGTAAGGCGCGCTTGCAAAGAAATTCTGTGAGCTCTGAATTGCTGTAATCTATCTGTTTAACTCTGCATTTCCCAAATTTCGGAAGTCACCCGGCATCGCCTTTCAAGATGCGGACGCATTTATGCTAGAGTAGTGCAGCTAGCGCAGCCTTTCGATCAAGCTAGAAACCCCGTCGTCTTTGTAGAAGCCATATACTTGGACGTAATACTAGCAATGTAGAAGCACGATTACGCACAGTCTCAACGGAAAAAGATTTTCACAAGTGACCGGTTTCCGGAGCGGCAAGATTGCGACACGCGGCGCTGTTTTTCCTGAGCCCGCCGATATGGAGAGTGCCAAGCACATTCCATTTTCCAAAGCAGGGGTGGCCGGCGGAAAGCACTCCAACAAACAGCCTTTCGAGGCAACTGCGATAGAGACGTGCGGTTGCTCGCAACTGCAGGGAAAAAAAAGAAAAAACAGAAACCATGCGCATAGCCACATCTACCGTTAAGCAATGAACAAGCGTTTCTTCAAGATATGGGCGTTCGGATCGGCCAACAGCAAGAGGGGCTGCTTTCCGCCGGCCACCCCTGCTTGGGAAAATGGAACGTGCTTGGCAATCTCGCTATCGGCGTGCTCGTGAACAACAGCGCCGCGTGTCGCGATATTGCGGTTCCGGCCACCGGTCACTTGTGCTAATCCTTTTTCGTTGAACTAGACGTCCATGGCACAACGTCGCTGCTAACAAGGCTCGAACGAGGTAAACGCAAGATTGGCAATTGTCTCGCCGTGAAACGTGCATCGGCACACGTGGCAGCCACTCGCGTAGCCAGGGTGGAGGGCGGTTCAACTCCCCCCCCCCCCCCCCAAAAAAAAGCCTGTTTTGCGTATATATATATATATATATATATATATATATATATATATATATATATATATATATATATATATATATATAATGAGAACTAACAGACAATAATGTCAAGGAAAGTATAGGGGATGTTTTTAGTAGTAAATGTAAGGTAAATGTGAAGAAGTTCTCATTAATATTGTGTATAACAAAGAAAACGAGCCCTTGAAATTAACACTTCTTTCCTTCATTCATAGCGAGGGCCTCGTTCTGGCAGACTTGATGCTTTCAGGTAGTATGCGAGGGATTATTGGTCAGCTGCCAGCTCGTAATAAGTTCACGTGCTACGTGACGCCAACAGGCAGAAAAAGAGTGTTCCACACTCGCCGTCATGGCTACTGGCGGCGCTGACTCACGCTCCCACGTTTAATGTACATATATACCCTATAAAGTGGACGGGGGGATGGCCGCCGCGGTAGCTCAGTTGATAGAGCATCGGACGCGTTATTCGAAGGTCGCAGGTTCGGTCCCTGCCCGCGGCAAGCTATCTTTTCGTCCACTTTTCTTTCTTCACATTTACCTTACATTTACTACTAAAAACATCCCCTATAATACTTTCCTTGGCATTATTGTCTGTTAGTTCTCATTAATATTGTGTATAACAAAGAAAACGAGCCCTTGAAATTAACACTTCTTTCCTTCATTTATATATATATATATATATATATATATATATATATATATATATATAGAGAGAGAGAGAGAGAGAGAGAGAGAGAGAGTTAGAGAGAGTAACTTCTGTTGCCGCAAGATTGTAAGTATAAACGGAGATGCGCCTTCATAAAAATAACTGTTTATTTTGTCGGCGTTTCGACGGGAGCCCCGTCTTCTTCAAGATATAACAATATTTACAGCGTGTGTGTATCCTCTTATACCATATTAAGAGTAGAGGGAAAGGACGGAAAGAGGAACGTAACAAGGAAGGCAAAAAATTATATATATATATTAAAATTAAATATTAATCTTAAATATTAAGCAAAATGATTCTTATTGACCCTTTTGACATCCTGTTCCTCTTTTATTTGTTAGTATATATATATATATATATATATATACTAACAAATAAAAGAGGAACAGGATGTCAAAAGGGTCAATAAGAATCATTTTGCTTAATATTTAAGAAGCGATGCCATATTTCGACACAATACAGCCTCAGCGCCCCCACCTTCCCCTAAACGGACAATGTAGTGACCCCGCGCGTCTAGTATTGCACCTTGTGGTGCAAGGCCACGGGTTGCATTTCTGACGTCCTACCTCGACGTTTACTGTGTTTGAGGAATTGGTGGGGTGGGGACTGAGGGCTTTCACCGTGTCGGCGTGGGTGTAAGATCTAAAGAGGCCGGTAGTGTTGCCGCGCCGTCAATATTCGTTAAGTGCATTGGCTCTTTTGGGAGAGAAAAAGACGTAGAAAAAGAGAAGGGGTGTAAAGGAAGAAGATGCAGTAAACACTTGTTAGTGTAATGACAGTTTCAGTACAGTGCTATACGATGTACGTACACTACACTGTACGACGTCCGGGACGACTTAACTTTCACAAACAAACCACCGAACATTAACAAGATCCCATATTGGCACAGAGCAAGCGACTATCCAAAATTTTCACTTTCCCTCCGGGTGTGGTATACAGGCGGCCAAGAAGTATCAAGGATCATTTAATAAATTCAAAGGTAAGTATACAAAGCCTCAAATTGGGTGTCGCCCTTGCGGAAAAGGAAGTATGCAAACACATGCAGAGAACAACTGTGGCGGAAAGCACACACTCAAATTTTAAGAACAGGATAAGTGGTGCACTCAACTGGGACTCAAGTAACGTCATATACCTTTTGGAATGTAGTATATGTAACATGCAATACGTAGGCCAGACAGACACGCCTTTTAGAATTAGGTTCAACAACCATCGGTCGCATGTACCGTCCCTGCCTGGGCTTCCGCTTTCTAAACATATCGCATTGAAAGATCACAACTTTGATGGTATCAAAGTTGTGATTGATGGTATCAAAGTTACACTCTTGGAAAACAATTTTCGAACAACCAGAGAATAGGAACAACGTCTTAATTTATCTAAAAATTCAACAAGATGAAAAACGGAATAAATGTACACCCAGGCACCCTCTCCGCATTACGATCATTAAAATGCGCAAACGCCATTCTCTAATCAGTCCGCGGCCCCTTGCCGCCCATTGCGAGAATAATAATGTTTTGA
Organism: Rhipicephalus sanguineus; assembly: GCF_013339695.2. NCBI lineage: Eukaryota > Metazoa > Arthropoda > Arachnida > Ixodida > Ixodidae > Rhipicephalus > Rhipicephalus sanguineus. The sequence continues at coordinate 96,080,522 of NC_051177.1, read as the reverse complement.
ATGATACCGCTCCTTGGTGAAGACGTAAGCTTATGCGTCTCAAGATCTAGGATTCATTTGCCGCTTCAATCACAGCCGGCGTGCACAAAGTGGTCCCGGACGTCGTAGAGTGTAGTGTACGTCCTTTAGCACTGTGCTTAAATTGTCATTACACTAACAAACTTTTACTCCATCTTTCTCCTTTACACCCCTTATCTTTTTCTACCTCTTTTTCTCTCCCAACTACCGGTCTCTACAGATCTTACACCCACGCCGACACGCTGAAGGCCCTCAGTCCCCACCCCGCCAATTCCTTTAACACAGTAAACGTCGAGGAAGGACGTCAGAAATGCCGTCCGTGGCCTCCCACCGGAAGGTGAGGGCGCGGACTGCATTGTCGTCAAAATATGGCCTCGCTTCCTCTTGTCATCATGTTGGTCTTTTAATTTATATATATACATATATATATATATATATATATATATATATATATATATATATATATATATATATATATATATATATATATATATATATATATATATATATATATATATATATATACGCGCACATACATGGGCACGCACGGCACAAAGGTTTAAACCAGCACGAAAAAAATTTTCGGCAACGTCCCTGGTGGCAGGCCACAGCTCGGCGTATCCAAGGGTGGGGGGGGGGGGGGTTGGGGGGGTTCAAACCCCTCCGAAATTTTTCAGTTTTGCTTGCGTATATATACACGCACACATACAAACGCACGCACGAACATACATAAAGTATGGACCCCCACCGAAAAAAAATTCTGGCTACGCCCCTGTCACGAAGCGATCTTTCTTTCGACTTTTGGCTTTAGCATAGTATTGAGGGACTATGGCTTTAGTGTCCTTTTTCACAACCTCTTTATGACCTTCTTTACGGATATCACTGGGCTCTGGATATTTGCCGACATGCGAGGAAGACCGTCAAACGATCACAGATTTAACCGCGAAGTGTGCACGCCAACGCACAATAAGAATTACGAAAATTGAGGGAGGCTAAGAAATTCGCCAAGAAGGTTATCTAACTTGCAAGCAATTTCGAAACATAAGCTAACATAGTCAAGCTGTTTCCACTCAAAACGCGATCAACGCTGCTTTTTCATTAAAACAAACTCTTCTTTCTTCTTCCGCTACAAGACAAACATTTCAAGAACAACCTCTGCAAATGGGAACGAGGACGTGCTTCACCAAGGTTCGATATTTCTGCGCAAAGTTCATCTACGAAAGAATTGCTGTTCAGCAGTCTAGTCAGCCGCCGCCCTTAGCGAAAGTCAGAAGCTGCGCTGGCCACTATGTGCACCTAATCTTTTGTTTTTGTGTTTGCAACTTTTCAGTGAGCAAGCAGGCAAGCATCTGTGGCAGCATCGCTTTTGTGGGAAGTGTTGTGGTTTGGGGGTTGGTGTGTTGCAAGGCTTTTGAATCAAGATCACTTGGAGCCGCTTCGACATCTTTGAATGGACATGTGATCTACCCGCGATGAACGGCGCAGTTGACTAACACGTCCTTAAAGAGTTACGCGGCGGCAAAAACCGCGTCTTCTCTTAGAGGAGGATTGCTTCTGTGGTGATGTAAGCCTAAGCTTTTCAGCATTCAAAGTACGCTTGTGTGCGGTGGTACTCTAGCTGTGCTTATTTCGTCGTCATTATTACTACGCGTCGCCCCTAAGCGTTCATTACCAGTGATTCTATGTCTGGGTTTGTATCGTTCGCCGCATTACTAAAGCCAGTTGGGCTTCAATGCGCCAGACCGATTCCGTTTGAGTTTATTGGACGTGTCTCTCATTCAGTTTTTAATAGTGTGAAACTTCACGCCAGTGGTCACACTTACGCGTATCTCAGTGGTTGTGCTCAGATGTCACCTTTACGGCCTTATCAGCGGCGCGACGTCGTGAAAGAGTTTGTCGTTTTAAGAGCCTATTGTCGTTTAATGCATGAACGAAGTAATGAATAAATTACCCCTGGTTCGCTGCGCGTCAAAGGTTATACTATATTCCTGCTTCGCGTGAACCTCTGTTGATCTCAGCTGTGTCGTGCTTTCCTTCAGGCCGGAAAAACCATGACGTTCGTTATGTGAGCTCGCGACGTCGATGCCATGGCTGACGGGGGCCGAGACTTTCCTGCGCCGAACCTCCCACCGAAGGCGTTCTCCGTCAATATCGGAGGGTCGAGGTCGTCAGCAATGTTTTCGCTTACGGGTGAGTCCGGCGACGCCTCGCCGTGGCAGCTATGACAGCTGTGCTCACGTGGCAGCGGTGTTCTTGCATTGTTTTAGCGCCGCACTGTTGCTGTAGCGTAGCGTTTCGACGCGTTGCGCTTCTCTCGATCGAAAACACTTGTGTGATACGAGTGCATGGCCTGTTACATTCACTTTTGAACTATGGGCGGTGAGCCTTAGGAAAGACCTACGACTGCTGTAAAAAGAAAAATGCTGCCCACCGTTCGAGCGTCTAGACATTGACATTGCGTTACAGTGATGTCCGAAACATTTGTCCAAGATGACATATTAACGGAAAGAATGCGTTGGCGCAGCGGCGTGGTTGTATCAACGTAATATGCAAGTTTGAGTGTGCGAACTTAACATCTAATTTTGTTGATAATGCCATAGTTGACAGCAAGCTTTGTCCAACGAAGTGTCAGTAAATCGTGTGTGCGAGGTGCTGGGATTATCACGAAAGGAAATATTGTTAAGGACGAAAAGCATTGCCAAGCTTCAGAGAAAGTTTGAACACTTTCTCGAAAAAAAAGCCTTACAGCTTAAAGAAACATTGTTTCCAAGTGGTAAAGATTTTATTCAGTATGACTGATTAAGCCAGTTCATTCATTACTCTTGTGTGCATTTTCATTACAGTGACTAGAATGTATACATGCTGTCATTGATATGTAATATACCGGGCTGTGTTTAGAACTAGCTTTGTATAGTTATCACATTACAGAGGGGAGTGGTAACAGTAGACAGATAATATAACAGAAACAAAACTAGAGTGAGTTGCAAAATAATTCACATAGGCTTCAGATTATTTACTATATTACTTAAAGTGGCTCGAAGTTGTTGGTCTCTATTTATGATACAAATTAAGGTAATTGTTTTATGAAGCTTAATTCTGATTGTGTGCAGCAAGGTATCTACTGCCGGTCACGCATGTCTTCCCTACATTGAAGAAACATTATAGGCTATCCTAACATAACTGTATTAATTAACGTTTAGCTTAACTGCAAGCGCAGTTTTCATATAGCTGATATTTAAGCCAGTCGGTTCACTGAAACTAGAAACTTCATCAAAATGAGACAATGGAAGGATGGCAGGACAATGCTCTAACAGCTGGGTAGTTTGTTTCCTGTTCGAGTACCCACACGTACAATCAGTAGGCTAGCACAAAGAGCGCAAGAATAGAGTGCAACAAAACATATATCCAACGCACGGTATGAATTCACTTTGGCAGATACAATAATAGCCTGTTGATAGTATGCACTGACGCTTTTGCAAACAATGAAACCACTTATTTAACAACACGTCACCTCTTTTTCAACACTGATACTTTCATTTCACTGTAGCATAGTCATTCATCTTGTTGAATGAAAGCAGTACTGATCATCGCAAGTCAGAAGCTGTGTATATGTGACAGAGGTTTGGAATAATGCAATGATAGCACAGGCCAAGACAATTTTGTTTTATTACTTATTGGCAACTTAAAGCCCTTTTCATTTGACAAACAGTTACGGGCCCAGCCTCAACATTTGATATTGGTGTAATTGCTTGTGAATGGGTTAGGATATTTCGTTATGGCTAAATTGGCACATGCCATGCTCATCGTGCAGTTTTCTTGTTGTCAGTCTTTAAACAGGTTTTATCTAGTAAGGGCTAGCATGCAATGGTGCAGTTTATACCAAACTAACACAATATAAATCTCTTACAAAGACTTTTGTGACAAGGTATGAAGTGAAAGGATCACTGATTATAAAATAAACATTGCCTTGTGTATGTTTTATTTGGTTAGGCAACAGCTTATGCGTATTTGTTTTCAGTGAATGATTTGGCATTTTTGTTTCTCGGATCGCCTTACATTAGCTCCACGTTTAGGTCGGCTAAGAGATTATGCAGTTGCAGCAGTGAAACCTGACTCTGTGATGCAATATGCGGCCTGCCTCCGGACTGTTGCCAAGGACAGGCAGCCACGACTGCACTTCCCACGGCAGCCACAGTCAAGCAAGGCCATGAGCCAACAAACACTCTTGTAGTGTTTCGAAAATCTTTTGAACACACTTACACAGCTTGACTGCCTTTGATGTACCACTTGTTAGTCTGGCATACATCTCTGTGGGACTTTTTTTTCCGCACAGACTGCTCTGTATCTATGGAACATAAAAATTTTGTTGTAGTTAGCGTGTGTTGTCTGTGTTGTGCATCAGATAACCAGTCCGCGAAGTTAAACAGTGGGTACGGTTCACTGATTGTGCATAAACTGTTTACTCTGACTGTTCTGTCACTTTTAACACTAACGTTATAAGGGTCTGCGAGATAAACTGTGATAGTGACGTGTACCAATTTCCATTTCTAATCTCTTCGTTTACCTTTCCTATCTCTTTTAATAGCACAGGGTAGCAAACCATGCTTTCTTCTAGTTGTCCTCTTTACCCTTCCTCTGTCTTGCATTCACGCAGTGCTGCCTCCAGTTTCTTTGTAGTGTATACATTCACTGCGGGTGATTGGTGGATTAGCTTCTGTCATCAAGTAGGCGGATCTAGCCGGGCACTTGGATCTATCCCAGCAAGTACTGAATTGCATACCTTTGTAGCGAAGAATGAGGCTTCTCGTGCAGGCATTGCTTCTACGGTGAAAAGAAAAACGGAAGCAAATGGTATATGAATCAGTGCCGAAGGCTAGTGAAGGCACCACGCTCTCCGTTTCTAGTGGAAAGCCTTGTTTGAAAGGCCACATACGGAAATAATTCGTAACTGTCTCGTCAAAGACTTATGGGAGTGCAGATTAGATATGCTTTGTATGTCATGGTGACACAATACCAAGCACATTTCTATCTTTATTAAGCACGTGCTTGTGTTTCAGGCCTCAGTAACAAAGAATAATAGTCACAGCTTAACGTTAGGCAGCCCGACAAGGTTGAACGTTTGCTGCTTGAAGGGCTGAGATTCTGCTGTGGTGGGAGACAAATATTAAAATGGTAGTGTAGGTGACTGAAGTCTGTAGTTTGTGCTGTTGGGTCTTGTAATCTGACAGGTGCTGGAATTCATGGTCTTTGATACAAATTCCCTTTTCAGGTCGAAGATTTATTTTCCTAGGGTTCCTGTAGTTCCATGCAACGTGTGTGTCCAAAGCCGAAGGCGTAGATTTCAAGCTGTGTAGTAAACTTGATGTGCGTCATATATTGACATCGACAGCATATCTGCATCATATTGCATCTTCGGACTTTTCCACAGTCTCATTTATGCAATACCGAAAAAGCTGTAGGTACCCTGACGGCAGGCTTGGCAAGTACAACAACAACAAAAAAGGAAAAAAAGAAATTGGGGTAGATGGGTAGGGACAACCCCTCAAAGTTCTTGTACCAGCCTATGGTGTAATGATTTCTTGCACCATTTGTGTTGGTCTGGACAATTGTTTATTGATAAAGATGGACTGCACTGTGTGCTCAAAGAGCCAACCACTCAACTTGGCAAAATTTAAAAGCTTTTATTTAGTCACTGCATCCAAAGTATGAGAAAGTACACATTGAAATTTGAAACTTGACTCTGACTGCCATTGCAGAGTTTTCACCACAGCTTTCTTTCGTCTTTCTATGGAAGATTGGCCTTTTTCTAGTAAGCAGCCTCTTTTGTGTGAAGAGAGCAAGAATCAAATTTCCTCAACGTATTCTATCAGTACAAATAAATATGGTGCTTCTCTTTAGCGTCTTCAAGGAGCACTGACACAAAAATTTTACATTTTGCTTTTTCTGTTGCAATAAGTAGTTAACGACCCACTTATTATGGCTAGAAAGCTCGTTTACTCACGTGTGCAATGGATAATTATTTGGAGATGGTTCTATAGCACCCAATCGCAGTTTCAGTTTCAGAGAATGCTGAATGAGGCGAGACTCAAAGTGCTTTTCATGTAAACGTAGCTGGCTCGCATAAAACTGTGTGCACATAAGCACCACATTGACAACTCTTCTTTGATGTTGCTATAATCCACTCTGGGATGTTGTAAATGTGCGTACCCTTCCAAAAATGCACTGCCCAGGCAAGGATATCAGCCCTTTTACTCCCGTGCAAGTCCATAAAGGAGATGCCCCCTCTTTCCAGTGAAAAGGTCTGTTAGGAGAGAGGTATCACAGGGATCATGGCAGCCAACACAAACTCGTGATGCAGGTGGCTGGTTTACATTAAGACCAAGATGGCGTCGATGTCGGGAGGTGGGGCGTTTCGTGTGCAGTTGCACGACACGCACTTTAAAATTGATTTTAAATAATATGTTCTAGGCTATATTAGCCGTTGATATTTTGTAGTTGATGCATTTGTGTCCACAGAATTTTTTTCCACAAGTTATCTCGGCTTCAAAATTTTGTGTCAGTACTCGTCTAAGCGTTGGTGCAAGCCAGGTGCGCTTCCACACCTGGCTCGCACCGACACCGCCCCAAGTGACTGCGAACGCGTCTCGTTGCAGGAAACTTGTTTCAGAGGCAATCAGCACTTCGCAGATCGTCTATCAGGCACTCAGGCCTAGCATTGTGACTAGCTGTTGAAGATTGCTTTAAATTATAGCACCTGCTATAATTTGTGACAACCTTGCAAAAAAAAGTAAGTTGCTTTCATGAGTAGTAACATTTAAATCTAGGCACCTGCAATCTGTAGCAATGACTAGCAGTAGTCGTAAGTATGTTGCATATTTCTTCGAGAGGGCTTCATTAGTATCCATGCCAAGACATGCAAGTGTATACGACATTCATGGTATATGTACTAAGTGTAAAATTATTTTACTATGTAGTGTGCACATAGCATTTATGTGTGCTATCCTTACAGCTTGTTCTTTTGGTCTTTGGTTATTATATAGATCATTGTGTCATACTTTGGGCAGGGTATTGGTGCTTAACGTCATGGGTTCAATCACAACTGCCGCTTTTCAGCAGGGGCAAAATCCAAAAATGCTCGAGCACTTAAATGTAGATGCATGTTTTGAGAACTGTAGAGTAGTCAAAATAATCCTCTATAGACCTTATGCAAAATCTGCTGCCATCTAGCAGCCGTGTGCATCTCCGCCATGTTGTGGGCTAGCGTGCTCCGCACGTGCACACATGTAGCGTACGTATGAACGTGTGGCGGCTAATAGGAGCGGCAATGTCGACATATTGACTCTGTGAGGGTATTTCTGAATAAATAAGTAAATAAATAAATATTTTTGTGTGCCATGTTGCTCAGATTGAGGAAATTGAGATGCTGAAAAAAGGGTTTGCCGGAAACTAACCTCCATGTTATTAGATTTTCTCGCAGCCGACTAGAAGCATCAGATCGTTCCACTGCTTTGGCTTCTGTGTACCACTAATGCAGTGTTTTCGTTCGCCGTTCTTAATACATGCGATATGTGACAGCATCAGCATTCATCAAAGAACACTCTTTCGTGTCATGCTGGACAGTTTTCGCGCCATGTGCTTGCAGGCACAGACAAACCGGCTTCGTGTGCAAGCTTCAAAGCTGCATCGTGGCTACTCGTGCATGCCTGCACTGCTGTTGTCGTCATAACTTTGTTTATTACATTGCGGTAACAGTTACATGTCAGACAGGTAGCACGTGCGCGTCGTCAATTGTTGGCAAATGGACCGAGGGTGTTGTTTGTAAATTGTTTTCGATTGGGGATTTTAACAAAGTAACATTTCGTGGGATGCATTGCGCACGTATTGCTTCACTGTGTGTATTTTTCAAGCATTTCATGTGCTATCACTGGCAAATTCAGAGGTGTGATCAAGATGTCCTGACCCCCCCCCCCCCCTTTATTTTCTTTAATTTATACGCGAAGGAAAGGACATATCAGGTTCTCGCAAAAGCTGATCCTTCTTCGGAAAAGTCCTGTATCCACCCCTGTGTGCTACTACGAAATGTTAACAGATGCTTCAAGTGTGTGACACTTTCGTATGAAACTGAAAAAAAAGTCACAGTTTCGCCGCAATGGCGAAGCAATGAATGCGATAGCAATAAACTGGAATGTAACGCGAAGAACGGAAAGCAGCTCGAAATTGCCAGCGCGTCGCTCGAGCCCAAAGGATGCACGAAAAGAACGCACACAGTATGACCGCGAATTATCATGCGTCACAGCTCGACACTGGAAACGCACTGCTCAAACATAAAGCAGGACGCACGAAACGAACGAACAGGTACACACAGGACGAGCGCGAACTAATTGTCCCAGTTGTTACTTATTTCCGTTTGAACAGCGCGCCCCTTTCGCAAATGCGGCCGCTGCAGCGTCGAAGCAACTTTCGTACGCTCTGTCACTTCAGCGCAGACATCGCGGGGAAAGCAAAAGACATACAACCCCCCGCTCCCCCGCCAGCCGCCCCCTTCTTTCCTCGAGATAAGCGCACCCGCGCCACGCGCGGACATCGCGCCATCTACGTGGTAACTCAGAAAGCATACTGATGTAAGTGGTGTATATAAATAGCTCACCGTTAGCAGGCTGAAAGACGGGGCTCTTCGTGGCCTAACCGTCTAACGCCGTGCGTCGGAAAGTTTTCCTGAATTATTTTTCTTTGTGGCTTTGATACATATATATATATATATATATATATATATATAGACATATACGGTGCATGACGGCGGCGACGGCAAAAATCAGCCGAGACTGTCCATATAATTGCTATCGCAATAAAAGTGCTGTTCCGAGAAATGGGTCACATTTGACCTGGGTGCACCATGGTTGGACACGTGTGGAGGTGGTTTCACAAGCGTTCACTCAGCGACACAAAACTGTCTTGCTGAAACGGGTTGAAATTGTAAGGCGCCAGTAGGCTCCGAAACCGACGATGTCAACGCGAATATTATTGGCGTATAGTGTCATTTACAAGCACATGTCGGAAGGATATTGCATAAAATGCCAGCTAACGGCCCCTACTTCTTGGAGCAACTAACGCTTTTCATGTTGTCTATTCAAATGGATGAGCTGCGTAAATTTTTTACATTCAAATCGTACAGTAATTTTATACATAACTTACGTCGGTGACTACAGCAGTGAAATATTTTTTATTTAAAGATTTTAAAAAGAGGACAACGTTTTTATTTAATATTAAATACACAATACTTCAGGACGTAGGTGGCCCTTATGAAACATGCTTTGAAATGGGTCAAAAGCACTTTCTTACTTACCGTCATCGCTGCGCGTAGTCGTGTCGCCCGCTAAAGCCTCTTCCCAACCACCCTACACTACACGCAGGATATTCAGATAGCTAACAACGGTTTATTCGCTACACTGAAAACAGAGAGGCAAAATTTATAACCTGGCGCATAGCTTCATTCTCAATGACTGCAGGCCTACATGTGACTTGGTGACAAACTTACCTTTGATCTCGTTGTGAGGCAGTCCTTTACACGTAATAACTGTCAACGCAGTGACTAGGAAATGCCGGTAACATGTACAGGTCCTTAGACACTCATATGACATTTTTATGCCCCGATTGATTACCATCAAAGGCGATGCAAGCAAGACATTATAGCAGCAACAGCAATACGATTCCGACACAGGCCTCCAACATGGCACCGAATCGGTAGCTTGGTGAAACCTCCGACAGATGGCAGCAATTTTTCATGAGGTCTCTAAGAGCTTACCTCAGAACTTTGTTATTTTGGCACGTAAAATCACAGAACATAGTTATTAACGGTGCCACAGGCATGCACATTTCACGTGTTTCCTGTCTGTGCCACTGAAAATTTATTGGGTTCACAGTACATCAGTCGTAGAAAATTACCAAATATTAGGTATAAAATTGAGTGTAGACCTCATATAAGCATTGTTGTGTTGCCCCGTCCTTGTTGTCTCATAAGGGTCCTCTTCATCTTATCTCAGGTGCTGCTTTCAGCTTTGTTAAATCTGGAAGAGTGAGCATAGAGACATCCTTGTAGAAAAAGCTGTAGTACTCATATGAAAGTATCTATTTCATACCCTCGCAGCCAAAACACCCACATTGATTGGGAGTGTAATGGTGTTTGTTTGACTCCAATACCGCATCTTAATTAACTTTGGTTCACCACGTCTTCATATTTCATGAAAAGGCAGAATAACACTTAGAAACTTTCTTGTTTCTCTAAAGCAGTGCAAATTAACATGAAGGCGATGCACCATTTGAAATGTTTAAGGCATGATTTTAAAACGCAGAATGGACTAACATTGGTGCCCGAAGCATACTTCAATTGCAGGCTAGATAAGGAGATGGTTCAGACGCCAGTGGTAACCCTCCAGCATTCACCTCCAAAGATAGATTACTTTATGACAACATTTTAGGGCATTACCGCCTAGGTCACTGAACCCTCCCACCTTTAATGCGTCAGTTGTCACACATACACGAGGCTTGCACTCTGCAGGTATACCTGGAGAATCGGAGGCTTGCAGTGGATTTCACGAGGATACTTGTTTTAATGTGGACCCTGTGTTCTTCTTTCATTTCCAGAACCACCTCCTTTGCCGCCACGCCGAAGCGTCTTCTTTGGTAAATGCAACGGGGCTGGTGACCTGTCATCTGTCCCACCAGCTCCATCTTCCACATCAACTTGGACAAGTTCAGATTTTCTTAGTTTTATGCACCAACCAGGCAGAGAAGGGGACACGAAAACCAGCATAAAGTCAATAGAAGCCCTTTTCCTCGAGGATGTGAGCTCTAGGAGCACCACACTCCGGCACCATTCGTTGACAACTAGTTCAGTCGTGTCCACGCAATTTGCCTCTCAGCCATTCCCATTTGCAGCTGCTGGTCAGCTGCCAGGCCGCGTTGGTTCACTCGCTGGCACAGAGATGACTCACAGTAACTCTGCACCCAACTTCAACAATCTGTCTTCCAGCTGTAATCCCTCACCTATCCACACAGCAAGTCAAAGCTCGTCGGTGCTTTCAAGGACAGAGATTGAAAGGAGTATGTTCAGCGTGCTTCGAAAGAAGCAGGACAACAACCTCATTGACTTTGGTGTAGATGCAGAGCTGGCGAGAAAGCGGGAAACCCTTAAAAAAGCTGGGGACTCGCTGAATGACCTGCTTGACCTGTTTGATCCACTACGAGAGAACGAGCTTGAAGAAATTTCAACTCCTGAAGAGTCACCACCAAAGGGTCCTCCAGAGGGAAAGATGGAAGTGGTAGAGACACCACCCCAGATCCCTCCAAAACATGGGGGACCGGCACAAACACAGCCGCCATCTTTGCCAGCAAGTAGGAGTTCGACTGTCGAAAGGCCTGTTTCCAAACAGGGTGCTACAAGCAAAGGGCCGAGCGTGGAACTTGGCACTTTGAAGGTAGTCCGCCATGAAGTGTGTCAAGGGGAGGAGGTTGAAGCTTTCTGGGCTAAAGCTAAGCAGCTAAGATCAGAGTTCACGTTTTATGATCACCATACCAATGCTGGTCTTGTCATCAGCCCAACTTTGAAAAACAAGTGGGGAAAAAGCCTCAGCATAAAGTTGGAAATCACAACAAGCTTTTCAGAGAGGCCCTTCTGCTTCACATGTGATGTAGGAACCAGCGTGGAGCATGTAATTAGCAACACTGTGTGCTCCTTGAAGGACGATTTATCGGACACTGCACTGGAAAGTTACGTACTGAAAGTCAAAGGGCTTGCAGAATATTTTACACGTGACTCCGCATTGAAAGACTATGAATATGTTCACCAATGCTGCAAGTTTATGAAGCCAGTTTGCCTGACCCTTATAGAGGTCCAAGACCTCAGTAAGCCGTGGGCGCGGACATCAAGGGATGACAGTGAATTCTACGATGTCAAGGCATCAAGCCTGCTTCCTCAGCCATCAGGACAAGTTTCTTTTGATTCAGTGTCTATATTACTTGAAACCTTCCACAAAGAGGCTAAGAAGGTACAGATGGGAGCCTCTGCTGGTTGCTTGCAGCCAAATGGAGCTATTCAGGCTGTGAAGGCCATTTGTTCCACACTTTCAAGGATTGAAATATTGGAGATTTTGCATGCTGTGGAAGGGTTAAAGCACATTTGCAGTCAGATGCCTGAGGTGAATGGGTTTCATGACAGCTATCTCAAGGCAGAAGACTCACCAAATCCAGCACCCACAAATTGTGACCGTGTTGCAGAAGTTGTGTTCTACTCATTACTACAGTTGCAGTCTGCATTGCGCACACTTGTAGAAATCTACTGCCGCAGCTTTCGTGTTGACTTTTCATTAACTACGGCTAGTGAAAGCAAACCGCAGTGTGAAGTACGCCCAGTCACTACATTTCATGACACCTTTCTTGTAAACATTGGCAGCGTACATCAACTGAAACCACACTGGATTTCAGACTATGAGCAGTTTATCATATCTTGTGAGCTTCGCTATGGCTTGCATATATTGTGCCAAGGGGAAACTCGAAGTGTAAAAGCAAGTCGAAACTTTTTTGAACTTGTAGTTTTTGATGAGTGGATTGAGATGAGTGCATTTATGAGGAACCTTCCACGGGAGACTGCTATATACTTCGCACTGTTTGGTGTGAAGCCATCAGCTGAAAACAGGCCACCAGAGACACCAGCATCTGAACGAGTGCTTTTGGCATGGACTGGGCAGGCGCTGTTTAACAGTCGGCGCGAGCTGCTTCAGGGAAGTCTCTTTCTTGGTTTTTGGTCACCAGAAGTGGACGAGAACAGTGGTCCGCCACAGAGCAATGATGCATTTTCCTGTCCGGTTCTTCGTCTGCAGTTCCCAGAATTTGACTGTACTGTAGTCTTTCCGGAAGTGCCAGAGGATATCATTACTACTTGCAAGGCAACCACGTATGCTCTGGACAGTGTGGTGATCCAAGAACTCACCGATGTACTTGAAAAGGACCCTCTCACCATTCCGAGTTCTGAAGAGAAAAAATTATTCTGGGAGCACCGTCATTACATCCTTGAAGTTCCACACCTCCTTCCTAAGGTGCTTCTGTCTGCACACAGCTGGAGTTGGCCTTTTCTGCCTGATCTGTACTTCCTTCTGACAGAATGGCGCCCTGCTTCTCCCATTAATGCACTGACTTTGTTGCTGCCACTGTTTCCCGACTATGAAGTGCGAAAGACAGCAGTCAATTGTATCAAGAATATTGGCAGTGACGAACTCTGTGATCATCTACCACAACTAATCCAGGCATTGCGCTTCGAGACATGGGAAGATGCACCTATCACATGGTTCCTCTTGGAACGTTCTCTGACTAGTGTGCGCGTTGCCCACCAGATGTTCTGGCTGCTCAGGCAAAACCTTGACAATCCACTCACACTTAAGCGGATGAAGCTTGTGATTCAAACACTGCTAGTCATTGTAGGCAAGTCTTTCAGAGACATTATAGAGAAACAAGAAGAGCATCTAAATCAGCTTTGCATCATTGCTGAAAGCATAAAAGACACACGTGAGTCACTTCGCCTGGACAAGCTTTTGCAAGACATGGCACAGATCCACAGTATGATCGAGGACAACCCTTCTTGCCTTCCGCTCAACCCAGCAATGGAAGTTTGTGGTGTGGACGTCAAGTCTTGCTCTTACTTTACATCCAATACGCTTCCCCTCAGGATAGCATACAAGAGTTCAGAGCAAGGGGCCAAGCCCATTCACGTGATTTACAAGGTTGGAGATGACCTCAGGCAGGACATGTTGACACTTCAGATGATACGGATAATGGACAAGTTCTGGTTGAAGGAAGGCCTTGACCTGAAAATTATAACCTTCAACTGTGTTGCTACTGGCAAGCGTAAAGGCATGGTGGAAATGGTTACTGAAGCAGAGACACTGAGGAGGATCCAAACGGAGCATGGGCTCACTGGTTCATTCAAGGACAGGCCTATTGCTGAGTGGTTGCAACGACACAACACGTCTGAATTGGAGTACCAGCAAGCTGTGGAGAACTTTACACTGTCATGTGCTGGCTACTGTGTAGCCACATACATCCTTGGAATCTGTGATCGCCACAATGACAATATCATGCTGAAAACATCTGGACACATGTTTCACATTGATTTTGGGAAGTTTCTTGGTGACTCTCAGATGTTTGGCAACTTCAGGCGTGACAGAGCACCGTTCGTTCTTACCTCTGACATGGTGTATGTCATCAATGGTGGCGAGAAACCTTCCAAGAAGTTCCAGATTTTCATTGACTTGTGCTGTGAAGCATTTAATATTGTTCGCCGTAACAGCAACATTTTCATCACCCTCTTTGAGCTGATGGTCACATCCGGAGTCCCTGGGGTCACCGCAGATGCTGTCAACTTTGTTCAGAAGTCCTTGTTACTTGGCAGCTCAGAAGGAGAAGCAACTGCACACTTCACCAGGCTTATTGAAGAGAGCCTACGTTCACGGTTTACGCAGCTGAACTTCTTTATTCACAACATTGCACAGCTTCGGTTCACTGGGGACCACAACGATGGACTGCTGCTTTCCTTTGTTCCTCGGACATTCTCCAAGGATTCGGATGGCAGGATTGTGTCACTCACTGTGGTTCGCTACCTGAAGTGCCACGAGCCAGAAAAACACTACACCTATGTTGTCCGTGTTGGCAGGGAATGCCAGGCAGAGCCTATGCATGTTGTTAGAACCTACCCTGAATTTCTGGAGCTCTACCAAAAGCTAGTCCGAATGTTTCCATTGGCCAAGTTCTATCCCCTGCCCAAGGGATCACTGGTGGGCCGCAGCAACACACGCGAAGTGGCGCAGCGGAGGATGCAGGAGCTGGGTGCATTCCTTACATCCCTCACCAAGATGGCAGAAGAGGTGTCCCACTGCAGCCTGGTGTACACTTTCTTCCACCCTCTTTTGCGTGACCAAGAAGGTATGGCTGAGGATGAGAACGAGTGTGACAACCTCCGTCAGATCAGCCAGAGGGTCAATCTGTCTAAGGGCATTGTTGGCCGAATAAAGCTGTCCATCGTTTACAAGGCAAACGCCCTGTCCATCATGGTAATGCATGCAGAGAACCTGGCTTGTATGCGCAAGTCTTTGCCAGACTGCTACATTAAGGCATACCTTCACCCAGACCCGGAGAAGGTAACCAAAAGGAAGACCAAAGTGGTGTTCAAGAACAACCACCCAACCTTTATGGAGATGCTCGAGTACAACTACCCACACGCATTCGTAGCGGAAAGGGTGTTGGAGGTGTCTGCGTGGGACCATGACAGAGTCCAAGAAAATGAGTTCTTGGGAGCGGCCATCATAGATCTGTCACGTATGGATTTGACAAGGGAGAGCACACACTGGTACCACCTGAATGCTGTGAGATACAAGTTTCGTTGATGCATCAGCATTTTGCTTGGTGTTCAACCGTCTTTGATTTCTATGTCTTGTGTGTTTGTGTCTGTACAAATGTGGGATCAAAAGACATAGAAAAGTGTTATACTTAGGTGTGTGTTAGCGAATGTGTTGTTTTTAATGCAATGAAAGCACCGCTGGACAATGTGTGTGTCGCTTGCTTTAGTGGTGGTCAGGAACAGAGACAGAGATGGGCAGTTCTGTGTACAGCATAGGTAGTGAGACTTAATATAATCTCTGATATACAGCAAGTTCTTTTTCATATTGTGTTTGTTGTATTGTCTCACAATAGCTCCTTTCATAGAAACTTTGTCAGCATACTCTTGTCTGTACAGCATCTTTTTCCTACCTTATAAGAGATTTAGTTCCATATTTCACAAGTCATTGGTGTTATATCATGCAGTGTTGCTCACCTCTCTGCTGCTTATTTGGTTACATTCTCATCGTGCATGCGGTGCATGCAGTGCTGTACTGCTAATATTCAGGGGGTGTATGTACTATATAGTCTATTTTTCTATGACTCTTATATACAACATTTACAAACTTAGTCTTTTGAAGCAGCTTTACATGTGCTATTAATATACAAGCCACTTTTTGCACTGAAAGTGTCTCATTTCTTTGACTGGTTTCAAACGCTGCTGACATTCTTGATTTCCTTCTCGTTTCTGGTCTGTAACATCCACTGATGTTGTAACTCACTTTTATTATACTATATTTTAGTGCTCTGATACAGTGGCAACTTTTTTTTTTGGACCATATTTTCTTTCTCCTTTACTTATACTAGTATTAAAGCTGAATCCCAAATAAGCTGCTTTTGGCAGTTAATGCTGTCTTATTTTCTATGATGTGTACAAAAAAATTTGCAGGCATGATATATATTGTAATAGGCTGAAGAAGGCTGAACAAAATGTTTTTTTTTATGTAGCCACACACTAGGTGTTTTTATTGCTACATGTCTGTGTTGCATACATTATTGAGGATTCATGTGTTTCTGTAACAGTGTGCTTGGTGGCACAAGTTATGCCATTGCTTATTGGAGAATGGAGTGCACAAAAGCAAAACATTCTTTATGGCTGCAAGATATTATATGGAGTGAGGTTGTGTATTACCGTGTGCTAAGTTTAGCACTGTTTTGCACATTAATGAAGGGCAGCGAATGCAGGTGTTGTGGCACCACCCAGTACATATTCACTGTACACCCACAGGGAACTTTTTTTCACTGTAATTTCATGGAACTGGACTTGTACACTCATGGAATTTGCAGTGTGAGTGTTTTGTACATGTGCAAATGAATTCAACCTTGTCACAATTGTGTGCTAGGTGTAGCATATCTGCTTCACAGTGCGTGTTTTCTCCTGCAGCTAAAATTTCCACTCATACTTGTTATGGCTCTATGCATTTGGTACACAAAGCCGTGAACTTTCATGTTAAGTTATGCCACCTAAGTGTAAAGCTTTGCCGTTTCAATTTCTTTCTTAGCTAAAAAAATTTGTGGTCTTCCTCTGTCTCGTCGCTTAGCAGAGTAGGAATTTTGCATGCTCAAGGATTACATACTTTCTTCGTGATATACAGATACAAAGTGCCTTCATCTGCTGTGTGGAGCCAAAAATAATAATAATAAAGCCATGGACTTGTGTTACTCAGCATTGTGTTATGTACTTGAATCTGTGTTCCTATGTGAATAGGCAAATTAATGTGAATAAATCTTTTTCTGCCACAGGCAGTT
This sequence comes from Rhipicephalus sanguineus, assembly GCF_013339695.2. NCBI lineage: Eukaryota > Metazoa > Arthropoda > Arachnida > Ixodida > Ixodidae > Rhipicephalus > Rhipicephalus sanguineus. The sequence continues at coordinate 96,063,332 of NC_051177.1, read as the reverse complement.
GTTGCGTAATGATGTACTTTACACGTCTTTGCATGCCTTGTCTTTTATGATTTATGCCTTTTTTGCACAAGCTGGTTCCTGAATTTCTCGCCCTTGAGTTCAGCACATGCAGCAGTAAATTTCTCGTACCTTCCTGTGTCATCTGGCTAAAAGACGCAATCAAGGCATAGGAATCTCAATATAGCTTGATATGTTTACAATTTGGACTGTTATGCCCCGCCACGGTGGTCTAGTGGTTATGGCGCTCGACTGCTGACCCAAAGGTCGCGGGATCGAATCCGGCCGCGGTGGCTGCATTTTCGACGGAGACGAAAATTTTTGAGGCCCGTGTACCTAGATGTTAAAGAACCCCAGGTGGTCGAAATTTCCGGAACCCTCCACTACGGCGTCCCTCATAATCATATGGTGGTTTTGGGACGTTAAACCCCGGATATTATTCGTTTGGACTGTTATGTTGATCACACCACACATTAAACTTTTATAAAATGCTGCAGATCATTTTTTGTGATTGTCAGCAGCAAACATTTTATCATTCAGCATGCAGATTATAATACATGTGTGTACTTTTAGATGTAACAGACGTGTGCCCGTGTCTTGAAAACACAACTGCCCATCACCTGATGGTCCTATTGCCATTTTGTGTTTGGCGTGGCATCCTGCAACGAACATGTGAAAACAGTTGCAACAGCTTTCCTAGACGCACAAATGTGGTTCAAACCCATGCGTTGGAACTTGAGCTTTTCTTCGGCTAGTTCGTTAACTATAAACTGATAGTGCTTGTGCTGTTTTCAATGACTGTGGTTAGCGCTGGTTAAGACGAGGACACAAGAAAGACTCGCTGGACACACACATCCTGTGCCGAGCCATTTGTTGTTTCAAGGCTTTATCACATAGCATATGCAACAGTTCAGTTCTGTTTTATGGCCTACTGTGTGTCAGCAGAGGTTCTAGGCAAAAACGACTTAGCTTTAGATGCATGTTAAAGAATACCAGATGGCCAGAACAAATCTGAAGCCCGAGCACAACCGTGTCCCTCTGAAGTTGGACATGCTAAACTAGATCCTCGCTTTTTAAAAATCTGCATGCATACACACTTGAATAAAGCTGCTCTAGTTAGTGTACTGGCAACTGTGGAGTTCTCACATTGACCTTCTCATCAGATAGCCACCTTTTGTACTCGCAGTACAGAAACGTTAGAAGATGTGCCACTGTTGAATGCATACTGTTAACTCTGCTTTACGGTAGTTGCTGCACCCCCAGATTTTTTCTGTGTGCTTCTTCCTTTGTGCCATAACTGTTGAATGAAATGCGACAATGAGCAGACATTCACTTGCGCTTGTACTTATTTTGCTGGTCTCTGTGCCAACACCTAGCCCATTCACTGAGATTTTTTCGTATGTATCAGATAAGAGTGCACTCGTAAAACAAGCTTGCCGGGATTCATTGGTTCAATCAGTGGTTTACACATGTTCAATGAATACTCCTTCACGAACCGTGATGAAAATGAGTGACAAACAATATATTGCGCATTTTGTGAAAATTACTATAGAACATCAAAACATGAGTGGTTTTAGCCCGCAATGCGGCATAATAAGGTGTGTATAGCCATAGGCGTGTGCAGGGTTCCCCATCAGGGGGGCCAAAGGTTCATCGCAGCGCACCCCCACCCTACTAAGTCAATGTATGTGGCATAGTTTGCGCCCCCCCCCCCTTTTATGCGACTAGAAGGGTCAATGTACGGGGCAGATTTTGCGCCCCCCTCTTAGGTGATTAGGGGGGGGGGGGCGGCCGCCCCCCGGCCCCCCCTGTGCGCACGCCTATGTGTATAGCGCATTTGTCATGCGCGTGTGATCACTAGAGACCGGATTTCAGGCAAATTCTTACTTTGTTCCTTAGGCTCCTATCGCGCCATTTTGATATATGAGCATGAATTAGAGGCTAAGGAGGGCTTTTATAGTGTTCTTATAATGCCTATAAATGCTTATTTTTGGTGTTCTTGCCTATACACTCAAACCTCATTATAACAAAGTCGCATCTGCCACGAAAATAACTTCGTTATATCCGAAAATTCGTTATAAACGTTTATTTGTAACACTGTAGCTATTACAAGACTATTCTTCATTTACTTCGTTATAACCGATAATTCGTTATATCCGTGTTCGTTATAACGAGGTTTGAGTGTATGTCTATAAGTGCCTATAAATGCCTATTTTCAAAATTGTCGCCTGTATGAACACTATTTAGCCTCAGGTTTCCCTTGCGGGTGCAGATTGAGCCCGTTATTCATTTTACCGCGCAATATCGACTGTTCGGAACTCTATGGGATTCAACCTTGTCCTATAGTTCAACCGACTCCCGGAAACAACCGCTAGCAGCAGAGAAAATTAGACGCATGCTTAAGCTTTAACGTAAGCCTGATGTAGCAGGTTTAAGTTTGGAATGTTCAGAATGTTGCTGTAGTTCGTGGAGCAAGACCTGGAAGTGGGAATAGGTCAAAACTCGCCTCCGAAAACTTTTTTTTTTTCGCGGGCGATGGCGTCGTGGAACCCTTGCGGAATCTCATTTGAGAACAACCGGTGGAAACAACACCCCCCCCCCCTTCCCCGACGCGTCCAAAGCTTTTTTTTCCACGGGCGCTGTTGTACGCATAGGTCGGCAAACTCACCTCATGAGTCGACTCACTCAGACTCAGATCGGGCCGTGAGTCTGAGTGAGTCCGGGTGAGTAATATTTTGGTGAGTTTGAGTCCGAGTGAGCCCGAAGCGCAAAATATATTTCATGAGTGAGTCTGAGTGAGCTCCACTTTTTATTGCCGAACTATGGACTCCTATCTACTCATCTTCAACATTACTATCAGCCTTATATCGGCTTACGTTTATACTCAAGTCTATTCACACATATCTCAGCGCATTAGCGTTCATGCGCCACCTCAATATTTATTGATCAGAGGCGTGAGTTAGGGGGAGGGGAAGAGGGCGAGGGATGCCATGACCTCCCTTAGCAAGCTATGACAAGTTCTTCATAAATATATCTCGAGTGACGCGTATTTCATAAAAATGTCCTTACTGGATTGAGCCACTGATAACTCGTGTTTGAAGGTAGAAGATAAAAGGCGTATCGTAGAGCACCAATTATGAGCTATATTGGCGTTAAAGAGTATTGACACCAGCATCGAAAAAGCTAAATTGAAGGTGACGGACTCATGAGTCAGCTCACTCGGGCTCAGGTCAAGCCGTGAGTCTGAGTCTGAGTCCGGCTGAGTAATACTTGCGTGAGTTTGAGTCCGAGTGAGTCCGGTTTGGAAAAAGTCTAGTGAGTCTGATTCCGAGTGAGCCCGGTTGAGGAAAATTTAGGCTCGGTTGAGCCCGGTTGAGCCCGGTTTGAGCCCGGTTGAGGAAAATTAGGCTCGACCCGGGCCCGCTAGAGGATACTAGTTGATGATGATTATTAATGATGCCGTGCGCTTTGTAGCGGGCGATCGGACGGAAAATCCGGTGTGTACATGCATCGAAATCTTGCTTTGCCCATGGTGGTAGCTCAGCGGTTAAGCTGTTTCGCTGTTAAGTCCTAGGACGCGGGTGCGATTCCCGCGGCCACGGCGGCCGCAATTTGATGGGGGCGAAATGCATGAACACCCCTCTATATACTTATCTTTAGGTGCACGTTAGAGAACTCAAGGTGGTCGAAATTAATCCGGTGCCACTACGGCGTGCCTCGTAATCATATCGTGGTTTTGGCACGTAATACTAAGGAATATAAATGAAATGTATCGTATGTGCCAACCTCGAATAAAAGACCGAAATCTTTATGCCTCCCATGGGAACAACCGTGATCTGGCCCATTGTTAGTGCTGTTAATATATATATATATATATATATATATATATATATATATATATATATATATATATATATATATATATATATATATATATATATATATATACACGTGTCACTTCAGCTTGGCACAGTATACCTTAGACCATGGAATGCATAACATTCGCGTGTGCTCGAAGGCCCGACTTACGCCTTTTAATGAGCGGGTCCGAGTCCGGCCCGGCCCGCAGCCTCAAGCCCGAGCCCAGCCCGGGCCCGCCGGAAAACGCTTCGGACGGCCTGGCCCGTGCAGTGCTCTAGATTAGAGCACTTTGCGTGGTGCAGTGCAGTGAAGCCAATCCTCTGCATATTAAAAAAAATTATTTTGTATTTTGCTTGTATCTTGCGAATAAATCGCCTTTAATTTTTAGTTGTTTCAAGACAAGTAGAATAAAATCAGCGAAGAAAAAAAAATCAGCATTTTTGTATCGTTTTTGGTTTAAAATACTCGGTAGGGAACGGGTTAAAGTGTTCACCGCCTGGGGAGAAATTGGTTCTACGCCATTCGACCCGGCCAAAGAATCCCGTCCTTTTGGTCTTTCAGCGATCCGCATGTCTGCTCCTGCTCTACCCACTCAGTCATGCCGGAAAGAAAGGCACAGAGGTGTGTGTTGATTCGACAGTGGACACTGGGCTCACCTAAAGGCCCTAGATTTTTCTCTATCTAGGGATTTTAGGCTCACCATGCTACAAAATAAGTGGAGATACCGTGCTCTCCAAAGCGTGAGTGGCAAAGGACAATTGCACGCGTCTACGTTCAACTGTGGTGCTGTAGGTGCCTGTGTGCCACCTTAAACAATAACATTTCTTGTTTTCCTGTCGTAAATAGACGTCGCGCACGTCTTCCTTTGAAATTATTTGCATTTATGTAAAAATTTATTGGGCCTCTATATTTACGTTATTAGAGGTCTATAATGGTGTTTTACCTGCCTATTTTTGGCGCCTAAAACACGCTTTTTTAATGCCTAAAAATCCGTCCTCTAGTGATCACATAGAAACGTGTAATGACAACAAAGCAGAAACGTAACCTGGTGTGTCATTGGAGCAGTTTTTTTTTTTTTTTTTAACTGGCCCCGCAACTCTTTTTTTTTTTTTCAGCGTGGTCAGAAAACGCTGCCGATCGGTAGTCGAGGCTCCTGAGTACACGCGCACCAATCATTATAGCACAGCACGCGGCCTGGAATTTACAATTAATTCTCAAAGTCAGCTAGAAAGCGCTCCCTCTTCTTTCTACAAATGATGCCATATAACCAAATGACCGCGCCAGATACCCAAATTCACGGCCATTGGCTGATTACAGCATCGTGAGCTGCATAGTTACGGCGGCCGCCGCGGGACGCCACCACGTGCTCGCGCGTGCGTTCGAGATAACACTGAAGATAAATCGTGCGTTCGAAGAAAAAAATAAAAAGTACTCAACGTCATGACGCTCGCGTCACGCAACTTCTCTCCCCCCCATGGCATCCCTCCCTGCTTAGATTCCAGCGTGCCAGTCGGGACGAGAGAAGAGATAAATCACTTACAGCGTACGACAAATCTCTCTAACTCCGCTTGTACTTGACGGCAGGCCCGTAGCCAGGAATTTTTTTTTTTCGGGAGGGGGGAGGGAGGGCGGGTGCACTTACTGAAGGCTTTGACTATTTCAGAAACACGCAATTTTCATTGTTTATTTTTGGTGAAACACCCCTCTCCAGAATTTCGGAGGGGGGGGTGGGGCCTGGGCCCTAGGGCATCTCCCCAGGCTACCGGCCTGCTTGACGGATTCTAAAAATTTTTGCGGCGGTCGATTCGTAAGGCAATAAACTACTTTAATGAATACATTCGATAGTTACTTGGAAAAGTATTGAAGGGCCCCTTTATAAAGATGTGCAAATGACAGTTGCGTGACATTTATTCTTTATCGCTTATTACCTTATTTAAGAGAATATTGAAATTGACCTAGATTACACGGCTAAAGGCAAACATGGCCCGACTGGGCCCATGCGGCAGTGATTGAAAGTGTGCACCACACATGATGGGCGTCTTTCTTGTCCCACACCGTACAGCAACGTTTGCGCCACTCCGACGAAGAGTAATAAAACTCGGAAGAATGGACATGCAAGATTTGCATGTCTTCTAAACAATGGCAGCTGAGGCCGGCTGAGGATGATGTTAGATCATGAGATCGCAAGTGGTTTGCAATCTCACGGTCAAACGTCATCTTGGCATCGGCACTGAAACAAAAGCCCGGCCTCTCTCCATATTACATTTCATGCTCAGCTTGCTATGCTGAGGAAGATGCGCAAGAGCTTCGACTGGTAGCACGTTTGATGCCACACGTTCTCGCGCAAGCTGCGCGTGAGGAGGCCACCGCGGGTTGCCGAAGAAACCTGAAGAAAGAGAACGTACGCTTACAGCTGTGTCAGTCAGTCAAGAACTTTATTAATAGGTCCTAAGGAGTTTAAGCCGCCGGGGGATCCATGGGGGGGGGGGGGGGCACCCTAGCAGCAGCTACCGTAGGCGACGCCGAGTAGGGGGCGGGAACGTAATGACGTTCCGCCAGTTCTTGGGCCCTCTGGACTGCCTTAAGTTGGTGGTGGAGCTCGGAGCTCCTGAGTGCCTCTTCCCAGTCGGACTCACTGGTGAGAGGTCCCTGAGGTAACGCGGGACATTGCCAGAGCATGTGCGAGAGTTAACAGTAAAGTTCTGTGCAATCTGGGCATTGGGGAGTGATGTCTGTGTTGTAATGACTCAGTCGGCCCCGTGATAGGTACGATCTCGTTTGTAGCATGCGAAAGGCTACCGCTTGTAGTACGGCTTTTTTTCATTCTCAGGGACAAATACTCTTCTTTTTTTTTTAATTTTAGAGCGCAGCTCTCGGGCGCCCGTTCGGGGGTTTCGCGTCCACGTCAACGAGCGAAGGCAGATCACATCGAAGACTGACAGGAAGCGGATGAAGATATAACGGAAGCATATAACAATAAAAGCGGAGTAGGCGAGTAGCGATACAATATAACGAAGAAGCCTCGGGACCATAAGTTCGTTATATCCGGTATTCGTTGTAACAGTAGCTATAGTAACCAGCCGTAATACATCGGCAACATGGCTCGCGAAGCATTATATATACAAAAAAGTCACAGTTTCGCCGCAACGGCGAAGCAATGAATGCGATAGCAACAAATTGGAATGTAACGCGAAGAACGGAAACCAGCTCAAAATTTCCAGCGCGTCGCTCAAGTGCAAAGGACGCACGAAAAGAACACACACAGGACGAGCGCGAACTATGATGCGTCACAGCTCGACACTTGAAGCGCACTGCTCAAACATAAAGCCGGACGCACGAAACGAACGAACAGGTACACACAGGACGAGCGCGAACTGTCACAGTTGTTACTTATTTCTGTTTGAACAGCGCGCTCCTTTCGCAAACGCGGCCGCTGTAGCGAGCGAAGAGACCTTCGTACGCTCTGTGACTTCAGCGCGCACATCGCGGGGAAAGCACATGACAGACAACCCCCGCCCCCTTCTTTCCTCGGATAAGCGCACGAATACGACCACGCCCTGTAGGGCTAAGAGAAACAGCGTTCGCAGGAGCGGGGCGAGCTGGCCGACGCCTTTAAGTGCGCCCGTTGCGCTCCTAGCGCCATCTCGCTGGTAATGAAGAAACGCTTATAAGCGCCTGCCGTCTCTGAGTACTGCGTAAAGGGTGTGTATATAACGCTCGCCGTTAGCCAGCTGGAAGATATGCGCATTGTAGCATAGTGGTTAGCGCCACGCGCTGCAGATCGAGAAGTCGCTGGTTCGATTCCGCGCTACGAGAGCTTTTTTTCAGAATTATTTTTCTTTGGCACTTTTATATATATATACATAATTATACATATACGCAGCATGACGGCGGCGACGGCAAAAATCAGCCGCGACTGTCCATATAACTGCTGTCGCAATAAAAATCATTACTCTAGGCTCAAACGAGGTGATCGTTACCTGTCTCCTTGTGGCATTTCAAGCTTCGGTTCACACGGTGACGCAATCAGTCAGATGCGCTTTTGTTGCGCTGGGTGACCAAATTTTCGCAGCTTTTTCAAACGATTAGAAAATATGGTTTTGAATCGTCTTTCAGTATTTATTTCACTTTTTATGTTATACCTTTCGAAAGTTGAGTCAGCCTCGCGCGAGCTAGAAATTTCTTCATCACAGCCGATATCGCGGCGGCTCTCGCGTTTTCGGCTTCGTTATAAAAAGAATGAATGCAACTGAACTGAAGCGTGACCAAAAAAGTTCTTGTTTAGTTAGCTATAACCGATAGTTCGCTATATCAGTGTTCGTTATCATTATCAGCCTGACTGCATTCACTGCAGGGGCAGGGCAAAAACCTCTCATGTTTCGTCAATCAACCCGGTCCTTTGCTTGTTGCGGCCACGTTATACCTACAAACTTCTTAATATCATCTTCGCACCTCACCTTCTGCACCCCCCCCCCCCTCGCGCGTTTGCCTTCTCTTGGAATCCAGTCAGTTACTCTTAGTAACCAGTGGTCATCTTGCCTACGCGCTACATGCCCTGCCCATGCCCATTTCAATTCTTCTTGATATCGACCAATATGTCCTTAACAGCCGTTTGTTCCATGACCCAATCTGGGGTGCTATCGCGGAACGATTCTATTCTTTATTCCAATGCTTTTCGTGCTTTTCGTGCTTGGCCAGTGGTCAGAACGACGGTCCGTCCGCGTTATCAACGCGATCAGCCAGCCGCGAGTGGTGGATGATAAGAATAGCATAGAATATGGCATCGGAATCGGAAATAGCATCGTTCCGCGATTGCACCCCTGCTCTCTTCTTAAAGGGCCCCTCACCACCCCGCGTTCAAAGACGAGGGAGTGGGTTCCTCCTCGTCTTCGCTACGCTCCGTACACGCCATATCTCCCACTCACCACTTATTTCTTAAAAGCACATATACCATGTCAGCACTAAGCGTTGACCCTGTCAAGATTTCGCGCTTGTCGGCTACGCGCTGTTATCTCCGTTTGCGCAGTCGCAAACACAGAAAATGAAGTGAAATCAGTTGATCGCACACGATAGTCATGCGAGGCAAGAAGAAGAACGGATGGGCGACTGCATGGCAAAGCAGTGCAGGAGACAATTCACATCTGATATTTCGCGTATATGGACCAATCGAGAGTATGTACTAATATAGACGTCACGGGAATCACTGTTCTGCGTCACGAAGTGCGCCAGAAAGAAAAGAAAATCCAGGAGATAATATTAATGCTCTCGTTTTTTGTATCTTCAGAGACTGGTTGGGGGGCTCTTTAAGGCTTCACCTATCATTTCCCTTTCCATGGCTCGCTGCGTCGTCCTCAATTTAAGTTTAATCCTTTTCGTAAGCTTCCAGGTTTCTGCTCCGTATGTAAGTACCTGTAAGATGCTGCTGTTGTATACCTTTCTCTTGAGGCATAGTGATAAACTAACTACCGTCATAGACGTGCGCAGGGTTCTCCGATAAAGGAGGCCAAGTCTTACCGCACTCCTCCCCCCCGCTGGTCGAGTTCGAAAGAAAACAAGTTCCACAATCGATGCAAAAATGATAATGAAGCGATGACGTGCTTCCCACGAAGGCCCATTGGTTCACGGCATTCTGGGATAAAGGTGGGGAGTAAACAGTTGTTTGAATGCAACATCAGTGGTGCTGCGTCGCCATTATCATAAAGAAACATGGGTACACTCTTAAAAAAAAGTTAGGAAAAAGCTTGTAACCACGAGCAAATAGTTAGTAACAGCAGCTGTTACTAGCTTTCTTGGGCCATTACTAATTTTTCACTACCTTTTTACTACCTACGTTAGCAAAAACTTAAAAGTTGCAACGGTTACTACCTCTTGCGTACCGTTACTAACTTTTTGCCATGCTCCTGTTAAACGAACTTGTTAAACGAATCTTAGAAGTTATTATTACGAGCTTTTTACAACCTATTCACTAGCACGGGGATCCATTGAAGTTCATTGAGGCGATATTAGTAAGCTTAGTACCCCATTTTGGGTCTTGTATATTAGGTCATGTTGAGACGATATTACGCAAAATAGACATATAACATATTGACTTTTTTAATATGCTTGATTAAAAGTTCTACGCTACATTACCTCGCGCACCTAATAAAATTGTACGCTATATAAATAGAGGCGCATAACTTAAACTATTTATCCTAAAGCCTAGCTGTCCACTGGCACCAGCTGCGTACCCCAGAGGTAGGGCTATATATACTCCTGGAAACACTTTTGAATTATACGTGTCGCGTAGCCTTGTCGTTGTCTTTGTGTGCTGTTCTGATTCATGACATACTGTGCATAATTACCTAATGATATATCGCAATGTTGATGCTCGCGAATTTGACCGTTATAAGAACAAGAGACTCGTGAGGTGAAAGGGTCACGGTTACTAACTTTTTTTGGTAGTAACCGTTACTACCTATTTTACTAGTTAGCAACGAGAAGGGTAGTACCCGCTACTAAGTGCGTTTGTAATGGCGAGGGTAGTAACGGTTACTAACCTCCCCGTTACTAACCGCACTTACTAACAGGGTAGTAACATATGTGACAAGTAGTTAGTAAACCGAAGTTAGTAAGTACTACAACCTTTTTTTTAAGAGTGTAGCCATAACGCTGCGCGGAGGGGGGGCAGGGGTGCTTAGGCCTCTCCCTCTCCGAATTTCTGCTGGAGTGGGGCGTTTTACCGAAATGAAATAATGAAAATAGGTGTTTTTTCTACAATAGTCAAGGCCTTCAGCAAGTGACCCCCCCCCCCCCCCCCCCCGCCCCCGAAAAAAATTCCTGGCTACGGGCCTGGCTGCTCCCCCCCCCCCCCTTTCCCCCTTCTTGGGCCCCTCGTGCGCACGCCTTTGACTACCGTTCATGATTTGAGAATGCATGCCAAATGCGCTCCACCCCATTCTCATTCTTCTATGTTACTTCACTCTCATGGTTCGTCTCCGCGGTCACTGCCTGTCCTAGTAGACGTATTCCTTTACCACTTCCAGTACCTCGCTACCTATCGCAAAGCGCTGTTCTCTTCCGAGACTGTTGAACATTACTTTAGTTTTCTGCATACTAATTTTCAGACCTACCGTTCTGCTTTTCTTGTCCAATTCAGTAATCATGATTTGCAATTCGTCCCCTGAGTTACTCATCAAGGCGGTGTTATCAGTGAGCCGCAGGTTACTAAGGTACTCTCCATTAACTCGTATCTCTAACTGTTCCCATTCTAAGGCCCTCCTGTCAGCACGCGGTGAGTAGCACTGGGGAGATCATGTCCCTTAGTCCCGTTCTTCGCGCTGTTTCCTCGCAGCGCTGAATATGCTCCCAAAGGGAGCGTTCCTATAAGAGGGGCAGAGGCTCCGTTTAGGGAGGCAGAGCCTCTTGGAGAAGCAGTGGCTCATCACCGCCTGCGCCCACAGGTGATGCGCTGTCGCCGAGAAGAGCCGGGAGCGCGCGATGCCGCCGGAGGGAGATTTCAAGACAGTTATAATTGTTGGGGTTTAAGGTCCCAAAACCACGATATGAATATGAGAGACGCCGTAGTTAGGACTCCGGAAGTTTAGACCATCTGGGTTTTTTTACGTGTACCTATAAATTTAAGTACACGGGCCTCAAGCATTTTCGCCTGCATCGAAAATGCGGCCACCGCGGCCGTGAGCACCATAACCACTGGACAACCGTGACGGGTAGAGTCGAAGATAGAAGAGAGCAGAAAGGAGAGGCTACGTGTGCCCGCACCCCTCGAAGCCAAGTCGGTGTAACTTTCTCCCCATCAGAAAAACCTGTGAGTGCCCGATGGCACTGTAGGAATCGAACCTATAGTACGTCCCGAATTGGAGACGGACACTGTATGCCACTTCATCACCGCTGCAGTCAGGTTTGGAGATTTGAAATTGCGGTGTGTTCCCCACGTCAATAAAAATTGGCCTTTTTAACCTCCTCGGCGTCATCGCACTTGATATGTTAGAAACAACTGTCGTCTCGGCGGTGATAAGCTCACAGTTTATACGCTAAACACAATACAAAATGCGTGCCAGTCGCGCACGCTACGAAGTGTGCCAGCACGGTTGCGTTCTTGATGTTCGTGTCGGGAGATCGCAAGGCGTCATGAATTTCAAGGGAATGGGGCTGGAGGAGGAACCTCAGGTATACCAATGCAGGCGCGAAATCTATAAAGCCGCACCAACCCCTTTTCTTCCGGCGGCGGCATGCAGGGTCAGATCAATGAAGGCATATGGGCTGCGTTTCAAACCTGTATGCGCAGTAAATGTTTATACGCTCTTTTTATATTGATCGGCCGCAATCGCGCGCTCGGCCACGCCTTCTGCGCGACTGCTAGGACACGTTCCATCGAGCGGCCTTTGCTTTGGACGTGGTTTTCTTGGTCACAGGTGTAGACCGGCCAGCCGAAAGACAGCAGCGGGAACCGAGGGTCTATACGTTTGCCTCCTCTCGTGCTCTCGGAGAATGATGGCCTATCCCGGCACGCAGGCGGATTGGTACTACGATGGCGCCGTTCGCCCTCGCAGGGGTATCCACGATGTCTGGGCATCACAGAGGTAAGGAGTAGTTCGTAATCTGGCGAATTGTGTCCAAAGCCGTGGTGTGCTTGGGAAGTTTGCTGGCTTCGCTGCTTTTCATGTTTATTGCTTACTTTGGTGCCATCGTTATTTGGCTTTGACCTTACGCGCGTTGATGAATTGAGCAAGATCGTAGGTTGCGATTAGGAGTATAGGTGTTATGGTTCGCGAACAATGTCGCTCATGCGTGCGTAACTTTTTCTACGATATTATTCTGCAGTTTCTCGATTTTACCAGAAAGCCGAAACAGAAAAATTCGTCACCATGGTCTCTGGTATCAGCTGTCGCCGAGCGCCCTAAAAGCCGCATGCATATTCACAGACGCCCGGGAAAGATCTATAGGATTGCCGTTTAGCTAGCGGTTGACGCGGTTTGGAAGTGCAACGCGAACGCTTGTCTGCAGAGCTGAGGGGGAAGAACCGCGTAGTCGGGCACCTCTCCTGTGTTCAGGTAGCTTTACAGATACATACGCGTTGAGCTGTCGTTGCTCGTTGCTCTGAGTGTAGCCGCGCGCTGAGAGATGCCCAGACTCACCTGTGCATAAAATATGGTATCCGGCGAAGTCAGCTTTGGGCAAAGCACAGGGTCAACTAAGTCCTGCGTATACGTGTCGACAAGCGCCGGTTGTAACATTGTTGTAATTACGCGGTCGCAAGAACATACACGTTGTTACACACACATTGTTAGGTGGACACCGCTACCACTCGTTTTGAGATGCCGTAAGACGATATGTATCGTTGCATATGACGGTTGAATAACAATACAGGCTAGTCCCTGAACTTCAATAATGGTGATGATAATAACAACAGCAGAAGTATAAATAAACAACTTTGCAGCTTCTCAAGGCACAGTACTCACGGACTGAAATGCGACATGATTTTTTTTTAGTATAACGACCGCTACGAGCGATTGTTCGTGATAACCGCGTCCTGTCGCTGCAAATCTGGCCGCTGGTTTCTAATGTAACTGTCCGAATCAAAATTACGCTCATATAATTCGATCTGTAGGCGCGGGAAACGAAAGTGCGTGCATTACTTAGCTCTAAATTTTCTTGTTTCAATCCGTGAGTAATTTACATTTGAGCAACTGTAATTCGTTGGCAATGGCGCGTGAGCGCCATATTGCCACGCGCGCTTCTTTTAACGCGATAGCGTTAAAGAGCTCGTATCGCAGAAATTTCGCCGTCGGCGTCGGCACCGTTGGTTGTGAGCGAAAAATCATCATCTTGTCCGTGACCGAAAAATCGAAAAAGCTGCAAATGAAATAGATAATAAAAATGTTGGGTCCGAGTGAGAATCGAACCCAGGCCGTTTGCGTGGCAAGCAGGTGTTCTACCACACAGCCACGCCTCTGCTTGGAGCTGCACTGAAAGTAACTATCATGCTTCCCAAAAATACAGTACGAGATCAAATATCGCAGTAATATTGCGTGGTACAAGCGTACATTGCCATCGGGCGTCACACCATGTCAATATTCTAACGACTTAAGTGTTCTGTGACTTGGTGGTTTAAAGACAGCCACCCATTACAAAAGGCACACACATTACTGCGCGTATTCCCTTAAGGCCACGTAGTGGGTGCATCGCAACTTCGAAAAAAATTCTGGTTTAAATCATGCTACCCATTACATAAGGCACACACCTTAGTTCGCGCATTCTGTTAAACACTCGTAGTGTTCGAAGTGCGCACCAGGGGCAGGATATCGCTATCGCGTTCAACTCTTAAATGCGAAGCTTAAGCGGCCCCCAATTTTTTCTATCGTTACGTAACCGGCCCGTTACACGTGTAATCACTGCTTGGCGCAAACCGCGCCCCAATGTCTGGGAACCTTCCCCATTATTTCGGAACCTTCCGGTAAGATTAAGCGCACAACGTGAATATCATAGGCGTGCGCACAGGGGGGGGCACGGGGGGGGGGCGGTCGCCCCCCCCTAATCACCTAAGAGGGGGGGCGCAAAATCTGCCTCGTACATTGACCCTTCTAGTCACCTAAGAGGGGGGGGGGGCGCTAAATCTGCCCCGTACATTGACTTAGAAGGGTGGGGGGGGCGCTGCGACGACCCTTTGCCCCCCCTAATGGGGAACCCTGCGCACGCCTATGGTGAATATTACAGTTTATTCTGGAACTAACGCGGCCACCAACGATAACGGCATGGAATGTTCAATGCCACGTGTGTAAATGCCAGCGCGCTTTATCGCTGATCAGATTGCCGAAGTCTATGCTTGTCGTTTTCATTGCACCCTGAGTGTTGCTTCTTGTACTGGGCGCAAGTTCGCCCATTAAAGCGTTTCATCTTTACCGGCTGCGTTTCTGCTTTGTTTACCATCACAACCACGTGAGAGAGAGAGAGAGAGAGAACAACTTTATTGAGGTCCGTTACAGACGTGGGGAAGAGCGTCTACCGCGTCCACCCGGCTATTCCCACGTGGTCTAGCCTGTGGGCCCTGTGGTCTAGCCTGTGGTCTAGCCTGTGGGCCCTGTCGGGGGCGTATCGGACGGCCAGGACTTGGTCTTGCGACTTCGGGCTGTGCAGCATGGCTTCCCATCTACCTACAGCAAACCACGTGACAATATCATTCGAACTTTTCCATACAACTCCCGCCACTTCAGGTTCACGTGGTCAACTGACGGGAATTCATATATGTATAATTGTGGGCGTTTAACGTCCCGAAACCACAATATGATTATGAGGGACGCCGTAGTGGAGGGCTCCGGTAATTTCAACCACCTGGTGTTCTTTAACGTGCACCTAAATCTAAGTACACGGGCCTCAAGCATTTTCGACCGCACCGAAAATTCGGCCGTCGCGGCTGGGATTCGATCCTGCGACCTTCAGGTCAGCAGTCGAGCACCATAACTAGACCACCGTGGCGCCGTGGCGGATATATATATATATATATATATATATATATATATATATATATATATATATATATATATATATATATATAGCTGACACACTACATATGTAGTGGCCATGTGCACGTCGTACAACTCTAGTTGTGTAGATGATTAATTGAGCTCGTACAGGGAAGATGAATATGTGAAATAACACACAAGAAGCAAACAAAGGGAATGATGAGTTATGGCAACGCACCTCGCTTCTTCAGCATCACATATTTACTTGGAAGTCACTGCTTCCTCTAGGCACTTCACCTTATAGCTTCTAATATTGCGTTGGGTAAGGAAGGAGCAGGCACTGTCACCTGTAAATCACACTCACAACCATACACTAACAGCCTGGTAGCCGTAAAAAAAAAAAAAAAAAAGGAGCTGCCCGACGAAGTCGGGCATGAAAAATTATGTTTCAGAACCGAAACACCATTTTTCATCTTGTCACTGATCGCATACTCATTTATTTCCCCCTCTCTTCTATTATACGCTCTTACTTTATATTATTTGTTTATTGTTTCTGACCAGGTGAGCTTCCGTCGGAAAACTTCGCACTTAAGTGAAACATATGAGTTCTAGCAGTGAACCCGGTTTCTTTATGAAGAAACGTGTGATCACTTTTTTTTATGTTACAGTGTAACTCTTCTTCGAGTGCACTGCTTTTTTATTATTATTATTATTATTAATGTACCTTCTGTATCGAAGTTCGTAGGCGACTCTTCGAATGCTCGGTTCCGTAGGGATACGAATATTCGCTCGAGCAAGCCCATTCAGGCCTCCCTTTTTTGTTTCTTTCTTTTTTTTTAGTGGAAGGGTGGGGAGGGGGGGATCTGACGTTTAGGCGGCAATCGATGATGATGATGGTAATACAGATGCTTACGATAAAAAATACTAATAAGTTTATTCGCACCCCAGAAGGTGTTCTAACAAGAATAAAGCAGTTGGCAAGGATTTCGTAAATTTGTCAGCTGTCGTACTGTGGCGTTGCGCGCACAGACTCCAACTTGGGTCGCGTCAGGACATGCCGATATCTCACATGGATTCACGCGTGTATTCTCTACCACGTTAGTGCAACGGTTCGCGTACTTTACCGAGAGCAGTGTCATGGACGAAGTCCTTAATTCTCACTCGTATTACTAAATCACTGAAGTTTTTGACCGTTAACAGAAATTCTTCTCGATGCGGTATGCATCTGCGCCTTCTCGCGTGTCTTGTCTGTTTTAGAACTAATCTTTATTCATGTAACTTTGAAAAGGAGCAAGATGGCGCTTGTGGCATTATAAAAGCTAATTTAATGGAGTATATATATATATATATATATATATATATATATATATATATATATATATATATATATATATATATATATATATATATATATATATATATATATATATATATATATATATATATATAACTTAAAATTTTGTGCTACCTTGGCCAGGAACACGATGGCATAAGTGTAAAATATTTTTTACATTTCATTTTACCCCTTGGTGCTCACGAACAACGACCCGCCGTATTTTGCCTAGCGGATAAGTTTATGTGCTGCTATAACCTGGAGGACACCTGTTTGATAGCAAGCCATGGCGGCCGCATTTAATATTGTTGGGGCGTACTGTGAGAACACCCGCGTGCTTAGATTTAGGTCACGTCACAGAACCCTATAGGTCTAGGCAGGGGCGTAGCCAGAAATTTTTTTCGGGGGGGGGGGGGGGGGGGTTCAACCATACTTTATGTATGTTCGTGCGTGCGTTTGTACGTGTGCGTGTATATATACGCAAGCAAAACTGAAAAATTTCGAGGGGGGGGGGGAGTTGAACCCCCCCCCCCTGGCTACGCCCCTGGGTCTAGGTGATCTGAACTAGTTCAGAGTCTTCTACGGTGTGCCTCATAGTCACATCGTGGTTTTGGAACGTGAAATGTCCGAACTTAATTTAATTTCTAACGTAATTTTTAACGCGACAGCGTTAAAGAGCTCGCTGCGCAGAAATTCCGCCGTCGATGTCGGCGTCGTTGGTTGTGAGCGATAATTCATCATCTTGTCCGTGACCGAAAAATCGAGAAAGATGCAAATAAAATAAACAATAAAAACATTAGGTTCGAGTGAGAATCGAATCCAGGCCGTCCGCGTGGCAAGCAGGTGTTTTACCACACAGCCACGCTAATGCTTCAAGCTGCTTTGAAAAAACAGTATATGAATGTCATATAGTAGAAGGCGTCTTTTCAACGCATGTGATATTGCGTGGCAGAAGCGCATTCTATAGAATCGCGCCAGGCGTCAAAACATGTGAATTGTGCAACGAGTGGATGTTTTAAAGGCCCACCCATTACAAAGCGCTCAGACATATTTTATCATCATCAGCTGCAAAGGCATCAACAACAGTGAGCAGCTGCGTAGGTTCGCGTGTCGCCTTACGGACGCTTAGTGGCCTTTCGCTGATTCGCAAAAGGAAGAATTATGGCGTAGTGGGCACTCAAGAACTGTACTTGCAGCAGGCATTCTAGGATAGTTTGAAATGGCCAATGTTACGCTCACAGTCTTTCGTTTCCTTACGGCACGGTTGAGGCATGCACCGAGAACCGGAGCCAGGCTAGCAGTTGCGAAGGCGATGTGCATGGGGCCCGATCACGATATCGCGTTCTACTGTTGAAGGCGAAGCTCAAGCGTCCTCGAAGTTCTCTCTCTCTCTTTTGCGAACAAGGAACGTGACACGCGTATACCTATACGTAGGCTGCAGAAACACTGCATTGGTCTGTAGATGTTGTATTGACACGAATTAAATCATTCGTTCCTGTAGTCACGTGGTTGAACATTGTGGAGTGTTTCCAATTGCCGTGGACATGACAACGCCCTTGCTGGATGCTTTGTACTAGCAAATGCGTCAGCCGCTACGCACTTGCGTAGCACTGTAGCCTTCTTGGTCATCGTTTTCATTTGCTATAGTTTGTTTCGTTTCCTCATTCTAACATCGAGAATGGTGCTTTTTAGGTGAACTGCAAAGCTTTCCGAAGTCCCGTTAGCTTTCACAGCAAACACATGAGAGGTAGCAAATATTGTCCTTACTACTTAGCGTATCAGGGTTGGGTCATTCCACGCCAAACGTCCCAGACATTGCGCTCGACCCTCTCCAATTGTATTGTAAAAAATTGTGGACGTTCATATCAATGCACTATTTGCCCTCGGAAAGTGTTTTTAGGAAAAAAAAAATTTCTTGTCTGTTACAGTGATTTGAATTTTGCCGTAGTGGGTGAAACATAGGTTGCGAAAAAATACTCTAAAAAATACAATACTTTATGGAACGCCTTAAATATCTGCTGTTTACTTGAAAAGGAATGGCACTATCTTATTATCACCCATTGTCGACCACTACTTTGTCTCACGATGTGCTTTGTGGTGAAGCAATGCTGCAATTCTGTGCCCAATTTGATTATTTTTTAAAAATTCGACGAACATTACAGACAAAATAGGACTATATCACAAAGCTGGATAGTTGGCAGTAAGCGTGTCAAAAAAGTATTGAAGTCGATGACCGAGTAGTTTCGAAGTGGAAGGGGCGCGAACATTGAAAAATGTGTGAAATGCCTCACGTTCAGGCACATGTAGAGTGGTGATGCAGTCCAAGTAAAAATGCACGCTTGGTTTCGTTGGGAAGAGTAAACAAAGGAGATTTATTTGTGAAAGTTTAATCGGAGTGTTTTTTGTTTTAGGCGAGAAACAAAAATTTATGTTGAGCGTTCGCGGCGTGCCTGGGCGCGGGCCCGTAAGTCCGCTTCACTGCGCCGCAACTGTTCCTTGGGGCAAGAGAAGTATGCAGCGCCCACGCGGGGGGCACGATCGTGTGCTGCTGTGAGCTTTCATGTTGCTGAAAACTTGCAAACAGTGCATATGGCTGGCAGAATGTTTCGGAAGGGCACTAAAGGCTGCCGGTTAGTAGTCGGAGCACAGCACGATTTCATTGCCACGTCACTGCATGCACACGTACGACAGGCGCAGAGGTTGGGTTGTGTTTTCGATCTCTGCGGAGGTTGCAGTTCTTACTTCCGTTGCCGACGTATGGTCTTCGCCACTTGAAATGCCTGTGTTGCTGAGTAGATGGTGAGTCCAGCATTAAGAGCGGTCAGTGATGATGGCACGAAAAGGTGAAACGTGCGCGTACCTTTGAGGGAGATTGTAGACTCAAACCTTGCTGAGAGCTCAACTTTCTGCCACGCTGCATGGGATGCTTTCATCTTAGTAATCGCCTTGCGATCACTAAGCGAATGCGATAGTCATTTAAAAGGACGAAGCCGCCTTAAAGGCGGCTTCGTCCTTTTGTATATTTATCGCTTTCGGTTTCCGTTGTACAGGCTCTCCATCTAAAATATGACACGATAGCAGTATACTCACCATTCGCAATGTTTATCTTACGCGCTGCCAAGGGATGCGGCCGAAAGACGAACCTTCGAGTGCCGCGTGCTCGTTCAGCGACGCGATCACCGGAACAAAGTTCACCTCTGCCGAAGATCCGAGCGTAAGAATACGTAGCACCATTCGGCTCCGAGGCACGAATGGCGCGAGTCACGTTCAAGCGAGCTGCCCATAAAAAAGAATTATAAGTGTATTCCCGGTGCCTGTTCGCCACTTTTATTATATAATATATTTTAAACGAACCATCACTCGTTTTCCCTGACACTTCGTCGGCGGCACTGCGGAAAGCCGAAGAATGCGTGTCGAAACGTGAAAACTCACAGCAGCACACGATCGTGCCACCCGCGTGGGCGCTGCATACTTCCGTTGCCCCAAGGAACAGTGGCGGCGCAGTGAAGCGGACTTACGGGCCGGCGCCCAGGCACGCCGCGAACGCTCAACATAAATTTTTGTTTCTCGCCAAAAACAAAAAACACTCCGTTGAAACTTTCACAAATAAATCTCCTTTGTTTGCTCTTCCCAACGAGACCAAGCGTGCATTTTTACTTGGACTGCATCACCACTCTACATGTGCCTGAACGTGGAGCATTTCACACATTTTTCAATGTTTGCGCCCCTTCCACTTCGAAACTACTCGGTCATCGACTTCAATACTTTTTTGACACGCTTACTGCCAACTATCCAGCTATGTGATATAGTTCTATTTTGTCTGTAATGTTCGTCGAATTTTTAAAAAATAATCAAATTGGGCACAGAATTGCAGCATTGCTTCACCACAAAGCACATCGTGAGACAAAGTAGTGGTCGACAATGGGTGATAATAAGATAGTGCCATTCCTTTTCAAGTAAACAGCAGATATTTAAGGCGTTCCATAAAGTATTGTATTTTTTAGAGTATTTTTTCGCAACCTATGTTTCACCCACTACGGCAAAATTCAAATCACTGTAACAGACAAGAAAAATTTTTTTTTCCTAAAAATACTTTCCGAGGGCAAATAGTGCATTGATATGAACGTCCACAATTTTTTACAATACAACTGGAGAGAGTCGAGCGCAATGTCTGGGACGTTTGGCGTGGAATGACCCGGTTAGTAGAGGTTACTACTTGCGTACATGACGAGTTCGTAAACGTTACTACCTCTGTCGGCTGCGGTATGTTTGCTGTAATTGTTAGTGTTGTAAAAAATTTATGCAAACTATAATTATCTTAATTATGTTGGAATGAAAGTCTTATGCTACGTCGTGGCACACGTATGTGCAAGTACTAAGGCATAAATTCCGGGTGCAAAACATCATATGTTATTATGAAAACTTAAACTGCGCTTAGGAGGAGGCACCAGAGTAGAAGCAGGCAGGACGAAGGCACACTAATGGTGTGCGGACAAACGCAGACTAATAGTCTGCGTTCGTCTTACCAACTAGCCCCCCAACACACGCTCCTCGACACCATATGTTAGTTTGAGTTCATGGTTAGCTCACCTGTGCAAAATTACCCCCCGAAAAATGTAGGGCTATATATATCCTTCGGGTTGCTGTTAGTGTTTGTCGCGTAGAAGCCTCGATATTCCGTGCGTGCTGTTTATGTGCGTGCTTTCGGTTACGGTTCGTTCGTACCTCTGTATACATTGTTGTCTGAGGATGTTATAGTGGTGCGTATTTGCTAGGGTAATTGCATGAAGAGACAATACCACGCGGTCTGCCTTTTCTTATTTGCGCTTGTCAGGGTAGTAAAGTTACTAACTTGGCAGTTACTACCTTCAGTTATACTACATAGGTGATAACTGTTGTGGAAACTTTCATGGAACGCCTGCAGCCTCCGCTGTCGTCTCTCGGACTTCAGGCAATTTGTACACAAGCACCGCTTCCCGGTAATCGCAATTTCGGAATCCCGAGTGCGCACCAGCATTCGCCTTTCTGGATACACTCTCATTTTTTCGTCGACTGGAGTGGATACCAATAGAGTCATGTTGGCGGTCCGCAACGATCTGACTTTTAATGCCCATTACCTGCCAGTTGACACGTCAAACGAATATGTGGCAGCGACAGTAAAGTGAAACAATTTGACATTTACGGTGATTGCTGCATATATACCTCATTGAGCAAGATTTGACGTGGACAGACTGCAAGAAGTACTAGATGCGACACCTGGACCGCACATTTTAACAGGGGATTTCAGCGCACGTCACCCAGCCTGGGGTGGCAGAAGATCGTCTGCACGAGGTCGGCGTCTTCTCGAAGTAGCTCACAAAAATGACCTGGTAGTTCTCAACGATGGTCGGCCAACCTTCTACCAGGGAGATCGAGCCAGTGCGCTAGACGTCACCATGATTTCCTCTTGCCTCACGCGGGCGGCAACCTGGTTCCCAGATATTGAAAGTCACGGCAGCGACCACGTGCCAACGTACATCTCTTTGGGCTGCCCTCTGCAGCATATAAAAGGCAACATTCTTCGCTGCACTGACTGGGAAGTGTACAGCGCAACTCTCGAAGATTCATACTCATATGAGATGACCTACGACGAATTTGTGGATGCTATATTTTTTTATTTATTTATATCAAACAAAGCACAGTAGCACTAAGCATCTCAAGCCGCCTGGGAATCGCAAAACGGCTGACATTGAGTACGAGAGACTTCGAGCAATACGCCGCAGATCTGAGAGGCGTGCTCGTAGGACACTATCTACAGACGACATTCGCGAAGCCAGGCGAACGCAGAAACGCATTCAACGTCATCTAGACAAGCTGGACAGGCGACAGTGGCGCACTTTCTGCTCCAAGCTTGATCCCAGGAAACCTCTGTCTAGAATATGGAATATAGCGCGAAGCTTGAGGATCCCGCCGACACAACTGCATCCTTTTAGTTCTGTTGCACTATCCCGCAACGTCAGTGAGTTGGACATGGCAGAAGCTTTTTGCTACAAGATAACTACAGCAACGGAGATCGCAACCATACCACGATTGGCACAGAATGTCTCTGCTGCTGTGACAGTAGACACTAGTGTGACGGACGAGCCGTTCTCGTTCCAGGAACTGCTTGGCGCCCTGGCTTCAGTAAACAAAACATCATCTCCTGGACCTGACTCCATCAGCTATGCTGAGCTGTCGCATCTGGGTGACAAGGCGAAGATGCATCTTCTTGCTATCTTCAATGACAGCTGGAAGAGGGGCCGCCTCGAACATAGTTGGAAACGGGCTCGAATCATCCCTGTCCTCAAACCTGGCAAGACTCCAACAGATATAAACTCCTATCGTCCGATAGCTCTTCTCAGCTGTGTGGGAAAGATTATGGAGAAGATGGTGCTGATGCGTCTGGATTGGGTTCTGGTGAGCGCTAACGCCTATCCCCCACATATGTCGGGATTCAGAAAGGGCCGCAATAGCGTAGATAACGTCATCAGTCTTGCTAACTGCATTAGGCTTAACAAACTTGCACATAACATTACCATTGCTGTGTTCCTCGACATCAAGGGCGCATTTGATAACGTGACACACGAGGCGATCTTACACACTTTGAGGTCTGCAGGAGTCAGTGGTTGTATGTACAGCTGAATTTCTGACTATCTCACTGACCGGTCGCTGTACATGACTACGAAAGACGGCGACACCGCTTTTCATACAGTGCCTCGTGGGGTCGCTCAGGGTGGTGTATTAAGCCCGACTTTATTTCATATTTCGCTCATTGGTCTGGAAAAATGTGTCCCTGCATCGGTTGAGATATCCTTATATGCAGATGACATCTGCATATGGAGCAGTGGCCGCAACCGTCGAGTACTACGCGGAAGACTGCAGAAGGCCATTAAATCCATTGAGACTTTTTTACGAACACGTGGACTATCCATGTCACCCGACAAGTGTGCCGCCATTGCCTTTACCAAACGGGATATGTCGCACTACAAGTTAAAGATTGCGGGCTCTCACATCCGATACGTGTCAAGTCACAAATTCTTGGGAGTGATCTTCGATAGATCCATGACGTGGTCTCCTCACATTCGATCACTAAAAGAGAAGCTCGCATCATACGCGAACATCTTCCGCATGATGTCAAGTAAAGCTGAAGGCTGCTCCGTGAGTGCACTACTGCGAATGTATACAGCATTATGTGAAGGTCTGCTGCGGTACAGTCTTCCTGCACTACAGGGCCTCACCAAATCAAATATTCAGGTGCTCACGAGCATGCAAGCCAAAGCCTTGAGGGTGTGCCTAGGTTTACCGAAAAATACATCGACAATAGGGACCTTGACCGAAAGCAAACGTCTTTCGGCTGCCCTGCTAATGAAGCAAGAGTTCCTCCGAGTCTGTCTGCGTTTTGCGGCAAGCGTACAAGATCATCCACTTGCTTCACTCAGCATTTCTGAGGTGCGAATGTTACTCCCCCCGACGTATGAAAAGCCGTCGATATTGACGGGGCCTCCATGGCAGCTTCCTTCCTGGACGATAGTCACGACAGTGCCGGGGTTCAAGAGCAAGAGAAACACACCTGGGCTAGCGTTGACATACTTCGCTCTCGAACACATTAACACCAACTATGGAATTCGCCGTCACGTTTATACAGATGGGTCTGTCACAGATGGATCATCTGCTATAGGTGTGTGGATACCGTCGGCGAATGTCACCATCACAGCCGCTCTCAGCCACCGTACATCCGCCGCTGCTACTGAGCTGGCTGCATTGCGGAGGGCGCTTGCACATATTAAAGATCAGAGACCCGACTCTTGGGTGATATTCTCCGACTCACGAGCCGCACTGCAGTCCCTGAAATCTCCACGTACGCAAGACCAACTAGTCCTAGACATCAGGCGCCTAGGCAATAATGCTCATGAACTACACCACGATGTAGTACTGCAGTGGCTGCCCGCTCACTGCGGCATCGAAGGGAATGTTCTAGCTGACTCCGCTGCCAGAGCTGCGCATGACACAGCATCTTAGGAAATTTAAATTCTCTTTTCAAGAAAAGACGCAGCGATTTTGGTGTCTGCGTTCGCGCGTAATCTGCAGAGAACAATATGGAGCGATGCCAATAACCAGTACGGACCGCTGCACAGAATAGACCCGTCGTGTAGCTTTCATATGCCACAGGGATTAACCAGACAAGATGAAACTTGCATTCACCGGCTGAGACTCGACGTTGCCTACACGAAATACTTCAATTTGCACAAGATCAGGCAGTCGGACTCACCCACGTGCACCACATGTAACACTCGGGAAGACCTAAAGCACGTACTCTGCGACTGTTCCCATTACGACGCAGAACGACAGATTCTGAAGGAGGCACTTCATTTGCAACGCGGCTCGAGCTTGGAGCTGCGGCACCTTCTCGGCCCGTGGCAAGACAGCAGTTGTGCGATGCGCAGCACAAAAGCGCTGTTGGCGTTTTTGAGGAACACTCAGCTTAACCAAAGCCTGCGAAGGACTTTTCTTATGTATATATGTGTGTTTGTGACTGTATGTACTATTTGTGTGTATATGGTGTATATGTGATCATTGTATATACCATAATCGCCCGACACCTGGAGTAGCGAGCCAGGCGGCAAACCAGGCTGACCTCTCCGGGCATTTCATTAAAGAATCTTATCTCTCTCTCTCTGTTGTGACAAGCGCTTACTACCTCAAAGTGATTAACTACTACTACTACCTCTACTACTACTACTACTACTACTACTACTACTACTACTACTACTACTACTACTACTACTACTACTACTAATGATGATGATGATGATGATGAATGCAACGACAGCAGCCAGGTCCACGAGGCGGCCCTGGCACGTCGGCGGCGCCTGCTTCTGCGGTTCCGGCTGGCAGCGCGGCTGTGTCGTCTCAAGGCCCATGAGAAGAAGCCCCTTGAGAAGCTGAAGGAGCTGTTCGCCGAGTCCACCACGGGCATCGACCGGCTGGTGGTCATCGAGAACCGCTGTCGCTTCTGGATATTCTGCACCGTGTACGTTGTCTTCTTCGTCGTCACAGTCATCAGCATCGGTGAGCCGCCACCTGGTTAATTCACCACCCCGGGGTACGTGTGCAGTTGCTGTGTGCACGGGCCTTGAAGCGTGGCCTCCGTGATTAGATGCGGCAGTGCGCCGCGCGCTTCCTGGTCTAATCGCGGAGGCCGCGTTTGAAGTAATGGCCGCTATTATTTCATGAGTTACTTACACATGATTGTTGGCTGTTGTAAGCTTGGAGGGAGAGCGACGGTGATAAAATTAACGCCGAGAAAATTCGGGTGAACACGTGGTCATGTTACGATTAGCCTTTCTTACAATGTGCACAAGACCTGCCGCTGCGCTTTTTTATTGGGATATTGTTGCACGAGCGAAACTAAGATGGGCTAGCTAATTACTGGCTTCATGGAACAAGCCATCATTGTCACCTATCAGGATGGCACACAGCAATGGGCAGAGAAGACGAACGCTGAAACGTAATACGCGTCGATTAAACCATATTGCTGCGTGATATGCTCCATACGGAACTCACCAGCGATAAGTTAAGCGCTACCCTTCTTAATACTTCTATTCGGAGTTGTTTTTTTAGCAGCGTAGTACGGGGCTACACGATATTAGATCTACTTACGTCACATTGTGGAGCAGCGACAGTAAAAAAAAAAAAAAGGTTAACCAGCGAATCTGAAACGATTGGCACCGGTGTTTACCACTGCGTTAGTGCCAACCTTTCATTAAAGTCTTTCTCAATTATAGGTGGTCTGTCCGGAAATCTTAATTGGTGCTTGTCGCCCGTGTGTCACATGGTACGTCGACGAGGCATACTTAAGAAAGAAAAAGAAAAAAAATGTAGGAGGCAAGAGATCGGGTGCTAATCAATCATTGATTCATCGACGCCTAACATTTTGCTTCTTAATTCTTCTTCTTTGTTTTCTTGCCGTGCTATCATGTGTGCCTTATATTCCATCCAACATATCCAGCAATCAATTTTACTTGGCTTTGTGCAAGTCACTATCAGGGGCGTAGCCAGAAATTTTTTTCGGGGGGGGGAGGGGGGTTCAACCATACTTTATGCATGTTCGTGCGTGCGTTTGTATGTGTGCGTGTATATATACGCAAGCAAAATTGAAAAATTTCGGGGGGGGTTTGAACCCCCCCAACCCCCCCCCCCCCCCCCCTTGGCTACGCCCCTGGTCACTATACTGTAACGGGGCTAGTTCATTTCAACAATGCGCGAATCAAGCTGTCTTTATAACCTTCGTTGGCTCTAGTTTCATTCAGCCTTTGCGCGTCCGGAGATTAGCTTCGTCAAGCTAATCCACGGACCGATACTCTGTTTTATCTCCCTTTACTAAACGTCGAAAATAACCGTCGCACCTCAGAGAATTGCATGTCACTAGGGGGGGGGGGGGTGGTGAATCGGAGATATCTGTTCGTTCCGCGTTCGTTCTGGCGGTGTTACGTCACAAAAGTGGGCGGTCCGCAGCTCTCTTCCGCCGAGAGGATGAGGACAGCCAATCGTCAAGTGGTGACGGCGAGCTTTCCGGAAGTAGACGCGCATCGTTTGTCCTCGGCAAGGGGACCGTATATTTCAAAACGAAGTGTTTCTCGCCTTCTAATAAATACAGTTGTTATACGAAAAGATATTGTTTTTCTTTTCAAGTTCAAACAGTTTCTGAAACAGCAATAGGTTTGAGCGCTGATATTTATTGGTGTTAGTTTTTCTAACGTGCTCGCTATGTGAAGTCGCGCACGCGAAAAAAAAAAAAGAGAAAAGTAGCGGTTGGCGCAGTTTTTCATGATGTCGTCCCACCGGAATGTCTGGCTTGGCTCCCGGGTGTCGAATCGTCAAAAGGAGCTTCTGCTGGCTTTTGTAAAAGAGCACCCACAGATACCTACGCCGTCGTGCCCACTGGGGCCGTCGTTCACGAGTGAGGACCGGGACGACACGTGGCAGTAGCTGGTAGCGCTTTTGAACTAAGAAGTCCCTGCGCGTAAGACCACAGGCAGGCCCGCTCATTTTGTTCGCACTGTTCGTTTCGAGAACAGAAAGCGACGCCGCACTCGCTCATGTCTTCAAACGCATCTCGCACCTCCAACCGCAAGAGAAGCACACGTCGCAAGCGCAAATCAGCTGCTGCGGCAGCCGCAACCGCCGCATCATGCCGTGCGAAGCCGTTTGTTCGCTCGAGAGAACGCGTGCGAACGGTCTCGCGCTCCGTTCGTTTGTAGCAGATGACATGCTCGTTATGACGCGGTATCACGTCACCAAAGGATAAAAGATCAAGCAAAAAGAAAGATGGCTACGCCCCTCAGAGACGTGGTTTTTTCCGGCTTCGGCCAATCGCGTACGCCGCCAGAATGGGTACAGAACGAACGGCGCAGAACAGAGATCTCCGATCACCCCACTCGTTATGCCACGATATGACGTCACCAAAAAAGAAAAGTTCAAGCAAAAAAAAAAAAAAAGAAATGGCGACACCCCCCCGGCCTTGAGTGGCATCTCCCGCTTCAGCCAATCAGCGCGCTTGTTCTTCCCCAGGAGAATGAACAAGCGGAACGAACAGATCTCCGATCGCCCCCTAGCTCTAAGTGCATTCCGGCTAAGGCGAACGCAATAAAGTTGAATTCTCAGCGCGCCGTATGTTTTCATTACAGGAAAAACGCTTCAGAACCACTTCGAATACCGCGACATCGTGTCCATATCGATGACCGAAGGCAACAGCCTTCAACTGCCTGCTGTCACGTTCTGCAACCTGAACCCGCTCAGGAAATCTGCTGTATGCTCGCCCAACACGCTGGATATGATCAACGGTACCATAAGGAACATCCTGTGTGACCAAGAAGGCCCCATGGTGAGTAGGTGTGAAGCTCCTCGAATAGGTCACTGTTTTATAGAGCATTGCTCAATTCAGCCATCCATCGTTTATGTTTTGTACGCCTGCATATATAGAAAACAGCTGTTAAAAATATGGAAAATATAGAAAACAGCTACGCTGTTAATGCAAGTATGTAAAAGTGAACTTGAAGCCTTGACTATACTCTCTTGTGTCCGTGTTTGCACGCCCTGTCTCTTTAACATGAACAAGGGAAGTGGTAGAGGCTTACCATATCAAGAGAATGGTTGACACGTGCGCGAGCGCATCATCAATTGCCTTACGTGATGATGAGTTTTCGTATCTGGCTCAGATGTTTTGTAACAGTTGTGCGCCTGCGTAGTTTCTGTGGTTTCTGGTTTATATTTATCGCTCTAATAAAATTCTTTTAGTTGATTTCCAGCGCTTGTGTCAGGCCCGTAGCCAGGGGGGGGGGGGGGGCGCCCACCAAAAATTTTTTATTATACATGGTGTTTTACCGAAAATAAATAATTGAAATAGGCGTTTTTCTCAAATAGTCAAGGCTTTCAGCAAGTGCCTCCCCCCCCCCCCCCCCCCTGAAAAAAATTCCTGGCTACGGGCCTGGCTTGTGTTGCAGCTTGTCTCCTTTTCTCCCGTCCTTTTTCGCTCTGTAAAGGCTCGTTCACACATGCAACAAGCACATGTCGCGTGATGAAATTAGTCGCAAAGCGGCTGGTCGCAAATAGCCTCTTTGGGACTCAATCACTCGCTGCTCGATTTTTCAGTCACGCGACTGCAGTCGCAAACCTCTGAACCAATCACATGCGCAGGAGCAGGACGTCAGCTTATTTTATGGGGCAATGGCAATGCGAGCCATACGCGAGCAGACGTGAATTATGTGTGGCGACGGGTATAAATCGCACGCGTGGTGTGAACATCAGTCGCATTTAGTCGCTTTTTGTTCGCCAGTTGTGAATGGTCGCAGGTGTGAATGAGCCTTAAGAATGAACTGTATACATCGTACCGATCTACACTTCATGAACATTGTCCCCAGGCTCTGCGGCACTTTATTGCGTCGCTTTCAAGCAGATAACAGGCATAAAATGGCATTATCTCGAGCAGGGCATGGGAGCTTGGAGATCATTGGAAGATGCCTTCGTCCTGCTTGGACATAAGACAGGATGATGACGAGGCTGATGATGGTGATTCGCTAGCACACGCTACTGCATGACTGCAGGCTTCCAAGAAAAAAAAAGAAGGAAAAAAGGTCATTGCAAGAGTGCGAGTGGATATGGTTATTCGCGGTTAATTTTCGGATGTGTCTTTTGTTAATGCTTATCGCCTTCTCATATCTACATACGCGATGTGACACATACCTTGTTTACCTGTTCTATGCGCCTCACTTCAGGACATTAACGCGGTACATAACTTCACGACCGAGGAGTTGTACCCATTTCTGAACGTCGCGCGGAAATACAACAACAGCCAGACACTGCTCGCTCTTGGACACACTAAGCAGAGGATGGTCCTGAACTGCACCGTCAAGGGAGAGAGCTGCCTCGACGACAGGTGAGATCAGCCACGTCGCGAACATACTTTTTAGTTTTTCACCACTCGCTCGACCTTGTTTAAGATGGAAAAAAAGATTTCAAATACTGTGTACTGTGATGTCAAAACCGCCAGAAATGTGCGGGGTGCTGAAGCACATACGGGACCGTGCTCTTGAACCAAATGAATAATGGAAATACTCAAACGTGTGTGTGTGTCGCACGCCCGTAGTTTTTGCATTGTGACAACGCCATACAGGGCAGTAATGCTTTCATTTGGGCCAGTTGGTGCAAACTTGTAACTTGATTCATGGCTGCGCTAAAAACACGGACAACAGAAGAGACGTACACAAAAAGTTGGTAGTTTGCGCCCGTCCTGTGTACGTCTCTTCTATTGTCCGTGTTTTTAGCGCAGCCATGAATCAAGCCATACAGGGGTAATCTTGAGCGTCGAATTGCAGAATCCAGCCGTGTCGAGGTCGCAGCATATGGTGATTTCAGTGCACAATGCCTTCCTATTCGCCGTCAGTTGAGATTGTAACATATATATATATATATATATATATATATATATATATATATATATATATATATATATATATATATATATATATATATTGCCGCGAGTCTTATATTTCATGAGTTGAAGCTTCACCCACAAAGACTGTGGGCAACGCGCTGCGCAGGCATCGCCGTGATGTGTAGGAAGCTTCACGATTGTTTTGGAACAATCCGTAAGATTGCGCGCCGCACGAGAATGTTCCAGCTTTGTCGAGAGATAACGTCGCCAACAGCGATATCGCTGGAAAGTTCGATGGCGCCTGTATAAAAGCCGACGCGCTTGACTGCTTGTCAGTTGATCGACGGACGACGCCCTGTTCGCCGCTATCATTGTACAGCGTGTATTGCTGTAGTTCTAGTTCTCAGTTTCTCGGCCACAAGTTCGGCCAAATAAACAGTTTCATCTCGGACGTACTGACTGTTGTCTTCGTCGACGTCACGACCACGTGACATCTGGTGGAGGTGCTGCTTCATGATCCGGACGCCACCGCGGGACGCTGACCCAAGCCCAAGCCGAGAAGAAGACGACGCTAAGGACAACCCGGATCCTCGAACCAGCCGCCGGCAGAAGGGACTACAACCAGAGTACGGGCTTCTTCCCGAAAACACCAGGCAGCCGAAGACCGTCACATCGACCGCCGAGACGATGACAGACCCCCTGCCACCTACAACGGTAGTGATGCAACAGCCAAGGGAGCCACCGACTTTCCGTGGATCGTCGTTTGAAGACCCGGAGAGCTGGCTGGAGACGTACGAGCGAGTCGCCGCCTTCAACCACTGGGACACTGAAGAGAAGCTGCGCCACGTCTACTTCTACTTAGAAGACGCCGCGAAGACGTGGTTCGAAAACCATGAATCGAGCCTTCAATCCTGGGACCTCTTTCGGACGACGTTCCTTAATACCTTCGCGAGCATCGTCCGCAAGGAAAAGGCCGCTGCTTTGCTGGAGACAAGAGCACAGCTACCGAATGAGACGGTCACCATCTACACGGAAGAGATGACGCGACTTTTCCGCCAGGCTGATGCTGCCATGCCTGAGGAAAAAAAGGTCCGCTTCCTTATGCGGGGAGTGAAACAAGACCTCTTTGCAGGATTGGTGCAGAACCCACCGAAAACTGTCATCGAATTCCTAAATGAGGCTACAACCATTGAAAAATCCCTCGAGATTAGGACGAAGCAATACAACCGCTCAACCCTGTCGACAGGCTACACCGAAGCGCACTCGCTAGGCACCGACGACCTACGGGAAACCATCAGAGCGATAGTGCGGGAGGAGCTGCGCAAGCTGTTGCCTTCAGCGCAGCCTCAAGTGGATTCGATCGCCGACATGGTCCGCGAGGAAATCCAGCAGTCGCTGGGCACCCCCGATGCAGCGCAGCCGCAGCTGCAAGCAATGAACTATGCTGCAGCAGCCCGACGCAACGCCCCCGCTCCTCGTCCACGTCAAGACGCCGCGCCGCCGCAGCAGTTCGGCCGCCAGACGCCGCCGCCGCCACCACCACCAACGCCCTACCGTCCTCCTGTCGCCCAGCGCTATGCCCCGCGCTACGCCCAGAGGAAGACCGACGTTTGGCGCGCCCCTGACAACCGCCCACTCTGCTACCACTGCGGGGAGGCCGGCCATACCTACCGCCGCTGCCAGTACCGTCAGATGGGGCTACGCGGATTCGCCGTCAATGCGCCGCGCCCGCAACCAGGCGAACGGCCTCGCGACATCGACGACTACCTCACCGGAACACAGTGGCAAGAACGACGACCTTCCCGCTCGCCGTCGCCCGGCCGCTACATGTCACCGCACTGCCGGCCGTACACTGGCCCAAACCGGGGCCGGTCGCCTAGCCCGTATCCGGAAAACTAAGGGCAGCAACCGATGGAGGTGCGGTTGCTGTACGACGAACTACCGAAGATCCTCCGCCGCCGACGACGACGCCGCGACGAAACCTTCAGAACACGACGCGAACCAGACAGACCCCTGACGACGAAATCTCACGGACTGAAGAAGACCCGACGACGCAAAATGGAAGCAACGGAACACACCGACGCAGCCGTGACCCCACGCCACGACCTAACTGCAACGCGAGACGACGAACTAGCGACCTCGACGTTCTTATCGACGGCCACAGCGTCACAGCTCTCGTCGACACCGGAGCCGACTATTCTGTCCTCAGTGGACCGTTTGCCACCAAGCTGAAGAAAGTAAAGACCGCTTGGAGTGGACCCGAAATCCGGACAGCTGGAGGCCACCTGATAACGCCTATTGGTGTCTGCACGGCGAGAGTCACCATCAATAACCGGACTTATCCTGCGAGCTTTGTAATCCTACAAAATTGCTCTAGGGATGTGATACTTGGAATGGACTTTCTAAGTGACCACGGCGCCGTCATCGACCTGAGATCTGAGTCGATAACGCTAACCTCAGACAAAGCGCTCCCGCCCCACGCGACGCCAGGGAACCATGCATTGAATGTGATAGAAGAGCAGGTGACCGTTCCGCCCCGCTCCAGCGTCATTATTTCCATCGGCACCGAAAAACCTGCGAACCTTGAAGGCGTCATCGAGGGCGATCAGCAACTACTCCTGAACCGTCAAATTTGCGTCGCAAGAGGTATAGCCGAACTGCGTGACGGTAAAGCAAAGGTAGTGCTGACAAACTTCAGCCACGAATATAGGCACCTCAACATTGGTACGACGGTTGCCTACGTCGACGAATGTGTAGCCGCCAGCGATGCTTTCGCCCTCTTCGATGCTGCCGAACCTGCTTCGACGAATAGAGGTCCCGAACCGGATTTTGACGTCAACCCGAGCCTTCCGAAGGTCAAGCAAGACCAGCTCAAAACCCTGCTCCTGCAATACAAGGACTGTTTCTCGTCGTCATCGCGGGTCCGACAAACGCCCCTTGTTAAGCACCGCATTATAACAGAAGAAAATTCTCGACCACTCCGTCAGAGCCCCTACAGAGTTTCGACTCGAGAGCGCGACGCGATAAAGAAACAAGTCGACGAGATGCTACGCGACAACATCATCCAGCCGTCCAAGAGTCCGTGGGCGTCACCCGTGGTGTTAGTGAGGAAGAAGGACGGGACACCGCGCTTCTGCGTTGATTATCGGCGCCTGAACAAAATCACGAAGAAGGACGTGTACCCCCTTCCACGGATAGACGACACCCTGGATCGACTTCACAACGCGACGTACTTTTCATCGATGGACCTCAAGACCGGCTATTGGCAGATCGAAGTAGACGAGAGAAACCGAGAAAAGACCGCTTTTATAACACCCGACGGCCTCTTTGAGTTCAAGGTCATGCCTTTCGGTCTTTGCTCGGCACCTGCGACGTTCCAGCGCGTCATGGACACTGTACTGGCCGGATTGAAGTGGCAGACGTGCCTTGTGTATTTGGACGACGTCGTCGTGTTTTCCTCGACCTTCGACGAGCATCTCCGGCGGCTCGAGGCAGTACTTCAAGCAATCAAGGCCTCTGGACTGACCCTGAAGCCAGAAACGTGCCGATTCGCGTACAACGAGCTCTTGTTTCTGGGCCATGTGATCAGCAAGTCTGGAGTGCGCCCAGACCCGCGGAAAACAGCGGCCATCGCCGACTTCGCGCCTCCCACCGACGGGAAGGCCGTGCGCCGATTTCTCGGCTTATGCGCCTATTACAGACGCTTCGTCAAAAACTTTTCACGCATCGCCGAACCACTGACGCTTCTCACGAAGACTAACGTGGAATTCAGGTGGGAATCGGAGCAAGTGCAAGCATTTGAGGAACTTAAACGACGCCTGCACGCGCCACCCATACTTGCACATTTCGACGATTGCGCCGACACTGAAATACACACCGACGCTAGCAGCGTAGGACTCGGTGCCGTCCTTGTGCAAAAGACTGACGGGCTTGAAAGGGTTATCAGTTATGCTAGCCGGTCACTATCCAAGGCAGAAGCCAACTATTCCACAACAGAAAGGGAATGCCTTGCCATCATCTGGGCTACGTCAAAGTTTCGCCCCTACCTCTATGGCAGGCCCTTCAAAGTTGTCAGTGATCATCACGCCTTATGCTGGCTAGCTAACTTGAAGGACCCTTCAGGTCGTCTCGCACGATGGAGTTTGAGGCTTCAAGAATTCGACATTACCGTCGTGTACAAGTCCGGACGAAAACACTCTGACGCCGACTGCCTCTCTCGTGCCCCCGTCGACGCGCCGCCGCAAGACGACGACGATGACTGCTTCCTCGGAACTATAAGTGCCGACGACTTCGCCGAAAGGCAACGAGCCGACGCAGAACTGGGGGGCCTTATGGAGTACCTCGAGTTCAAGACCGCCGTTGTTCCGAAGGTATTCAAGCGAGGACTGTCGTCGTTTTTCTTACGGAACGGCGTTCTCCTGAAAAAGAACTTCTCGCCACTTCGAACGGACTACCTTCTTGTCGTGCCCTCATCATTGCGACCAGAAATCCTCCAGGCCCTACACGACGACCCGACGGCTGGACACCTCGGTGTTTCCCGCACCCTCACCAGAATACAGGAATAGTACTACTGGCCACGCCTTGCTGCCGACGTCGCCCACTACGTCAAGACTTGCCGAGATTGCCAGCGACGGAAGACACCGCCGACTAGGCCAGCGGGACTTCTGCAGCCAATCGAACCACCTCACCGGCCGTTCCAGCAAATCGGGATGGACCTACTGGGGCCGTTCCCGACGTCGACTTCCGGCAACAAGTGGA
Source organism: Rhipicephalus sanguineus (assembly GCF_013339695.2). NCBI lineage: Eukaryota > Metazoa > Arthropoda > Arachnida > Ixodida > Ixodidae > Rhipicephalus > Rhipicephalus sanguineus. The sequence continues at coordinate 96,027,973 of NC_051177.1, read as the reverse complement.
TCGTCGTAGCGACTGACTACCTCACCCGCTACGCGGAAACGAAGGCCTTGCCCAAAGGCAGTGCCGCCGAGGTAGCCAAGTTCTTCGTGGAGAAGATCGTTTTGCGTCATGGCGCCCCAGAGGTCCTTATCACAGACAGAGGTACCGCCTTTACTGCGGACCTAACTCAGGCGATCTTCAAGTACAGCGAGACGAGCCACCGCCGCACCACCGCCTACCACCCGCAGACCAATGGCCTCACCGAGCGTCTAAATAAGACCATCGCCGACAGGGGCGTAGCCAAGGGGGGGGGTTGGGGGGGTTCAAACCCCCCCCGAAATTTCTCAGTTTTGCTTGCGTATACATACACGCACACATACAAACGCACGCACGAACATACATAAAGTATGGTTGAACCCCCCCCCCCCCCCCCCCCGAAAAAAATTTCTGGCTACGCCCCTGATCGCCGACATGCTCGCCATGTACGTCGACGTTGAGCACAAGACGTGGGACGCCGTCCTTCCGTACGTGACCTTCGCTTACAACACGGCCGTCCAAGAAACGACGCAGATGACGCCGTACAAGTTGGTCTACGGAAGGAGCCCGGCAACTACGCTCGACGCCATGCTACCCAACGTCACCGACGAAGAAAATGTCGACGCCGCCGCTTACTTACAACGTGCCGAAGAAGCTCGACAGCTGGCCCGCTTGCGCATCAAGACCCAGCAGCACACCGACAGCCGTCGCTACAATCTTCGACGACGCTTCGTCGAGTACCAGCCCGGCGACCGTGTCTGGGTCTGGACGCCAATACGACGACGCGGACTGAGCGAGAAGCTTCTTCGACGATACTTCGGACCGTACAGGGTACTTCGACGTCTCGGCGCACTCGACTACGAGGTTGTCCCCGACGGCATCACGAACTCTCAGAGGCGCCGAGCTCGACCCGAGGTCGTGCATGTGGTGCGCCTTAAACCGTACTATGCTCGTTAACGCACCTGAGGACTCTAATGTTTGCTTTCTTTATTAGTTTTCTTTAGTATTGCATGTATTCATGTTCTTTTTTTAAGCATCGGGACGATGCTTTTTCAGAGGGGGGCATTGCCGCGAGTCTTATATTTCATGAGTTGAAGCTTCACCCACAAAGACTGTGGGCAACGCGCTGCGCAGGCATCGCCGTGATGTGTAGGAAGCTTCACGATTGTTTTGGAACAATCCGTAAGATTGCGCGCCGCACGAGAATGTTTCAGCTTTGTCGAGAGATAACGTCGCCAACAGCGATATCGCTGGAAAGTTCGATGGCGCCTGTATAAAAGCCGACGCGCTTGACTGCTTGTCAGTTGATCGACGGACGACGCCCTGTTCGCCGCTATCATTGTACAGCGTGTATTGCTGTAGTTCTAGTTCTCAGTTTCTCGGCCACAAGTTCGGCCAAATAAACAGTTTCATCTCGGACGTACTGACTGTTGTCTTCGTCGACGTCACGACCACGTGACAATATATATATATATATATATATATATATATATATATATATATATATATATATATATATATATTGCGCGGTAGATGCGCAACACGCAAATCGTGCAGCTGCGATTAATGACGCAAGAGATTTACGACGCCACAATTCAGAACTTTAACGATAGAGGCCGCGCGCGGCCCCCTAGCTTGAAAGGGACTCGTTTGTGCCACAGCTAGTCATTACCACGATGGTCATTACGGAAAAGCAGCGAAATCGCATTAGGCGACGCGGCGACCGAGGTTAAACGATGACGACAACTGATGACGACCACATCTTCCCTTTACGCTATAGTCGAGTGCCAGCAAGCGCCCTTGATGTTAACATGGACGAAACCAATCCGGCGATCATAATCGGAATAACGAAACCATTCATTCGGTATACTCTAAATACATTTATGTCATCGTCGTTATTTACTATAGCTCAGGAGGGTTGCTTATCGGGCGAGTGGGTGTTCCCTAAATGTAACATGTATTGGCGCTACACATATACAATAATAATAAAGAACTACAGCACACACGAAAAGATAGATAGGCGCTGATGCTCATATATCTGTCTGTTCGTGTGCATTGTCGTTCTTTTATTACATATGTCGCGCTAATACATGCTACATTTACTGGCTATAGCGTATAATCCGGCTACAGGGGCGTAGCCAAGGGGGGGGGGGGTTGGGGGGTTCAAGCCCCCCCCCCCGAAATTTTGCAATTTTGCTTGTGTATATATACGCGCACACATACAAACGCACGCACGAAGTATGGTTGACCCCCCCCCCCCCCCCGAAAAAAATTTCTGGCTACGCCCCTGTCCGGCTATGTTGCCACAATTATCATGCAGTCGGTCAGCGCGGCCGGTTGATGAGAACATTATACAGAGTCATAGGGGGAAAAAAAGAACAACGTTGCGCCACTACTGGTCTGTAATACAGCAATGTGCGAGAATAATAAACAGGTATAGCGCTAGTCGAAGGATGCATGCCGCATACCTCGGAACGCTCGGTTTCAAAGTTTCGAAGTCGTGCTCGCTTTGATGAAGACTTTATGCAGTGTACCGCCTTTTGTAACATGACGCGCGTTGAAGGCATACTTTTAGGCTAGATAATATGACTGGATCTTGCAAAGGAGCGGCAGGCTTTTCGAAAAGAAAGTTTGCATCCGTGCAACACAGCGTCCCGCAGTGCTTTCACCGTTCCTTGGCGTTATCTTTTAATGTTTTTGGCATCATATATGTATTACAAAAAAAAAACGCGTTCTACAAAATGCGCGCCTTTGACACCATGTTCCTTTGAACTCGGCTTCCTTCCCATGCGAAATCTTACATGCGCTTTCCAAGCAGTCGTTTGTTCCTTCTATTTGAAGAATTCAGACTCTTCAAAGTATATTTGTGCCTTTCATCTGCACCGGCTACTATATATTACCTTTTACCGATTCTTCAAGTGGAACATGATATCTCCGCATAGGCAACGTGCAGAAACGTTTTCCAGCGAACTGCATTCTTCACAACTCTGCACACCCCTCACATATATCAGGCGTTATTCGTCAGGAAATAGACTTGGGAATAAACAAAAGAGGAAAATAAGAACAGTCGCTGAGAAGAATGCGGAGACCGATGTCATCTGAAGAAGCGCCGACTTGCGATCCGTGCACGGTTTGGAGAATATATAGGAGCTTGAAGAAGGGTAACTTTTGAGTGTTGAGTGGCACCGGATAGTTGATTTTTTTCTGGCGTATCCGAACCACGCCTCCTTCCTTACCTTTCGCGCAGTTCGACTTTTAGGCGGGCCGCGCGCATCGCTGGTGAAAAGGTGGTATTCTGGCGTCCAGTTGGGAGAATTCTAGGTTTAGAGAGAGAGGTCCTTTTGGGGGCATGACATCGGCATGTTTGGTTCGACTTCTTGCGCCAGAAAAAATTCTGGCGATGGGAGCGACTTATTTGAAGTTCGCCCGTCCTCAGCTCAGCCGTGAAAGTGTATTTGCCTATAAAAGCGTAGTAGCGTAAAAGGAGATCATCATTGCGCTCTACACAAGAAAGGGAACCTTGTAAATATCTGCATCAAATACCAAACATTGCTACAGACCAGTACCACTGCGCAACTACAATGGTGACACGTCGTTTAGTCAAATGCGTTAACCGTGGTAATAGCAGCTTGAACGTAAAGCATGGCGGATCGATAGGCGAAACATTAAGTGCACATGTCGGAGGCGTACGAAGCTCTGCTTTTAGAAATCGGCATAGATAATATGGAAGACCGCTAATATAGTTTGCACTTCGAACTTATCATGCTAACTTGATGTTGCTTGGTGTAAGCTTCACCCCTTTTGATTTCTCGCTGTTGTATCTACTTAAGTGAGACACTTGTACGTAACGCCATACTTCAGGCGTCCAGCGAAACAACAGCAAAGCCGTACTCGGCCTGTATTCTGCACAGCAATGCGGACGAAAGAAAAACAATACTTCAGTATTGGCGAAATAGGGGAGTAGGGGAGTAGTAGTAGGGGGCAGTATTGGCGAATTAGGGGAGATAGGGGAGTAGATGTAGACATACAATTTGGATTTGAAGTGCACTTTGGAAATAACAGAAATAATGCATATCCTTTGTATACATCAAGGAAGTTAAACCTTTCTTGCGCGCACAAGTTTCTATATATTTATTTATTCCTTTCAACTGCAGTTGCGAATGCGATTCCTTGTTCTAAAAATGAATGTTTCTTTGTTCATCTTGACACAATGTGAAATTGAGGCGTTATATGAGACTTTCGAGCTGTCTCCTCCTAAGGGGTGAATTCTTCATTTCACTTATGTAAATTTTCTTTATATTTTTGTTTGTTTGTGTTGATAGTACTACTATTACAGAGTCTTATTGGCCTTTTGACGCCCTTGTTTTTGCAGCATGTACGAAACAACAACGAACCCCACCTTCGGACTGTGCTACTGCATCTTCTGCTCAAACTTCAACGCCTCCAAGATCTCCTATCAAGCGAGCAACTTGCCGGTTGACGGTGAGCAAAACCTGTCCTCGGGCGATACCTTACCGATACGCCTGCGCAATTAGAGAACGAAGTGACAAGTATAAAACTGGAAAATTACGGAATATGTACTTAATGAATTACGCTGCGCAAACACACGTGACACAGAATATGTGTCACATGTGTAGTATTTGCTGTGCAGTATTTACTGGAAAGTAAATACATATACGCCTCACCCGCCGTGGTGGTCTAGTGGTTATGGTGCTCGACTGCCGACCTGAAGGTCGCGGGATCGAATCCCGGCCACGGCGGCCGCATTTTCGATGGAGCCTGGGGAAATGCTTGAGGCCCGTGTACCTAGATTTAGGTGCACGTCAAAGAACCCCAGGTGGTCGAAATTTCCGGAGCCCTCCACTACGGCGTCCCTCATAATCGTATCATGGTTTTGGGACGTTACACACTCAACAATTATTATTATTATTATGTACACCCTTGCAATTTTTTCGCACGAGCGCTGAGGCAATTCATCTCTGAAAGGCGTTCATAAGAAAAGAAAAATAATAAAATAGCGGATGGAGTAAGCGGCGTAGCAGACGGCGCTCGCAGTTCAGTGTGCTCCGTGCGCTAGCGCATCGTCGGCAGTATCTCGTTACCTTTAGAGAATATTAGGCACTACCATATCCGGCGCTCAGCGTTCGCGCGATACTGTTAAAAAAAGATGGGAAGGGTGTACAAATGAATGACTGCACCTCGGAATATGGGCCGGAATTCACAAAAGTATTCGTTCGTAAACGCCCTTCGATATCGGCTGATTGCTTTCGCTTATGATTTGTACAGCATCAGGATTGGTTGGAATTTTTCTCCTACGAAAATTTGTAGCCTAAGAATATGTTGTGAATACGAACCCTGTTCTCGAATTAAAAGACCCCAGCTGTCTTGACAATGCGAAGGGCCTCGAGGTGTCACACGTGATGCGAGCTATCCGGTGATAACGCGTCTGTTCGCATAATCGAGAAAACAGCTGAGTGGAATGTAGACATTGGTCAATTATCACACTTATACTACAGCCGCACCAGCCAGGTAAGTTATAGAGCTTTGGAGAACATCCATTGACAGGTGCGCGAACTATAAAGGTGTTATTTCTTCAGCCTGAAAACATTTACTGCATTTTAGAGAAAACATTACTTCGGGGTCAACTCCGATTCCGCCTATTCAAACAGTGTAGTAGTATAATTAAAAAAAAGAAAGCTTTTTTTAATGAGGTGATATGGGCTGAAGGCTTGAGAGCGGGTGCAAAAAAATATAGCTGCGCTGCTTTATTCGAATACATGCAGAACTCAGAAATGAGCTAATTAAACCACATCTAAACTTATTTGAACAAATAAAAGTTCAGTTCCATGCCTAAAGCAGGCCCGTAGCCAGAAATTTTTTTCGAGGGGGAGGGGGGGCACTTGCTGAAAACCTTGACTGTTTGAGAAAAGCACCTAATTTTCATTATTTATTTTTGGTAAATTAAAACACCTACTTCAACCAAAACTTCCGAGGGGGGGGGGGCTAGCCACCCCCCCCCTCCCTTCCTGGCTACGGGCCTGGCCTAAAGTATAGGAAGATTTCAAGTCCGGAAAACAGGACGCATACGCATAGAAACCGTTTTATGATCGTTCGTGAGTGATCCCCGAGTAATCACAATTCGCGCAGTTACATCAAGAAACGGCTGCTTTTTACCTGTGAACTTCAAGGACGCCATACTCACGCAGGCGTTCTTCATTTTCGCGCTTCCGCACACGCCTCCACAATCCTCGATCGCGTCAAATCACGAGATACCAGCGTAAAACTGGCAATCCTGATGCGGCACACACTATTAGAAAAGGCAGCCAGAAAAGTCCACCAGCAAGCCATGACGTCATTTCAAGCTCTTAGCACCTCCAGCTATCCTATATTTCAATTAAAAAAAAGAACTGTGAATTCCTAAAAATAAAGTGAGCTACATGTAATGCACGTGTTAGAATGCGCCATCATAAGTGGCCTCGTGGACATAGAGCTGATGCCACGGATGTACGGTGTCTTAAACATTCTGTTCAGGCTTGACCCTGGTCCTGGACATCGAGAGGGAAGAGTACCTGCGCTCCAGCAGCGAGATGGGCATGATCGTAATGGTGCACAGGCGCGGGGTAAGCCCAGACCCCAACGAAGACGGCATGTACTTGTCTCCATACATGACCACCTACATCGGCATCGAAATGGTGAGCCTTAATTGTATACAGCCGTCGCTTGATGATCGTGGCGCCCCTTATCTAACGTGTAAAATTAAGGAGATAAAATTAGCGAACTGAAAAAAAAAAACTTGTGAAAGTTTTGCGTAAACGTAAGACACGTAGAAAGCACGCGCAACGTAAAACGGCTAAACGAGGGCACGCAGACGTAGTGGACGTATTCACCGTTGTCGCATGCTTATCTATTTTCGCGCTGTATTGTGCCTCGGCCACACGGGACTCTTTATATCCCAGTCGGGGCTCGATCGCGATTGAAAATTCCCTTTATTGTGAGCAGGGTATTACGTTGCGCAATCAGAAGCTTGTAGTCGAACCCCGAGTTTGCATCATTTTCCGACAAGCATTGAAATTGAGAAACCATTAATTAGGATAGCATTGCTGCGCCCTGATGCACGTTTGATTCCGACATCTGAGCTGTTTAACTGTGCTGCCATCTTTGGTGTCGGCCGTTTGATATCGCTAACTTATCCATGCCACGTTACGGAAACACAATGAAAAGACGATCAGCGCTGAGACATGTGTCGCTCACGTTGAAAAACGCAGAGTAGCAAAAATGTAATCTTTGTCAATTATGACAGCTGTTAAGCTTGAGGGGCGATGCTTGGATGGCATCCTTCAGACTTTCATCGGGCGCATATGGCAGTTTGGCCGGCATATCACTGTGAAGTTGCAATGATTGCGAATCTGCTCTCTTGCCTGTATCTTAGAGCTATCATAAATTAAATGCGCCGCATAAAAAAAAGAGCACTGTTATTATTTAGGCCATCTGGCGGACGCCGCTGTACAAGTGCAGTGTCAAAAATGGACTGACGGCGTGTGAAGTTTGTACTCCCAAACACTCCGTTTCTTTGCAAGACAAAAGTAAAGTAAGAGCATGGTCGTCTGCATGAGGTATCTAAGAAAGTTCAATTTTCAATAAGTGCGATTGTAGCCATTCAATTTAGTTATCAAGAATTATTAAATTGTATATTACCATAATTTTGTCTGTGATATTCTAACATATGGTCAAATTTATTACGTGAATGCTAACTGCTTTTACTCTTCCTGGCCATTTCAAGTTTGCGAGAATACGACCAGGCGTGCAAATTTTACTATTGTCCGCCGGTTTATACGCGCATTTCATGCGGCGGCCTTATTGCATGAGCGTTGTAACAGGTTAGATAGTCGTCGCAATACCAATTCTCATACTAATATGGGTAAAAAGATGTGAAACGTGTGATAATGTCTATATCTATAGGAGCACGTTGCCGACATGCACCTGATCGACTCTTCATGCATGCAGAGGATGATGGAGCGCCTTCCTGCTCCATACAAAGACCGTTGCGTCACCATGTGGCCCGCAATGTGGCAGATGTACGTCGCACCAGACCAGACTTATTTCCAGCAGGTCAGTGTACCGCAATTTTATTATCCTTATCGGAGACAAGTAGAAATTTAACCGTACAGTGTAACTATTTGACAAGGGTTCGACGCCATATATATATATATATATATATATACACACATAGACGCCCTGCGTCCTGAATTTCTTTTTATTGCCTGAGGCAATACGTTCGAGTTCAATACGTTCGAATTGCAGTTAGAATTGCAGCTGTACGCGAGGTTGCAACCCAGATGCATTGCAACCTCCATGCATAAAACAGTGCCTTTGCGTTCGTATGTTTCCGCACTGATGAATCTAAGATGTAAACCGTTTCGCATTTTATTGCAGTTTATAAAACAGCCGGTGTCGCACTGATAGAGACTTCAAATTATTCACCCGAATCAATGCAGTCGAGGGAGTTTTGTGAATTGTTCTGCAGGAGTGGAATCGACTGGGCTGGTTGATATTCTTCAGCACAAAGAAGGACAAAAAATTGATAAATAAAAATACACACATGGTGCTGATTTTTCTGTCGTCCTTGGTATATGCGCTGGAAGACATCGAATATACATGGCGAAACCTGTAGCGCACAAAGAAGTCCTCTCTTCTTTTTGTTCGTCCGTGACATTACTACGTGACAGACATTACTTATTTTAAGTCCTCATATGTCTCAACCAATCTCACAGACCAAGTTAGTTCACTGGTTATGCATCTATCACCGTGCACATTTCAGAGTGATCGCTGTTGCACTCTTTGTAACTCGCAGCAGCATTTGCGAAACGTACAGTTTGATCAGGCCACGGCGGCGTCGCCATTGTTCCATAGGATTGGCAGCAACTTTTTCAAGAAATTGCGGTTGCTGTGGACGTGTCTTGGGCTCTGTGAAAATTTCATGACGCTTTTGCCTGCAAAGACGAACACTGGCAAAAGTAAAAAATAAGGGAAAATATTGATGCACGGGAATGCAGGCATCGCGAACAAAAAGATAAAAGTGAACTAGCAGTTGGTCATGCCCACATGGCACGGATGTATGTATATACCCCTCTGGAAGTGCGGGCCGTTTCTTAAACATATCATGCGAACATGTGTACTTTTATAGCATATTCTATTACATCATAGATGACTTACAATAGTTGATTATAATAAACACTTGCGTAGCGGTAGACGTGGCATCTACCTCCTCGACTAATTATGCCTTTCTGTTTTCTTTTTTTGTCCCTTACTTGCGTAGGCGCTATACATCTGTTCTTTATTACAGTCTTGGGTTTCACGTACCCTTAGTTCTTTCCTTAGTGTTTTGTACCACACAATTCTGCCTAAAGCCTAGCATTCGGGCTGGGAGTAATTTTGAAATAAATAAATAAATAAATAAATAAATAAATAAATAAATAAATAAATAAATAAATAAATAAATAAATAAATAAATTTGTTTCGACCATCGATCGTTTTCGCTGAGCGACTTCATCTCTTTCTTGCTTTCTTTCTAGATGTGCTTCTCGGTATGCTCGCAAGTTCTCATCCTCAAAAAATGCAAATGCATGAGCGAGGAACTTCCGCAGATTCGCAATGTCACGGGTTGGGCCAACGTAATGTGCAGAAACGAAGAGCAAAGTAAGCACGTTCATCACGATTGCAGGGCTTCGTTGTGCATGTCATGTCAAAATGCTATAGACATTTGATGGCCGGAATGAAATTTGCATTAGATCATCAGGCTAGCTCATCGCCCGTCGCCACCCCGCCTTACAGAGAAGGTCATCGAAAAAAATTTTAAAAACAAATGTAAGCCATTTCACTCTGTGGAGGGGGATGAGCAGCGAAGCAGTTTAGCACACAGCACAGGGGTGACAGTTTCGAAGCGTATAGCTGATCATACACCCTGCAACTAAATCCGAAACGTTTGTCCAGAAAGTTCCTTTGGAATTTAGCGTCTGCGCCCTTGTAGTTTTCCATTTTGGGGCAGCGCGGTATAATTCGTCTTTATGCCGCATTCTCCGTTTGGCGACATGCGTCATCTTGTCTAGACTGCCGTATGCGTTGGCGTTTCGCGCACGATCTTGATCCACCTTTTTTCACGATGCCACGGCGCATGCGCCCTTCCCCTAGCGGAAAAGTCGCGAAACGTCTCTTCATCTCTGAGGCTGTGCTTCTGGCAATGCCGGTTGTCCCGGCCCCTACCGATACCCTACCAAAACGGCAGAGGGCAGCACAGGAAAATGAAAGAGGCGGATTGGCGTTTGCCGCCCGGGTTTCCCTGCTTCATTCTTAGTTGACTGGGTGATGGGGTTTGCCCAGTTTATGTGGCACATACGTTCTTGTTGATGCACGGGAAAAACACACGGAACTCCTCGAGTTCCTCAGGACTTCAATAAAGTTCTTGTCATGTCATGTCATGTTCCCTATAGCCTCGTACAGTTTCGCTGTAAATCATAATTAATCGTCACGAATCCCCGATCCAATTAACACTGAATATTCAGATACGGACATAGCCGCTTAAGTATGGAGGGTGTGCGATGTAATACGCGTTCGCTTCTGCGCAGAAGCCATCAGTGTGCTTCGCACATATTTATCCTACTAATTATTCTTTTTTTCTTTTGTTTAGCAATCAGCTTTCTGGTACCATTGTTAGGCCAGGACAATAAGTTCTGCGTATCGTTTCGCTGATATCGCAATATTTTGCGCTCACCAAGAATTTGTAGCACGCCTCTGTTGAGCCACTCGTCGGTATCAGTATACTGATGTGGGCTTATCTACGTATCCGGTTGAAACGCACGCCAATTGTCACTTATTTTCCCCCGTTTACACGAGATTCTCTTTTCAGAATTGAAGTGCTTAGATTTGTTCAACTTATATATATTAAAAATTAATGCAAAAATGCGGTGTTACAAACGTCCTTGCATTGTCATCTCTTTTACTTCGTTTCTGATTGTATCTATCCATGATGGGGCGTACTCGTCACTTCTGATTGGTTCCTTTGTAACTTCTTTTTATCTTCTCTTTTGATAGGTAGAATATGCTCCGAAGAAATTTTGGCGGACACATCCTACCGAAGCCTCAAGAAATGCGACTGCCCATTGAAGTGCAGGTTATTTCAACTACACCGATTTTATTCCGCGTTGTTTTCTAATTGTTTTCGTTCATTTTGCCAGACCTTTTGTGTTGACTGGCGTTGCCTAATTACCTTTCTTAGAATGCGAAAAACATTCATTAATTCATTACCTATACATTACGCGCAAAAATGCATTTCAGACTCATTTTTAATTTTTTTTATACGGTTACGCTTTTGAACACATGCTTTCTTTATTTTCATACCGCATTGTCAAATAGCATTTAACGTTGCGGGATTCAGCGCAGTGCAAATGGTTGATTCAATCTCGAATTCACCGCAAGCTAAAGTTTCTTTAGAGTATGTGGTCATAAACGGTTCGAGACATCGCACGTGTTTCTTCAATGTACTGAAAACGTGCCATTTGCTCAAGCACTTGGTATCAAGTATCATGTTTCATGTATCTTATTGTATCATGTATCACATTGTATCATTTATCAATGTAAACAAATCTTGTTTTTAAAGCATTGCTCAGATGGGTACAACTTTTCCTCCCCCCGTGCGTTCTCATCACGTTATCACCTGCCCTATTTTATTACCATGACCCAGTGTGGTGTGGCCGTCCGAACGCCAAACTCTGTTTAATCTCTAATTTTCTTTTTCATTCTATCTCTCTATTACAGCCAAGAAATTTACAAGACGTCCATATCAAGGACAGGTTGGGCTCAGATCCTCGTAAGTGTCGCTTTCAAAATGATCACATATGTAAAATATGCGGTCAAATTTATTACTTTAAATTACACTTGTTACAGAATGTCAGGTTACGCGCTAATTAGCACGCGCAAGTCAAGAATGACGCCGAGGGTATAGAGGAATGATCGCGTTATCGGAACCATGTCGTCTTCATCCACTTCAGTACAGGCGCACTGCGGCGGCTGTTCGGTACCGATATCTCACAGTGATAACTTCTGTGTGGGTTTTAAATTATCAATAGTTTAGACATTTGGAGCATTGGTGAGAGAAAAAAGCAGCGAAGAGATTGATGGAGCAGGGGTCACTACATGCACAAGTAAATGTACAGTACAGAGATGACTGCTTTGTTTCAGAGATAAAAGATCGTGAAAAGATATGCAATATGCTAAACGGTGCTCTGTATAAAGACCGATTAGCTCAAGCAGGTTATCGTTAACTATAAGGTACCGCAACGTTTCGAAGGGAATGCCGATTAAGGTCATCATAATCATCATCATCCCATCTCTCGTGTAATCTGTGGATCACTGTATATGTGTCATGCGGTGATGCCGAACACCTCCGCAACTAATGGCGAGTATACGGTATGTTTGTGAAAGTCAACAATGCATTACACTCTAAGAAAAAAAAGAGTATGCGTGACTCTTTTCGGAGAGTTCTGACTTGCCACGTATAGGACTCTCTTTAAATAGTCACGGTGACTCTCTTGGTGGGTCAGGGTCGGCTCGCTCTAGGAGAGTCCCCTGACCCTCTAGGAAGAGTGGAAAGACTCTCATCCGAAGGATCACGTTACCACTTATAGGGAGTCAGACGACTCTTGCCGGTAACACTTCTGCGGGGGTCAAGTGACCCACACCGAAGCGTCAAGCGACTCCACAAGTATTTTAAGCTACTGATTTGACCCTTGCTCTACTTTTGCGCGGCTACTGTTGAAAATAGTGGAGTATTCATTTTAAGCAAGTCCAATAATACTTGCCGTTCTGCCCAGCGACTGCAAAAAAAGAATAGTTCAGTTTTACCAGTATTTTAATAAAACTCGTCAAAACAACACATATTTTCCAGCAAAGTTATACAGAAAGCGCGAAAAGTTGGTCTGTGATTTCCAATTAATAAGTTTGGGTATTCCTCATTTACATGCTTCTATGAGTATAGCCAACTAAAATGTGTGACTGATTAGCATAGTGTCATATGGTGCAAAATAAACTGCAGAAATGGGCATCATGTTTCAATCTTTATTCCTTATGATTAAGAATAAATCAAAAAGTGGTGACGGCTGGAGGCATCAGACTTGTGGCTTGATAGGTTGTCGCTCCTGTTCAGCGTGAGCGCCATGAAAAACGGTATCTGAAAATAAGAACGCGATATTGTGATGAGAAGATGAAATTGCAGTAAAGGTTTGCAAAACCTACGCAATAAGTGGTTCACACAGACATAATAAAGGCTAATAACAAAACAACAAATGCAAACAGGCATGGTCAGGAACCAAGTTTTTTAACGTCGAGATCAGACATGTCATATCTAGAATTACCGCACATAGATCCCACAATCACGCACACTCACTCGATTCTGTAATAACGCCCAACGTCATCGCAGTGTATGCAAATCATGAAAACAGCAAACAGAAACGAGGGAAGAGTGCACGGCCGCGGCCGCACCAACGCGCGCCGTCGAAAGTCTAGAGCTTTTTCACTTTACCGGTGAAGCTTGTCCAACTTGAATGACTACCGCGTACGTTCTGGAAGCACCGTACTATATCTGCACCTCAAACTACCGTCTTTAAGTCAACAAAAACCATTATATATAGTGCGTCTGAGCGTTCTGTACACAGGCATTTTTTTTTTCACGTTCCCACGCGCCGAAGCACGCTACACACTCAAGGTCGATGGAAATGTTATGAAGTATTCTCAAAACGACATCTTGGACATTCAGTAGCGCAGACACAACGTGCGATCAGCAAAAAATGACCCTTGATAATTGTTTGCATCGCTCACTATAAGGGAGCTTGCACAGCAACGCGCATAGCGGTGGCAACACGTTAACTGACAGCTTCAGTTGGGCATCCGCAACAGCCCTGCGGGCACAGGCTGCTGTTGGAAATCGCTGGCAGATAACTTCCGCAGAGCTGCTGCAGACGCCCAGCTAAAGCTGTATGATTAGTACCTACGAAAGCAGTACACTCACCGTTAACTGGCGCCCGTTGTTCCTGTCCGCAGCTCCAGGAATATTCCGTCCTCCAAGCGTCACCGCGTCACTTCGTGCACGGAGCCGGCGTCAACACCAACACCACTGAAGACGCGCATGAACAGACACACAACCCGCGCAACCAACACGCAGCGCATTCCAATAGACGAGGAGGCAGAGAGGAAAACAGAAGCGGCACGCCACCCCGTCGCCGTTGTGGCGGTTGTGGCGCGTTGCCTCGCCTCCGTCGTCGAGCCAACGCGCCACAACAGCGCCAAAGGGCAAGCGCGCGATATGTATGGCGTATACGGCGGCGCCGCCAATCGAAACGCGCTTCAGGAGAGTCCCGTGACTCCAGTCGAATTGCGAACTCTCTTTCTCTGCCTGTACCTTCCAAAAGGGGTCAAATGGACACCCGAAGAGGGTCACGCGGCCGTGACCCTCTTTTGACTCTTTTTTTTCTTAGAGTGTACGCGTCGTGATTATACACTCTAAGAAAAAAAAGAGTATGCGTGACTCTTTTCGGAGAGTTCTGACTTGCCACGTATACGACTCTCTTTAAATAGTCACGGTGACTCTCTTGGTGGGTCAGGGTCGGCTCGCTCTAGGAGAGTCCCCTGACCCTCTAGGAAGAGTGCAAAGACTCTCATCGGGAGGATCACGTTATCACTCATAGGGAGTCAGACGACTCTTGCCGGTAACGCTCCTAGGGGGGTCAAGGGACCCACACCAAAGCATCAAGCGACTCCACAAGTATTTTAAGCTACTCATTTGATCCTTGCTCTATTTTTGCGCGACTACTGTTGAAAATAGTGGAGTATTCATTTTAAGCAAGTCCAATAATACTTGCCGTTCTGCCCAGCGACTGTAAAAAAAGAATAGTTCAGTTTTATAATTATTTTTAAAAAACTCGTCAAAACAACACATATTTTCCAACAACGTTATATAGAAAGCGCGAAAAGATGGTCTGTGATTTCCAATTAAGAAGTTTGGGTATTCCTCATTTACATGCTTCTATGAGTATAGCCAAATAAATGTGTGACTGTGATGTGCACAGTGTCATATGGTGCTAAATGAACAGCAGAAATCGCCATCATGTTTCCATATTTATTCCTTGTGATTAAGAATAAATCAAAAAGTGGTGACGGCTGGAAGCATCAGACTTGTGGCTTGCTAGGTTGTCGCTCCTGTCCTGTCCAGCGTGAGCACCATGAAAAACGGTATCTGAAAAGCAGAACGTGATATTATGATGAGAAAATGAAATTGCAGTAAACGTTTGCACAACCTACACAATATAAGTGGTTCACACAGACATAATAAAGGCTAACAACAAAACAACAAAGCACATCCTCCGGCAGCCAGAGGCATGCCGTGAGCGGTTATTGACCGCACGTTTTACAAACGTAACCCATCCTTAAATACTCAGATAAACAGATGCGAGTACTAGGGCCCGAACGACACCCAGCGCGTGCGTACGCCGTCTACGTCGAGATCAGACATGTCATATGCTAGAATTAGCGCACATAACTCCCACAATCACGTACACTCACTCGATTCTGTTATAGCGCCCAACGTCATCGCACTGTATGCAAACCACGAAAACAGCAAACAGAAACGAGGGAAAAGAGTGCACGCCGGCGGCCGCAACAACGCGCGCCGTCGAAAGTCTAGAGCTTTTTCACTTTCACCGGCGAGGCGTGTCCAACTTTAATGACTACCGCATACTTTCTGGAAGCCACCGTACTATATCTGCACCTCAAACTACCGTCTTTAAGCCAACAAAAACCATTACATATAGTGCGTCTAAGGGTTCTGTACACAGGCTCTTTTTTTTCACGTTCCCACGCGTGGAAGCACGCTGCACACTCAAGGTAGATAGAAATGTTATGATGAAGTAGACTTAAGTGCTTCTCAAAACGACATCTTGCACCTTCAGTAGTGCAGACACGACGTGCGATCAGCAAGAAATGACTCTCGATTATTGTTTGCATCGCTCACTTTATGGGAGCTTGTACAGCAACGCGCATAACGGTGGGAACTCGTTAACTGACAGCTATAGTTGGCCATCCGCAACAGCCCCGCGGGCACAGGCTGCTGTTGGAAATGGCTGGCAGATAACTTCCGCAGAGCTGCTGCAGACGCCCAGCTAAAGCTGTATAATTAGTGCCTACGAAAGCAGTACACTCACCGTTAACTGGCGCCCGTTGTCCGTATCCACAGCTCCATGAATATTCCGCCCTCCAAGCGTCACTTCGTGCACGGAGCCGGCGTCAATACCACCGAAGACGCGCAACCAACTCATCCACGCAACGCATTCCAATAGACCAGGAGACTGAGACGACTGAGAGAGGAGAGCGGCGCGCCACCCCGGCGCCAACCCCGTCTGCGTCGCCGAGCAATGCGCCACAACGGCGCCAAAGGGCGAGCGTGCGATATGTATGGCGTATACGGCGGCTCTTCCGTATACCGAAGCCAATCGAAACGCGCTTCAGGAGGGTCCAGTGACTCCTTCCCAAATGCGAACTCTTTTTTTCTGCCTGTACCTTCCAAAAGGGGTCAGATGGACACCCGAGGAGAGTCACGGTTCCATGACCCTCTTTTGACTCTCTTTTTTCTTAGAGTGTACTTGACAGTTCGTGGGTTCAGTATGGTTTCACAGACTGCAACGGCGACTGAGTCTGCATGAATGCGGTATATTTATATATTCGTGCTAAGACAAAACGGCTGTTCTAGTGGGCAGCAGTTGCTACGACTGTGAAAACGACATTCAGAAGCTAACGGCCGGGTTGCCCGGCGCGCTGACAACATGCACCATACTGTGTTTCTCAAGTACGCACTACTGACACCCGGAAGCACCAAACTCCGCACTGGGTGGCTCTTTATGCCTAATTCATTTGTTCAGTACAAGGTATTACTTGAGGTTTTCAACGCGTAGACACCTGTATAAAACGGCAGAATGAACAGTCCATTGTTACTTCTTTAACTGCTTCACTCATGACAAGCCAGTCACACATGTTTACCGCTCCTATAAATTGTATATTTTTCGACTGCAATATTTTTCTGTTGATAATTTTCCACTAAAGAAAGGAAACAAGACGAAGTGCGGCATGACCGTTTTCTTCTCATTTTTTCAGCGGTCTCATGGTAAAGAAAGCCAATTACAAAGAAGGTATGGAAGAAACGTTACTTTTGCACGCATGATTAAAAAAAAAATTCTATCTGAAGACACTTCCAGCGGCAAAATTCTGCGGAGTGTAGAATACTTCCTTTTTCTTTCTTTTTCGTGCTTGTTTGCAGAACACTGGTCAAGGCCGTTATCTACTTCGAGTCGATCATCGTGGAAAAAATCACGCAAGTTCCGGAGCTCAGCGTAAGTATAGAATGAAGCGAGCTAAGATATAGTGAAAACGGAATGCACGACCTTGTTGTGTCTGTTTATACGTAGCACTTTTCTAGTAGCACATTTTAAAGGAAAAGTGAGGACCACTTTTACACCATCGTTTACGGCAATAACATTGTTGCATTTGTGTCGTGCAAATGTTTTACAGCGGTCTTCATTAAGGGTGGAAGTATGGAATTGATTAAATGTATAATGCTAGATCGTATACCACGCGTTCGTCCCTCATCTCTCAGAAACCCTCGCTGTAGCTACTTGCAGCACAAGCCGTTAACACGAGAACAATATAAACGGCAATGGATTACTTGGTTCCTGATCTCTCTACACATAGCACATGTTGTTTTCAGTTATGGGAATACTTGAAGACTCTGTGCAATTACAAGCACGAGTGAGTGTTTGTGCACTCACTCACTCACTCACTCACTCACTCACTCACTCACTCACTCACTCACTCACTCACTCACTCACTCACTCACTCACTCACTCACTCTCACTCACTCGATAAGATTACATAAACCAATAAAACTAAATTTTTCATTAACTTAAGCTATCTTTCATAATTACTAACAAAAACGTCGTTCCGCTTCGACGTATGCAGGATGTAGTTGTTTGTGTTAAATTTCAGCTAAAGTTCTTCAAATTTAAAACATATTTGTCGAGTACCATCCCGTATACTAATGCTAGTTTTGTAATTGCACCTTTTCTTTAACTGAAATTAAATATGGTTATACGTCACCTCCGGAAAGCGGGTAATCTATCATGCACTCCAAGTGGTCGGCGCGTCGCTGGTGGCTTCATTACACGTATATACAGACCATTGACCCCGGACTACCTGGCTTGTCCAGACAAAGATCACCCTTAAGCCACGTCCCAACCGTTAGATTAAACGATCTATCTGTGGGACGAGACGCGCTTGTCTTCCATGCCATTAACGTTGTCTTCCTAATAGCTCGCTCAGCCACCAGCTCATCTCGTCGTTTCCCCTGCGGACTTCGCCTAATAGCCAGAGAGTGTTGGAGACCAATGGGCCGGATCATCCGACTGTCGGAACAATTAACTTTCCACGCGGTCTGGCGTGTGATCCGCTGAAAACTCTGCGTCCTATAGCATCGACTCTCTTCGAGGCAGCTCAATTTAAGCTCACTTGATGACAGCCGTGGCGCGGTGGTGTGGAAGTCTACATGTAGGCTCGTATCTCAGCCGCACTGTTTCGAGCGCTAATTGTGCCTAAATTGTCTTGTTGCTCGCAGTTACGCCGCATCTACCCTCCGAGCGCAGTGTGCTGCGCCGCAGAGTCATCCATTAGGGGCTATTGAGAATGTTAAAAGCTGAGGGGGGCGAGGGGGTGATTTCGCGGCAGCATCGTCCGTACATACTGGGTGCCCTATAGCCCGTTCGAAGACGTTATTTCTTACTCCTGGGCGCCGCCTTCTTTGGGCTTTTACAGGAATGGTTTCTTAGTTTAGTGTGCCTTGACTTCAAATAAACATGGCCGTATGTCAATCAATAAATCTATCTATCTATCTATCTATCTATCTATCTATCTATCTATCTATCTATCTATCTATCTATCTATCTATCTATCTATCTATCTATCTATCTATCTATCTATCTATCTATCTATCTATCTATCTATCTATCTATCTATCTATCTATCTATCTATCTATCATTCAAGAACAAAAAAATTCGGCAGATCCCACGTACCGTGGGAGTCGATGTTATGAGAAGCATGCGACGGGAAGGTGACTGTGGCGTAATCTTTTTACTGAGCGAAACGTTACAAAGGGACGCTAAAGATTTGTATAAATTTTATACGCACACATATATGCTGAAGAATTTGGGTAACACTGCCAACGGCAACGTGGGTATTACCAACACCAGAAGCGGTAAGCTGATATGTAGTGCTTACACTTGTCCGTTATGATGGAGAACGCACGCACGTTTCACGAACCCGTGTGCATGTGTAGAAGAGGTTCTTGACAGTTCTTGAACAAGGTCATCATCACCGTGGTCAGTGAGCACCAGCAGCTGGTCATGACTTGTTATTGGATCCGGTCGTGATCGGGGTGACGAGGGGTCCATGTGTAGTGAAGTATGAGGTATAGTACAGCTGTTCGAAATCGTGGATGCCCCGGTCATTTCGTCGACAAATTGTCTGTCGATAGAGCCGGCGACATGTCGGAACCTGAAGTCACCCTTCGCGTTAGCGAGGTATAGGCCGTCGAGGCTGGTAGGTCTGGATAGTGCTACGTAGACCAACATCAGTGGATGGTGCTTGTTGAATTCGTAGACTACCTGGGCGTATGCGGCCTACGTAGCCTAGTCTACAGAAAATCAAATCAAATCAAATCAAATCAAATCTTTATTTCAGTTTGTACATGCAAACTAGGGATGGCGAGAAAAAGGCAGCGAATTTTACGCCGCTTGACGAGCCTGGCCGTCAGGGGCGTAGCCAGGGGGTGGTTGCGGGGGTTCAACCCCCCCTCCCCCCGCCGAAATTTTTCAGTTTTGCTTGCGTATATATACACGCGCACATACAAACGCACGCACGAACTACATAAATTATGGTTGAACCCCCCCCCCCTCCGAAAAAAATTTCTGGCTACGCCCCTGCTGTCCATCCTTACATGTCAGCAGTAGGCACAGAGCAGAAACAACCACTGTAAAGAGAGTTCGTGTAAGTATCCGTGCATGTGCAAAAAAAAAACTAATAAAAAAATAATATTGACAAAAAGACCTGTGTCATAATTGGCAACAGTACTGTGAGTGTAAAACAATAACATAGATTGATACAATGTATGAAGACATGAAAACATTTCATATTACGGAGGCACAGATTGCCGAATGATGCTCTTGCGAATGGCAGAAAGAGGCATAGTATTTAGGCAGTCATAAAAGGAGGTTTTCAAGAACTTTGGCACAGTATAACTCAACATAGAAAAACCATAATTTGTTCTACACTTTGGTAATACGTAACTACTTTGTACTCTGGTGTCATATGATGAGTGGCGAAACGTAAGTGGAACAATTTTAGAAAAAGAGTCATTTGTTCTTGTTATTGTTTTATAAAAACATGCAAATCTGTAGTCAAATAATTTGTTTAAGGTACAATATTATATTATAGGAAGATATGCTTAGTGGGCGAATCATAGGACCCATTTACAATCTCGCGGAGCATTTTCTTTTGCAGGGTTTGTAGTTTTAGTATGTTTGACAACGTTGTATTGCCCCAGACTAGCAGGCAATAGCTTATGTGGGAATAAAAGAATGCATAGTACAAAGTAAGCTTAGTTTGGTTGGAAAAATATATCTGTTACGCGAAGTGATTCCTATGATTCTAGAGAGTGTTGAAGAAAGATTATTAACATGTGCATCCCATGACATTGTATTGCTGAACGTTATCCCTAATGATTTAAAGGTGTCTACGTACTTGATCACAGTGTCGCCTAGGTATAAGGAGGGCCGTAGAAATACTTGTTTTCTTTTAGGAAGGAAAAGTACTGCTTTCGTTTTCTTTTTGTTTATTTTCAAAGAGTTAACTGATGACCACATGGCAAGTGATGAGAGCGCGTCGTTAGCGATTTCTGCTAAGTGTTGTATATTATTGGAAGAAAAAAATAAGCTGGTGTCGTCTGCATATATAATGTAATTCGCATGAGTGCTGATGTTGGGAACATAATTTATATATACATTGAATAGCAGTGGCCCCAAAATGCTACCCTGAGGGACGCCATTCGCAATGCTTAGAATCTGTGAGGCGTAATGGTTAATGACTACGTATTGAGACCGTGAACCCAGGTATGACTTTATTAGGTTAAGGGCGTGTCCACGTACACCATAGTGCTCCAATTTCGCAAAAAGAATGTCGTGATTTAAGCAGTCGAAGGCTTTGCTGAAATCAACAAAAATACCAAGAGTTAAGAGCTGTGTCTCAAAATTTTTTAATATATATTCTTTTTGAACAAGTAGCGCATGCTGATCATAGGAATACAAATGTAATGTTTATTAGACTGCTATAAAAGCGGAGCCAACACTGGAACCACAGACGTTAGTCTGATATGACGCCTGTATACCGTAATTAAGAGTACACATCGTAGGAGTATCATGTAGTATCATGAGCCTAATTTTCATTCTTTCCATTCGTCGGGTCAATGCTGCCGATGTCGGTTTTTCTTAGCGCTCTCGCGTTCCTGGGTAGATATAAACTGTCAATCACCTGTAGCGCATACCCGTACACCGCGGCCCGGGCTAAAAGGGTATGTGCCACACGTCTCTGGAGGAGAGGGCTTGACGACGTACGCGACAGGATTTTCGCGTTATTCATGTCGCGACCCGAAAGTCATATTCGTCAAATCCTCTTAGCCTCCCATGCCAATTTTGGTCTACACGAAGTTGAGGCGATCATGAGACCACCCGGACGTAGGCTGCTAGATAGATAGATAGATAGATAGATAGATAGATAGATAGATAGATAGATAGATAGATAGATAGATAGATAGATAGATAGATAGATAGATAGATAGATAGATAGATAGATAGATAGATAGATAGATAGATAGATAGATAGATAGATAGATAGATAGATAGATAGATAGATAGATAGATAGATAGATAGATAGATAGATAGATAGATAGATAGATAGATAGATAGATAGATAGATAGATAGATAGATAGATAGATAGATAGAAAGAAACGCTCAAAGTGCCAAAGGTTCGCTAAGGAATGCTTCGCATTTAATAGGTTACAGTGCATCATATTTATACAGTTGGGACTCAAAATGAGTTGTGGAAGGGGTATCTACGACAGATAGAGGTATTTATATCCGTGTAACAAGATTTTATAGATAGGTGTATAGATTACATAAGGCAAAACTCCGAGTCTGTCCGTGCGGCCGTTTTCAAGCGTACGAGTATATACTGTCTAGTTTCGCTCGTTTAGTTGTCACACACACAAAACGACAACGTTAACGGCCCAAAGACATCTGCAAATGAACGCATACAAAAGATGTTTCGAAGGCTCTAACCACACGCAAGCTTTGTCGCACGAACTCGCACCATACTAAAGCGGACGAGAACCTAAGGCATCAAGTGCACAGGCTCACTTCTTGGCGTCCTTCATCAGACTGTCTTCCCATCATTCTCAGCAATTTATATGCCGTATAACCGCTGCGAGGCAAGCTTGCGTTATCTCTTATAACGGAGGAGAGAGGCAGAGGTCATCCACCGCCTTCCTTGGTTCCGCTCTTGCAACTTATTTATTGCATCCACGACATTTGTTTGTTCAAGCTGTTCCACGAACAGACGCGACTTAACCAACGACGAGCTCTCGCTCCGTCGGAGAAGTCAGGCCGAGAACGAAGAAAGTGGCCATGTGCAGGGGCTCGCGTGACGAACCGCCTGTGCCGTTGAACTCATTAGCGAGGCACGCGTCGCGAGGATCGGGGTCGCTGACACCAGCAGTTGGCGACGCGTATAAGCATATGAGCGCCCTTATGCAAGCAGTGCTCGAAACTGAATTCAAGTGCGAGCTCTATTTCATGAATACGTTTGTGCGCTCACTTTCTTGAGTCAAACGAAAGGCCATGCCCTCAAAAGCCTAGAAAATGTGCTGGTATATAAGCGTGAGGACGCCCTGAAAAATTAATTACATATTTTTATAAAAGCTAGTTTTGGTTCCTACTTACCCTGACGTCATGGCATGGTATGAGCTTCTCGTCACGCGCTCGAGCAATATATCGTGCCGTTCAGTGGCGTAGCCAGCAGGGGGGGAGGAGGGGTTGCACGGAATTTTGTCAATTTTGCGTGTGTATATACACACGCACACATACAAACGCACGCAAGATCATACATAAAGTATGGTTGAAGGTATGGCGAAAATTGACTTGAAAATCAAAGTAAAATATCTTATCAACACTTATAGTGAGCTTCACACTTGCTCAGAGCCGTCTCTGTATATACAGTCGGCTTCGAAAATTTGTGTCAGTGCCCCTTTAAGGTTATGATATGAAACTTTGAGCGTAAATAAACGGCGCAGGACGAAGAAGGAAAACACACACCACAAGCACTCGTGGTGTGTGTTTCCCTTCTTCGTCCTGCATCGTTTATTTGCTCTCAGTGTTTCATATCATAATGTGATACCAACTAGCCCACCTAGCTATCCATTTAAGGTTCCTGGCAGCCAGTTATTGATGAAGTGAGGGGTAAAACTTTCGCGCTTATCTGCCGCCTTTTTGAAGATGTCTATGCCAAACGTCTAAAGTTGCTGAACTCGTAGGTAGCCGTTTCTGAACAGCGCAGTGAAACTTCTGGATAGCGCCCGTCGGGCTCTCAATAGAATACGAACCTCGGAAATGGTGATTGGAGCTTGAAATCTATATTCTGCTGCACAGAAGGAAGTCCCTGCCACGTGCTGTTGGTGGTGACGCAGGGGGAATTTATGCGGTGTGAGCTGCAGTTTAATGAGAAGGTATACCAACGCTGAGGAACCTCACATATGATCGCGGCAAAGGTCCAATTACACGCACTGGGGGAACGAGTTTAATATATTAAGATGGATTTAGCCCATCGGACTTATCAAGGATGTCTGCCTGCTTTCGAATGTCCGCGGCGCTTGAAAACTTTAAAAGGGATATCAAGGCGGTGCAGTGCAACTTGAAAGGCAGAGTCATTTCACGCACAAATGAACTCGCCTAATCTATAGATGCTGCTGGAGGATGGACGCGTGTTCGAGACGGTTCGGCGGGGGATTACATCACAGATTTGAAGTGTCGCCTACTTGCGAATGTGAGCGCACAGTTGACGATAAAGACTTGCCAAGATATACCGATAGGCTTGCGCATGAGGGGGGCAGGGGAAGGGGGGGGGGGGCAGGTCTGCTCCGTACCTCTACTAAGTCGTACCTGCTCCGTCATTGTTCGAAGTGTGCAGGGTCATGAAGGTTTTTGACGATAATGGTAATCGAGGACCCCTGATGTTGCGTTGCAAGAACCGTTTACTCCCGGAAAGCCAGGGACCAAAAGCAGGCCTTTGCGAGAAGGATGTCATTTCTTCATTTTAATTTTGTTTCATCCATTGTGAGACACGTTGTTTTCTTTTGTTTTGTTTTTTTTTTTTTTGAGGGGGGGCGGGACTCGGCCAACGGTGACGGGGGGGGGGCGCTGCGGTGAAATATTGCCTCCCCCCCGCTTTTTTTATTTATTCATTCATTTAATAATACTGTCTACCCTCTTCAGGGTTCTTACAGGGAGTGTAGGAATAAGTACAATCTAACCAAACAGACAGGTGTATCAAGTGGCAGCGTAATCATTTAAATACATGTCGAACGATTTTTCATATTGACAAACATCACTTGCATTCACCACAAAGCTTGGTAACGCATTCCAAAGTTCAATCACAGCTGGGAAAAAAGGATCAGGAAACGCATCACTGCGAGTGAAGTATGGTAGTAAAACATAATTGTGATTAAACACGACTGCTTCGTTTCCCTGGCAGTTTCAAGTACGCATATCTTTGTTAATTTTTAGTTGTCTATGCAGTATCCTAAAGAAAGCTTTGAGCCGGTTCTTTTGCCTTCGTGCTTCTAGTGGTTCCAGTTCACAGGACTCTTAACATATCTGAGAAACGGAATCGAACCAGCGATACTTTGTGCATATGAAGCGCACGGCACATATTGTGCACGCCTATGAAGATGCCTCGTCGGGCACGCGCCCTCGTATATGCGGATCCAGGCACTATATTGCCACGAACGCTTTCTAATTGTTGCGATTTTTTTTTCTAACGTGCAGGACGCTACCACGTTGAGCAACGTCGGCGGCTTCATGGGCATGTACTTGGGCCTCTCCTTCTTGGTCATCTTCGAGATACTGGAGATATTCGTGCGCTGGTTCATCTACCTCTACCAAAGGCGGCGCGCGTCGGTCGCACCGCAGCCAGCTGAGCCCACAGCGAGCGTTGCGGCGTGGCAGAGGCATGCCAATAAGGCCATCCAGGCCTCCAAAGACAGCAAGGGCTGGAGCAAGCAACGGTCCATTTGGGATATATTGAAGGACCCCGGTGTGAACAGCGCCGCCGGCGGTCTCGTGGCGCTCAGGAGACCGTCCGGAGCACCGCAGTACGGCTACTTCGACTCGTCCGACTGGAAGAGCGCCGCCGACGAAGCGTTCGGACCGTTCAACCCACTCTTCCTACATCGAAGTTTCAGGCCCAGGGCGTTCTACTAGCGATGTTGGAGCCTAGCCCGTTTTCAATGCGTTGATTGTTTCACGGGAGTACACGTAGCTATGCATTAGCCAGCCTTGTAGCCTGTGGTGATCTTGTATTTTTTTATTCTTGAAAGCTTCGTGCCATTTTAATAAACTTGATTTTGAGTGTATCTTTGACCAAAAAGTCAAGCATAGACTTTGGAAATCTTGTATTTATCGGTTCTTGAAAGTTTCATGTCATTTTAATAAATCTGATTGTGGGTGCATCTTTGCCCTTGCAAATCTTGTGTTTCGTTTTCATTTGATCTCTCTCTCTCTCTGTCCTCTTTCTTACCCTTATTTCCCCAACCCTGTGCAGGGTAGCAAACCGGTCACTCGCGCCAGATTAACCTCTCTGCGTTTCCTTTTCATCTATTTCTATTTCTCTCTGTATTTATCGATTTTCGAAGACTTCATTCCATTTTAATACAACTGATTGTGGGTGCAATCCTGCCAAAATAACGTAGGCCTACAAGGCTAAAAAAGCTTGAAAAGTCTTCTATATTTCGGTCTCTAAATGTGTTATCACGTTGTAATAGATTTCGCTATGAGTATACAATCAGCACAGTTCCTATAATAAAGCAAATATATGCATACGTCCTTCCTTGATATTCCCTGTTTAATGCACCTGCTTGGCCAACTCTTTACATAGGAGCTTTCCGTGCCAAAGGTTCTCCTGATGCGTTTGCTTCACCGCAGTACATAACGAAAAAAGTTGAGATTCTTATCCAAAATAAAGCTCAACTTTTGTCTGACGTCACACCGAACATTGCGTTCTCTGTGAGCTGGCGCAACGCACGATCTGCAGCCAGAACAGCTCCCTGGCGAAAAAGTGGCGAGACTGTCGCACAACAGCAACTGCGTACGCCCTCTCCACCACTAGGAACAAGAAGTTGGCTTCCCAACAACACAGACCGTGGGAAAATATTTTGGGCCATTTCTGACAGCTGTGGAACTACAAATACGCATGGTCGAAGGGGTGACGTCAGACAAAAGTTGAGCCTTATCACAGGTGATAAGGGCCTCAACTTTTTCGACTGCTTTTTGACATATACTGCGGTGAAGCCAACGCATCAGGGGAATATTCAGCTCGGAAGGCACTCATACGTCCGTCGCTGCAAGGTGTGACGTCAGACAAAAGTTGAGCCTTATCATAGGCGATAAGGGCCTCAACTTTTTCGACTGCTTTTTGACATATACTGCGGTGAAGCCAACGCATCAGGGGAATATTCAGCTCGGAAGGCACTCATACGTCCATCGCTGCAAGGTGTGACGTCAGACAAAAGTTGAGCCTTATCATAGGCGATAAGGGCCTCAACTTTTTCGACTGCTTTTTGACATATACTGCGGTGAAGCCAACGCATCAGGGGAATATTCAGCTCGGAAGGCACTCATACGTCCGTCGCTGCAAGGTGTGACGTCAGACAAAAGTTGAGCCTTATCATAGGCGATAAGGGTCTCAACTTTTTCGACTGCTTTTCGACATGTATACTGCGGTGAAGCCAACGCATCAGGGGAGTATCTAGCCCGGAAGACACTTATACGCGGAGAAGGTCCGTCGCTGCAAGGTGTGACGTCAGACAAAAGTTGAGCCTTATCATAGGCGATAAGGGTCTCAACTTTTTCGACTGCTTTTCGACATGTATACTGCGGTGAAGCCAACGCATCAGGGGAGTATCTAGCTCGGAAGACACTTATACGCGGAGAAGGTCCGTCGCTGCAAGGTGTGACGTCAGACAAAAGTTGAGCCTTATCATAGGCGATAAGGGTCTCAACTTTTTCGACTGCTTTTCGACATGTATACTGCGGTGAAGCCAACGCATCAGGGGAGTATCTAGCTCGGAAGACACTTATACGCGGAGAAGGTCCGTCGCTGCAAGGTGTGACGTCAGACAAAAGTTGAGCCTTATCATAGGCGATAAGGGTCTCAACTTTTTCGACTGCTTTTCGACCTGTATACTGCGGTGAAGCCAACGCATCAGGGGAGTATCTAGCTCGGAAGACACTTATACGCGGAGAAGGTCCATCGCTGCAAGGTGTGACGTCAGACAAAAGTTGAGCCTTATCATAGGCGATAAGGGCCTCAACTTTTTCGACTGCTTTTTGACATATACTGCGGTGAAGCCAACGCATCAGGGGAATATTCAGCTCGGAAGGCACTCATACGTCCGTCGCTGCAAGGTGTGACGTCAGACAAAAGTTGAGCCTTATCATAGGCGATAAGGGCCTCAACTTTTTCGACTGCTTTTTGACATATACTGCGGTGAAGCCAACGCATCAGGGGACTATTCAGCTCGGAAGGCACTCATACGTCCATCGCTGCAAGGTGTGACGTCAGACAAAAGTTGAGCCTTATCATAGGCGATAAGGGCCTCAACTTTTTCGACTGCTTTTGACATATAACAACACCTGCGGTGAAGCCAACGCATCAGGGGAATATTCAGCTCGGAAGGCACTCATACGTCCGTCGCTGCAAGGTGTGACGTCAGACAAAAGTTGAGCTTATCATAGGCGATAAGGTCTCAACTTTTTCGACTGCTTTTCGACATGTATACTGCGGTGAAGCCAACGCACCAGGGGAGTATCTAGCTCGGAAGACACTTATACGCGGAGAAGGTCCGTCGCTGCAAGGTGTGACGTCAGACAAACGTTGAGCCTTATCATAGGCGATAAGGGTCTCAACTTTTTCGACTGCTTTTCGACATGTATACTGCGGTGAAGCCAACGCATCAGGGGAGTATCTAGCTCGGAAGACACTTATACGCGGAGAAGGTCCGTCGCTGCAAGGTGTGACGTCAGACAAAAGTTGAGCCTTATCATAGGCGATAAGGGTCTCAACTTTTTCGACTGCTTTTCGACATGTATACTGCGGTGAAGCCAACGCATCAGGGGAGTATCTAGCTCGGAAGACACTTATACGCGGAGAAGGTCCGTCGCTGCAAGGTGTGACGTCAGACAAAGTTGAGCCTTATCATAGGCGATAAGGGTCTCAACTTTTCCGACTGCTTTTCGACATGTATACTGCGGTGAAGCCAACGCATCAGGGGAGTATCTAGCTCGGAAGACACTTATACGCGGAGAAGGTCCGTCGCTGCAAGGTGTGACATCAGACAAAAGTTGAGCCTTATCATAGGCGATAAGGGTCTCAACTTTTCCGACTGCTTTTCGACATGTATACTGCGGTGAAGCCAACGCATCAGGGGAGTATCTAGCTCGGAAGACACTTATACGCGGAGAAGGTCCATCGCTGCAAGGTGTGACGTCAGACAAAAGTTGAGCCTTATCATGGGCGATAAGGGCCTAAACTTTTTCGACTGCTTTTCGACATTATAACATACATTTTTTGCGCTGAGGACATTCGGTAAGCTCTGTCGTTTTATTTCGTTGTTGTGCAGTTTACAGCGTGAGCCACAAGGAAACCTCGGAGGTAGTTTCCAGGATTATGGCCATAGGCGTGCGCACGGGGGGGGGGGGGGGGGGGGTTGTTCAGCCGGCCCCCCTTGTCACCTAAGAAAATGGGGGCACAAAGTTTGCCCCATACATTGACTTAATAGGGAGCGGGGCGCCGCAATGACCCTCCGTCCCCCCTGAACCCTGCGCACGCTTATGGTGCTTTTATATGCGTAAGCAGTAGGCGCACCAACTTTGCCGCCCTAGGTTTCAAACCTAAGGCTGCCAGCTCTGTAGGCGAGGTACTTAAACACTAGACCTAGTAGGCTACATACGCCTTTTACTTCATTAAACTAGGCTCTTCACCCATGCTTGCCGAACGTGTATATCGTGGATCATGAACACTGGCAATAAAAAAAAATCGAAAAGTAAATCGACCCTAATACAAGACTTAGGGGTCTGAGAGCGGCACTCGCACCGTCTGTGCTGATAAATTTGTGAATAACTGTGAGCCATATCTTCTCCTTTGCCTTCTCAGTCGATGTACTGATCACTGACCCCACCCACAAAAAACGTTCTGCACCTAACGTGGTTTAGCGCGGCCTCCATGATCGGAAGCATTGGGAGCTTTCGGCACCTCACCTGATATTGCACTGCTTCCGGGACTGGCACACTCTTGACCATGCGTATATAAATTTCGTGTGATGACGTCATAATTTTCGCGATGCGTGACGTTATGACGACGTCATCAAGCAGTAACCTCTGATCACGTGACTTTTTACATTGTGTTAACGCCGACGGCCACTTCTCTCATTTGATGAGGCATCTAATGTTTTTGCCTTAACACTCTTCACTTGAATCACACCCATACCAATTCATACCAATTTGCCAAAGGTTTTACACTAATTGCTTTTTATACTGATTTCTACTAATTATATGACTCCAACTTTAATTTATGACATACCTTAATATCCGCACTATCTTATACAACCCTTAGCTTAACCCATCCCATCCCCACTTATACGGTTTTTTGTTTTTGTTATGGTTTTAAGCCAACTTGCACTGGAGTTTGACAGGGTGGTCTGGAAGACAGCAAAGAGTGTCACTAGGAATTCATGCCACTAAAAAAAGAAAGCTTGCTTTACTTAATGGCAGGTGGGAAGGATTAGAAACAGCAGAGAGAGATATTAACAAGGATATGGGGAGTAACTATTAATTGTAACTTGAAAACAATGCCTATTGTAATACAACAGGAAACGGGCAAAAGTTACATTCCATACGAAAAATTTTCACTTTAGTCTAGCAAAGCAGTGGTAAGAGCTAACAAACTGCATTTCGACATCTACAAGAAACTGCCAAACAAGGAAGGCTATGCTTCTGGAGGCAACATTTCAACAAGGGGACTTTTCTTCTCGTTGAAATGCTTTCCTCTTGGAAAGATGAGTCCAGCAACATTCATAATGATTTCTCAACGATTTCTCATCACTGAAGGCCTCAATGTTACCCTGACCTGAACTTTCATCTTGCCAGTTATGTCACACACACAGTAAATAAGGCAAAAAGAAAGCCCTTAGGGTGTGGAATGACATAAAGGCAAATGTTGACAATGTTGCTGTCAAGAGCTTAAAACTGGACGAGTTGTTGCATTTTCAGACTTCTTATAGCACGAAAAATAATGGAATGAATGGTCAAGGGGCCAATAAAGGACAAGAAAGAGCATGAACTTCAAATTGGTTTCTAGTTGCAGAATGTATGAAATATATACAACTCAAAGAAAACAAACATGACAGGCCTGTTTACAGAAAAGATTCCATACTGTATACACACCAAAACACATCATTCTGCACAAAGCACTTCATGGCATATATAACATATGTAAGCATGAGTACCGTGGTATATTTCATGCATCCTAGAAAGAAAAAATCAGTTGGAAGTCACAACTCCTTCTCTTCCCTTTCTGACCCCTCAGCCATTTCTTCTTCCTCATTGCTGTGCTGCAAAAAGTGTAAAAAGTTTTCGACTAGTAATTATTTAGTTGAAAACAGTGACTCTAGCCCTGTTTTATAATTTGCCGAAACACATCAAATTCCTTAATAATAATATCTGGGGTTTAACGTCCCAAAACCACGATATGATTATGAGAGACGCCGTAGTGGAGGGCTCCGGAAATTTCGACCACCCGGGGTTCTTTAACGTGCACCTAAATCTAAGTACACGGGCCTCAAACATTTTCGCCTCCATCGAAAATGCAGCCGCCGCGGCCGGGATTCGATCCCGCGACCTTCGGGTCGGCAGTCGAGCGCCATAACCACTAGACCACCGTGGCGGGGCACATCAAATTCCTTAGCATGATATACAGACTATATATAAATGATGCCATTTCACTTCAAGTTAGCAACATTTCAAACAAGTAAACAAAGAAATGTAACAAATGCGAGGTAATACATATATCGTGGCTGTTGACACGAAGTGGGATCAGTGCTTGCTTCGTAACTGTAGTACAGTGCAAGAGAAGTGGCTTTGAAAAAAATGCACTTGATGTAGCTTGCAACGATTGCCATGCCTTCAAATCGAGATGCAGGCTGTCAGCGACAGAAGACGCATCAGGGAAATCCATTCAATGCCATGGTCAATCTAAAAATTTTTTTTGACCGGCGACAAAAGTTCCGCGAGAGGCTGTGTAAATGGCAGGCCTTCTTGATGAAGCGAAAGACCACGGCTTTCACTTTCGTAGGGTCATTAGCGGTTCGATGATTGTGGAAGGATCAAAGTTGTGTAGACCCGTTTATGCTGGCAAGTTCACGTGCGACATGGTTCAAGAACTTGCGGTAACGCTTGAAAGTGACTCACCCTGTGCTCGATGCTAAGTCATTAGTGCCAGCATGAAGGATTACGGTGGAGGTTGTGGAGTGTGGTACAAAGTCCAGCAAGGCACTTACATCACGGATGGTGGCACCAGGCTTTGCAACGAAGGTAGGAGTTGAGAAATATTGAAAAACTGTTGAGAAATATTTACATCACTGTTGACCACACCTCCATTGTGTTACACCCACTACTCGAAAAGAACTGGCCAATTGAACCATAAATCTACACTTATGTACGCTAACACCACATTTTCGATTTCAGTGAGCATGCTTATTGTTGTCAAAGCTTCATGCCAAAGTGAAAAGCGCTTTAATTCGCTAAGGATGCAATGTCCTTTTCTATGTCTCACCACTGCAAGCGCGATGAATGTTGCGCCTAAAAAGAATCCAACAAAATTTGTGCAAGGTGTCCTCACAAGAAGAGAATATTCACATCTACAAACTGCATGACTTATTTCTGCTGAAACATGAATCATCAAATCAGACAATTGACTGCAGTTGGGATGCTACGCCTAGGATTTTCAACCAAGTGTTTTCCTAAGCAGGTATGAAATGCAGGTGGACACAAGCAGCCAAACAAACACTTTCATAAAAAGCTATAAACTTGCACATTTCCCACTTGCAGTAGCATTTGGCATTTCACTTAGAGCATCTTTATGGTTATTCACTGTCATTTCAACTGAGATACAAGATCTTCCATGCAGTGCCTGAAAAATAATTAAACTTACAAGACACAATTTGTGTCCACCTCCTTACCCAATAGGCCATGGCACCTCTTATCCCACCCAATGAGCTCAGCTATGATCTCAGTCATAGGCAACCATATTAAGAACTTTCAGTTTCTTTTGTTGAATGTGCCAACGAACACACTTCTATCCGATGCAGATGGTCAGTGGTGGCTTGCATCTTTCCCAGTGCAAAAGGAAATTGAGAGGGGCCACCCAGAGGGCCCGCGACATCGCGACGGAACTTCGACTTCCGGTCCCATTGTGGGCGGAGCCACCGACTTGATCTGGGGGGGCCTTCGGCTCCCCTAAATATCAGTTCCTCAGGACTCTAATAAAGTTCTTGTCATGTCATGTGAGCAACACCCGCAGTCACTAAGCTTTGTCGTGTCATCTGTTCTATAAAAATAAAGCCTACCATAGATACTTAGTTTAACCAACTTTGTCCATAGATTGCAGAACCAGGCTATGGATGTTTAATATTCACAAATTATCTCGGGCATGGTCCCAGTGTGCATCAGCGGCTACACAAGTATGCTCAGGCACAGCACCTAAAGGGTCTTGTTATCACAATATCGAAGCCATTGCCGACACTGCTGAAGCCTGCAACTTTGCTCAAAGAGTGGGGCAGGTGATGTCTGTGTTAAAAGCACAAATAATTTATAGAGTCTAGAGGAATGCCAGGTTTTTCTAATACCTGAGATGCTTTGCAAGTATCTGTCAACAGTGTTCGATAAACTTTCGCCCATTTACTGCGATGTCAGGGCCATTCTGTGAGGCAATGCAGTTTTTAATAAAAAATAATATGGGTTCCTATAGGACCTTCAGGTTCGAGGACACTTGTGGATACTAGTAGAAATCCTTGGCTTGTGTAGTTACATATGCTCCTGCAAGGGAATCTGAGCTTCCAGACACTTCATTGAGCCCGTTTATGAAATTATTTATCATAAAGAGGGAAGTATATGGGCAGTGACTCAGTATGTTGTAAGAGTTTCGTAAACACCAACCCTGCTGTCCCCCTGACACAAGAATATGGTGTTCCAATAAAACAACTTCTACATGCCTAACTGTGAGCTCAATATGGGTGAAACTGCTAACAATGGCAAGTGTCTTGTCATTGGCTTCCCCATAAACAATAAGTTGTTTTATGAGTAAGGATGGTAATATGAGGTGATATGAGTACATTTTGGCAATAAAGGAATTTTCAGAAACATACACGCACTGCTATACAAATATAGTAACAACACACACAAAAAAGCAAGTTTCCACAATAGCACAAAATCCATAAAATGCTAGCAACAGAACAAGCGAATATGACTTCAGTCATCCTGAGTGAGCCACTATGTGAAAAATCTCAGCCAACACAAGCAATATCACTGTGAAAGCGCCAAGCAGAAACCAGAGGCCAACCGCAGTTAATGTTCCTGTAGTACAGGGTTCGTCCCGAGTCTAGATCTCTTAGAACAACATTGAAGTGCACTCGTGATGTTACACTCTGCAAGTCACAGATCACAACAGAAGTGGAGTGACGCAGCACAGTGCCACCACAGCATTCCACTACCTGCAAGTCCACATGAATGTTTGAAATATGAGGTACGACAGATGCAGCTACTACCATGCTGTTGCAAAACACCTCTTTTTCACACGAAAACTCAACGTGTAGGGTGTGCTCAGTGTCGCCAATCTGAAACTTCTTGTTTTGCGGAAGACGGCTAATGCGTGACCAAAGGCGCTTGTTTTCGTAGTACACTGGGCTGTCCAAGATGGGGTCACTAAGGGAGTGGTCACCTGGAATGTCGTACTTAACCACGGGCACTTGCATGCTGGCAAGCTTGTGCCTTTCAAAATCCTTTAGACTCTGGAGGATCACCTCGTGAACACTGGCCGTCTTACCCACGTGTTTACTGAAATGCTCCATAAAGAGGCCGTTTGGATGACCATCCACTTCT
This sequence comes from Rhipicephalus sanguineus, assembly GCF_013339695.2. Lineage (NCBI taxonomy): Eukaryota > Metazoa > Arthropoda > Arachnida > Ixodida > Ixodidae > Rhipicephalus > Rhipicephalus sanguineus. The sequence goes on along the minus strand of NC_051177.1, from coordinate 95,993,333 downwards.
ACAGCCGAAGTGCTAGGGGATGTAGCGTAAACGACGATTGTGCTTCTCCTAACGTGTTGCGCTTTCATTCCACTAATCCGCGAAGTCGACCCGACAGCGGACGAACTCGGCAGCTCCCGGGTGTCTCTACAAGCGTCCAATATAATCAAGTTGAGGCTGCACGGCGCGGATCTAATTTCTTCGACAATCTCCTGGAAACAGACGCAGTCGTCGGCGGGTGCGTTGTCGTCGCAATCGACCGGCTGAATGTAGTCCCGGCCGTCTTCTTTAAATCCGTGACCCGCGTAGTAGAAAACGCTGTACGTGCCGGGTTTGAGGAACTGCCTAAATATGCTTAATGCGTACGCTATGTCACCTTTGCGCAGGTTCTTGAACGCTATGATGCGGAACTCTAGTGCCGCCAGCGCCTTGCCCAAGCTTTCCGCGTCGTTTTCGGTAAGGGGCAGCGTGTCACCGCCCAAATAAGCCGAGTTGCTAATAATCAAGGCTACCTTGTCGGCCGCGGAAAGAGGCGCCAACTCCCTGGAAGCACTGTCGCGCGAAGCTGGGCACTTCACGATGACTTTACACGGTTTGGAGAACTTTTCCGAGCCCCGTACGCTCCAAGCGCGGCACGTGTAAATTCCCGAATGCGCCGGAGTCGGGTTGCGGATTTCGAGAACAGGGCTTGCGTAGATCGACTCGTCACAGAAGAGTGGCTGGCCGTCGCAAAACCATTGGTAATTCGGCGGTGGAAAGGACGAGGCACGGCACGTCAGCCGGAGCACCACGTCGGCTCTAGCTTCCAGTTCGAGACGCGGCTGCGGATGCTCTCGTATAACGACGGGCTCGTCCGGCTTCAAGAGGAGCAAAGCGTCGAAGGCATGGACAAGTTCCAGCCACTTGACGAGGTCACCGAGTGAGACGAAACTGTTCTGCAAAGCGAGCACCAGATCATCGGCCGATGTAGGCGAGAACGTTGCACTGAGATGGGTGTCCGGAATTACCGACCGTAGGCTTCTCCACAGTTCGTTCGGGCTTAATGCTCGTATTAACTGGTATGCTAAAGGTTTGTTCAACGATAATACATTACTCAGCAGAGCTGACATAGCTCGCAATATTCATTAAATTGACTGTTAACAGTTCAGTACAAGGCTGTCTATGCATGCAAATGATATGCCCCTCTAGCCACCATACTAGAGTGTACTATAAGCTCTAGTACACTCTAGTACACTCTAACCACGAGCGTTTCTTTTCTCACAGACTCCATCCGGGTAACTTGAGATCTGGAGACTTTTCGTCCGCTTGCTCCTTGAAAATCCCTCTACGTCTGGGTACTACCTAGGCAACTGTTTATCCCTAAGAGACCCAGCCACTCGGCTACTTGTTGATGGCGCGTGTTACTACGAATGCGAAGTGTGTGCGCGCGCGGATGGTGATCTGCGGCCGAGGTGTGTTTCTTTCCGTCCGTTCCAGTTTTTACACCCATCGAACGCTTCGAGATTGCCCCCTGCTTTAGTTAAAGGGCCTCGCAATTTCTGAAGGTGTCGATCTTGTAGACGACGAACTTTTTGCATGTGGGTAGAGGCGGAGCGCACGTGTTGCGTCCGGGACGCGTGTTCACAGTGAATGCGCTGCGGGCTCAGCGATACTGTCTCCCCGAGTGACAATCCACGTATGCTGGCGAAGTGAGAGTCAAGTGCGCTCCGTGAGCGACACCCTGGACGGTACTTTAGCAACTGTTAATCGTAACGTCCGGGCGTAACGCTAGACACCGCCTTTACATCGCGTTTGAGCCCTATGGGTATTAAATTTATGAACAGCGATGGCCGCCTTCTTCAGCTTGAGTAAAAGACCCAATCATGATCAAGAAATTCGATGTGGATCAGGCCCGATTGTGATCGAAAGGGGTTGTGTGACACCGGTATTATGTTTTTCACCTCTTGTCTGAAAAGGCTGAGTGAGGAAATCGGTGTCATATTCTCAAAACGCTGCCTAATGCATCCAGCAAAGCTGCTATTGCCGTGGCAGTGAAATCATGCCAGCTAGACATGTATTCAAATGTGCATGGTCATTCTTTTAGAACTGACCTGTTTCATTGGGCTGTAGTTTTCCTGCAAATTATTCGATTTTAATGCAGCTTACAGTCAAAGATTCAGGAAGGATGAAAATTTACTGGCTCGTCCCATTTTTTTTATGCGCAATGCAAAAGAAACAGAATAAGTAAGAAATAGGGAAAAGTGCGAAAAAACTCTGAATGTCGTGCTGCATGCCACACACAACTCGTAAAGGTTTGTAAAAGTCATAAATCACTTGCCCTACCGCAGGTGTTGAAATGACCACCCTGCATGATCACACACTTTTTGATGCATTTATTAGCATGCACAAATTTTAATGGACAAGTGGCATCGGTATTGCAAATTATTTGACACCATGATGCTGTCACCACATGCTCTAACTAGGACTTTTATATTTTTCATATTAGTGTAACATAAAAGTTGCCCATGCAGACTTGCAGGGAGTACTGAAAAACCCAAACGACATTACAGACAAGCACAAGCAAGGTTTGGGGCTTTGCGTAGGCAGAGTTGCTTTGGGGAACGCAACATATAAATCTGCAAGAATTGGGCACAAACCCAACAGCCAGTATCAAGCATGCTCTTTACCTTTCCAGTGAGTTCGTAAAAACTTGCTTCGCAATAGGTAAGCAGATATCAACACATCACAAAATGGAGTAGAAGTTTTGTTTTATCTGTTACTGCAGGCCTTGAGCCCAGAACAGCAGGGAAAATGAACAGAAGTAGTTATATATGATACTTAAGTTCCTGTGTAGTAACACCCTATTTCAAGTATCATGAATTGCCAACTCACCCAATCAGCCATTCTGTTAGGTATATGTGGATGTGTGTGCATGTGTGTTGTGTGTGTGTAAATAAGTAATGAACATAGAAAAAAAATAGTTGGTTTAATAAACACATGAAGCACAAGGCTAACGAATACACAATAAGATTAAACAATGATCAATAAAAACATTCACATGCACCAACATCATAAACAAATGTACGACATGGAACCATACAGGTGTATTACAGTTCAAGATTCATAGTTCTCATTCTCTTTGTGGACTGGTGGTAGTTCGTCCCAGTCATTTGATCGTTGAAAAAAAAAAGTGTTTAAATGTCTTAGTGATCTCATTCATCTGATAGCTACAGGGTATAGATATGTAAAATGCAGCGATCATAGGCTAGTGAGTGCAATCCTTGCCCCCAGTTTGAAGAACACACACAAAAAAATAACCACTAATGCACAGGCCAACCCAGGTATAGCCAGGAAAAAAACAGAATACTTAGAATTCCCCTAGAAAACAAATACGACACCTTAGAACAAGAAGAAACAAAAGACATAGAGGAAACCACAACTAGACCGATTTCTGAATCTGTAGTCAAAGTTGGAGGTAAAGCATCAATGCAAGAAGTAAGCAACATCTCTTGAACCACAAAAGACTGGATAAAGAAACAACAGATAAGTGGGTGGGCATAGATAATAGAATTTGCTTAGCTATTAAAGCTATCAATAAATATAAGCCCAGTGACATATGGAATTATGATATCAAAGAGCAGTGAAAAAGGTGATGACATCGAAACAGCTACCAGGCAACTCTATAGGAAAGACCGAAATGCATGCAGTGAAAGATAAGCATGGCAATATTAATGGTAAACTGAATGAGTGCATCACTTGTTACACCACTAAAACAAGATAATTTATGAGCTCGTGGCAATTTCTATTCAGGCCACATGGTTTTGAGAACACTGAAGAACTTATAGTTTTTGGTGCAAAGTTAAAAAAAGCAATTTGTACCATTCTTTTCCCTCTTAATAACATACTGCCATGAAACCAAGGCGAGTAAAAGTCCTTGATTACTTTATCAATAAAAACTGATTCAGTGTTTCAGATTAGCAAGCCTTTAATGTTGAAGTAAGGCCCGTATTTTGAAATGCTCCTTGCCTCAGCGAGGAGGCCATAACTGCTTCAGGATGCCTTGCCATGTATTCTATAATGCTTCTTACCAAGGTTCCCTCACTGAGGCCTTCCTTGGTGCTCTCTTGAGTTAAGGTAGCACTAGGGCAACCTTCGTGCCTCCTTACCTCGCACTAAAAGGGTGCTTCTCTGAAGTACTTTGTCAGTGACACTGTGTCCGATCTTTTTTTTTTTTGATCGATTCCTTGTACTTCTGCACGAGCTCTGTAATTATATCCTTCCCATTGCCGATCAAAAATTGCTTGTCGGGCATGTTTTTTAATGTGCGGCTGAACAGCGGCCAAAATTTTTCATTAAGGTGGTGCAGCACGAAGAGGACAGGGTACAGAGAGACGACGAAGATGGAATGCTTACTGCCAACTCATGCTTCGCACCTCAAAGGGTTAAACATTCTTTAGCGAGACCCGTATTACACCTTTGAATGCGTACCACCCTGTGTTTGTGACATCATATACTACGTCCTACCTTCCCGTGCAGGCAGTCAAAAACAAATGGTGATCCTCCTGCACACAAATCGTTATTGCAGTCACCGCTGTCGGGTTCCCAAAAGCTGTCGAAGCTCACTGAAGTGTCAAATGAAAAAGAACCACATGTCCTGCATGGTTTCCTACTTCTCATTCGGGCTGGCTATCACAGGAAAATATTAGCAACTGTCTTAAAACGGGTGAAATTCAGTGAAAACAGCTCTCAATAGCACAAAATAAACTTCATACCAGTAAGCACACATAAAGTGAGAACAGCTAAGATGCAAGCATTTATGACAAGAGAAATCAACAAGAAAGGAGACATGGTGAGAAAAAAATTTCCACACTCCATTAACATTGGTCCTTGCCTCATTAACTGAAACGTCATGCTTCCTTGTTTAGAGGGTACAGGTATATGTGGCTTTGTTGGTAGGTGGGCAGCTGCAATTTGAAAACAACTACATTTTTCCACTTGTGTGAATGTAAAAAAAATGCTGAAAGTACACGGTAAACCATTCATGTGTGTCACTTTGTGAACCATTAAAGCAGCATATGCAGAATCGGCAACAGACAGGCAGATACACTCTTGCGACAGAGCATCGCAAAAGCAAAGGTCAAGGGATGAAGCAACACAATAGTCAAAGGTCACAGGTTCTCAGTCAGGAAACAAACCAAACAACACAAGTGACATTTCCATTTCTGTTGTTTTGATGTCAAGTACAAGAGCAACACATGAAAAAAAAAAAAAAAACTAATTTCAGTATAACAAAGGAGCAAGCATTTGCAGCTACAAATGTTGGTTGTGTGCATCTGCTCTAGTCTGCAAACGGCAGTTGTAGGTAGAAGAAACTGCAGTAGCAATTGAAGGGGTGCATTCGTGGAATGGTGAAAGTTCCAGTGCTGGGCTGAACTGAACCAAATGAATTAAGTATCCCATGCCTATAGAAGTGTGTCACCCATCTAGAAGCTAAATGTACCATCTAATCTAATAATGGTGCATTTAACTTCACATTTTGCATTAAGCCAGTTATAAAGTCTCATGACCAAAGGAAAACTTGTCTTAAAAAGGTGCACCTTTACCAACCACCAACTGTAGAAACAAAGTTGCAGGTGCATTCACACCACTGATACACCCGTGCGACAACATGAATGAAAGCAGTCATGCTGCTTCTCAAAACATTTCGCTTCTCTTTATTTACTCACCATGTAGACGTATCCTTGTCATTGTATGTCCAAATATTGAACACTAGCAATGTGATGTAACCAGCAGTTGCAATTATTTCTTATTACCACCTGACGTCTAAGGATCCTGCTCGGCTCTTTTTTTATAGAAGCATGGACACTTTCATTACTTTGAGTGCACGTGCCCTAGATTTTTAGCATCAACTTATATTAAAACTCAATCACATGCGCGGGCAGAATAGCTATTGCAAGTAATACCGGTGACACGCAGGCACTTTTGATCGCAGTCAAGGTTGACCCGGACCGGATTTCTTGATCGCGATCATCAATCATTGCTGCTGCTCGGTCCAGACTAATCCGGATCGAGTTTGACGCAGACATCAGTCAAATCGCGATCTAGGAGCCAGATATCGATGCGCAGATCGCAATTAAACAATTAAAAATGACCGTGTAGGTACACCTGATCCGGATCGAGCCCAATCCCGATCGGTCGTGATCGCGATCAATTGCCCGTGTGAAACCGGTATAACGATCAGCGAAGTGCTTTCGTTCATGCCAATTTCCAAAAACGCACAATATTCTCAGCTACACTGATAATGACAAAGAAAACTCATCTCGAGGCGTTCGACGGGATTAAAGACAAGGACGGACGGTAAGTGACAGCGCGACTATGGTGGCTACAATAGCGCGACAGGGCTACATGGGATCATACTAGAACACTGTAGATCCGAGGCATTGGTAGATCATACACACCCGGCGAGCACGGACGCGCCGTCCGCCACCAACGTCAACAACAAAAACCTCGCGCGCCAACCCGCAAACGACGAGCAGCAAAGCTCTCCTAGGGATAAAAAGAGCATTGCACGTGTTCCTAGGTAGTACCCAGACATAGGGAGATCTTCAAGAAGCAAACGGGGAAAATATCCCCAGATGGCAAGTTACCCGGATGGAGTCTGTGAGAAAAGAAACGCTCGTCACTCTAACCATACAAATGAGATGGGCGCTAGAACTGTCTCCGCTTGTCTTGTCTGTGGCTTGTTTAACATAACGTAAATCACGAATACTGCTACTGTGACTACTTGAGCTACTGTAACGTACGTTAACAAAGACGACCAACTGCACTACTGCATTAGACTTACGAAGTACGCTACTACGTATACATTTCTTGCTTCTAATTTACTCAGAAAATTGCTGATGCCACTGTGGTGGCTGTGGTCGTTCCAATGAACAGCGACACTATTCGCGGGAAAAAGCTGTGTAGGTTTCGTTTTTCGGCGCGCTTTGGTGACCCTGTATTGACACTATGTCTGTCGACAATTTTGGAAGCTCGTTAGGAAATGGTGGCTCTGGAGACAACAAGGAAGTGTTTTTGGACGAATTAGGAGTGTTCGGAGTAGAGGAAATCACACCCAGCTGCCTCTCGAAACGTGAGTACGCTCCGTTCTTTCCTTCGCGTTCTTACGGGGACCTCCAAGCCTTCTTCGATGCGGCAAACTTGGTGTCTTGTTTCTGTGTCGTGCTTATTTCATGCAGTGAGCGAGCTGTGTCTCGTTTACGAGTCGGCACCCGAGACGATCGCGTCATCGTGGATTGCTTTCAGCATTAAGAAGGGCATCCACGTCGGCGACATGACTGTGGCACTGCTCGATCAAATGGAACAAGAGGTAAGCGCCCGATTTGAGATCGTCTTTGCTAATCACATAGCTGGGAAGTATTTGCCTGTTGCTTGCGGATTTTATCTCACGCTGTACCTTGTGTTAGGTTCTTGCCAAAGACAACTCAAAATCGTCTGCTAAAACGCCGGTTTCGAGGAAGACTGCACCAAGGATATTCACTGCAAACTCAAGCAGGTACGCAAGTATTGATAGATCAAGCGATCCATCCGCCATTTATAACCAAGATGCCGCTATCTACTGGTGAACATCGAGCGGGTGCATAATAAGTTGGAATAAACACTTTGCTGCTCCTGTATTAAATCCTGCATCTTAGACAAAACGTTCATAGCCGCAGCTTAAGACTTCATTAACTACAAAGAAATGTTTGCTTATTTCACCTACACGCATTGGCACTAGCCAACGAGAGACACAATAATGCCTTATGAAATTCATGTAGCATATAGTCTTGGCGAGCTTGGCTGCCATTTCATGTTTAATTGCATTGCTAACATGGAGGTAAACCACTCACACCTAAAAAGCTTAAATTTGTGACATGTAGTCTGTGACTCTTTGTACCAGGAATTATGCTTACGTTATGGGCACCACGACACAAATTGTTCTTGCAACTGTGTCGAGTCGTGGTTCAGCAGCTGTGGTGCCTTCTGCACTTTTATTCACAGATTTACAAATCCATCTGCAGTGTTATCAAGCAAGAAAAGTAGAAAAATTTGCCTGTGCTGGGATTTTGGCAACAGTTAAAGTGCCTCAGTGTGGTCAAAATTACACAATAGAACTTTAATACAGGGTATTTCATGGGCTTCGAATTTTAAACGCTATTGTTCACATTACTTTACTGTATGTGTTCATCACAGCAGCGATGTGGATTTCATTTGTAAATGCTTTAATATACTTTGAACAATTTTTTTCAGCAATAATTATGATGCTGGTGATGAAATCCTGGAAAGCTATGGTGCCAGCAAAGAGGTTCGGTGAATCATTCTTTTTTCTTTACCACGGCATCTTGTCTCCTCAAATGATTGAATGAAATATTATCAATTCCTGTATTTTTTTTTATTCTAGAGCTTGAAGAAGCACCAAAGAACTCCTGAAGTGGCTGCTAGTAAGCGCTTCGTGTCGTCCAGTGGGAGCCCCTCAGTGGTCTTCTCACCTGCATCGTTCTCTCCAAAATGGTGAAGCACCGAAAAAATCTTGGATATCTATAAAGCCGCATTGTTGAAGTTTTAAGGAGCAATAGACAGCAAAATAATGTCAGCTGCATCAGGAAATTACCTTATTATAACACCAGAAAATCACTCTTACTGTTCGGAGAGGCTTGGCAAGCTGCAAAACGTACAAAAGTGAAAGGCACATGGCAATGCCATCTCGAAGCTCCCTTACCAGTTCAGCTTGACACTCAAACTTTTTAAGTGTCTTCTATATCCCATCCTTCTGAATTTCTTTATCCACAAAGGTGGATTACAGTGTCTTCTAAAAAAAAGCCAGAGGGTGAACATAGCAGGCAGTAACACAAGCTTATGCGAGCCACAGTTCAAAATAATGAACTTTTACGTCCATTTTCTCTTCTGATAATCAGCCTGTTAGCATGAAATTAGCTAACATATTATTTTGAAGGATTACTTTACGAGTCGCAACTGAATTATTGTTTCTCTGCAGCGCTCTTTTAAGGTAGTCAAACTAGTGAACTGCCTGGGCTGCCTGTGTTTTTCATGTTCACTTCTAATATAATCGGAAGCTTCTGCACCTCAACATATATTGCGTCTCTTGCGCCAACGCTAACATAAATGCAAGGTAGTGGTACTCGGTGCTTAAGGCCTTAAGTAGAAATTTCATCTGTTTTACATATGCAGTACAGCGTGTACAGACTGCTAAAGAATGCAGACGAGGCAGTGGATTGTAAGTCGAGATTTTATGTTACATATATTTAAATATAGGATAAAAAGCGGGGGTAAAGCAAAGGAGCAGCCCTAGTAGCACCAAATGTTGACATAGTGTTGCCGCAACATTGAGAAAGTTGCTTCAACGTTGTGGCAACATTGCGTGCTTCTAAGGTGGAGTAAGGAGAAATAATACTGTATTTGTGCATTTGCACTACAGTAATTGGTGTTCTTGATACTTGCCTCATTCAATCTTTGGCTCGTTTTTAACACAAGGTACTCCATCTCTACTGATAATATATTAGCTAGGCCAGAGAAGCGACTTTTTTTGGATTGAAGAGAAGGTAATTTTCCAAGCATACAGCCCAGTTTGTTCTTTCGCAGTATTCGAAGTTTGAATGAAGTATTTGCGACGTTACAGTTTATGAAAGCTTCACTCGGCTAATGTATCTCCCTCCCTCTGTTTCAGTATAAACCAGTCAGTGAAGTACTCATCTCGTTCTACCTCAGGGGGTGTTGTTGCACACCTAAATAACCACGAAAATCCCGTGTGGACTTGTAGCAGCGACCTCGACGTGCAAGTTGGTCTAGCCTATACCGGGTCTGTTTGCAAGCCTGACGTCAAGTACATGTTCGAAAAGCTGAAGGACAAAGCTGGGTGTCTGTGTGACTCGGCCACTGACCTGGCTGAGCACTACCAGAAGGAAGAGATGGAGGAGAAGGAAGCCTTTGTCAACATTTCTGAACTCATTCTGGTGAGCTGAACTTTACTTGCCTTTGCAAGCTTGCTAGTTGAAGCATTCTATGGTAAAGGCTCGTCCATACCTGTGACTAGCACTGGTCATGCAACCAAGTTAGTCGCAATGTGACCGGTCGCAAATGGCTGCTTTTGTCGCAAAGCGGCTGCTTTGGCTTAAGGCTCATTCACCCTCGCGACTGGCACCGGTTGAATGACCAAGTACTAAGCCACAAAGCGTTTGGTCGCAAGAGGTCGCAAATGGCCGCTGTGGTCACGAAGCGACTGCTTTGGCTCAGTCGCTCGCTGCTTGATTTTTCAGTAGTGTGACTGCAGTCACAAACCTCTGAACCAATGAGATGCACAGGAAGAGGACGTCAGCTTATTTTACGGGGCAATGGCAGCGTGAGCAGATGCGAATGCTTTGTGGGGATGGGTATAGGTCGCACGCAGGTGGGAACATCACTCGCCTTGAGCCACTTTTTGGTTGCCAGTTGCAAATGGTTGCACAACCAGTGCTAGTCGCAGGTGCAGGTGTGAATTAGGTGTGTCTTCGCTAGCACGAAAAACTCATTAAAAAGGTCAGCATGCCACGAGTAGCAATTTTTACAAAGAGTGGCAGGAACATGCTTGCACCAACCTGATTGGTCTAATGTGTCTGAGGTCATTTTTTGTTGTTGCGGTAGTTGCAAAACAAACGACCAACAAAATACGAGTTGCATTGTAACACGACCAATGAGAAAAAAATTTGGCTCAGTTACTTAGTGCTCGATTTTTCAGTGGCATGACTGCAGTTGCAAACCTCTGAACCAATGATATGAATAGAAGGATGTTAAGTCTTCTACACACCAGAATTCTTTGCTGTTGTAGCAGACATCGAGAAAAGCCTAGTGGGCTCCTAAAAGCCACACACTTTGTCGAAAAGTCTAAACAGATCAAGGGAACCCAGGAAATCTGGTAGTGCTCTCGTGTGACGGCTGGATCCTGCAAAAGTTTGCTGTGCGTGCGCTCCCACTGTGTGGCATCGGTGATTCTGTGCACTTTGCTTGCGGTGTCTTTGGACGTTGTGAAGAGACTTGAAAGTCAGAGACGTATATAATGGTGCGGAGGAAACCTAATTTCATCTGACCTGACCCTAAGTAGTGGTGATGGCCATAGCAGTGATGAATAGATGGGTAAGTAATGCATGGCATGTGTACAAACAAATTGCTGCATTATTGAAACAATAGACTTTGCCGCTCAGTCCTGAAGGATTACGAGAATTATACGTGGCAGCAACTGGTATGAAATTCCTAGATCTGTTCAAATGCTGTGCCTCATCAAGATCACACACACGCAAAAAGTGTGGCTTTACGCGAGTGTAGATTTTCTTTTCTTCTTCTGTGTGAGCCACACCTTGTCGGTTAGACAATCTTTCACCTTCAAATAGGGATACTGCATGCCTCCTGGGAACTTATGGAGGAAATTTCGAGTTACTAAGATTAGTTACCTAAGGCTCTTACCTTTGGCGAGTTTTTCATTGCAGCTTTGTGTAGCCTCTGCTGTTTGACACTGCAGGAGGAGAGCTTTGTCACGGGAAGAGTACTGTGCGATAGCTGCGGGAAGATGAATGCAAGTTCGCTGATCCTCGAAGGCAGTGAGACCAGCAATGGCCAGTCGGTCAAGCTGGACGTTTCCAAGTTGACGCAGTACTCTCTATTTCCTGGTCAGGTAATGTCACATTCTCGTGCACCTTCGGTATACTATTCAGTGGTTCTTGGTGTACCTTTTGTTTAGAAAGCAAGATTGTGGGCATTTATTTTTATTGATTTCGTGGATAGTCTTGAATTGGACGACCTGTAGCTCTGAGTGTGTAGGACCATCTTGAGCTGTAATGCATTTTTGCGAATCTAACCTAACATAATGTGCCCTGCTAGTTCCTTTCTTTCTTGTAAACACCCTGCTTCAGCAGGGTCTGTACACCTCCTTAGAAATTTTCAATACTCCATATTTTTTATACTCTAGAACGATGGTTGTTCAAGGGTCCTTAAGATTTCTTGACATAGGTGCAGTAGGGAAGAAAGGGGTTCACCCCCCCCCCCCCCCCAGTATTTAAAATTCGGGTGGCAGGAGGGGGGAGCGGTATTCATGCAATCATAATCACATATGTACATTGGGGGTTGGACGCCCTTATTTCCTAAATAAAATCCTGGCTGCACCCGTGCCTCTTAAATATAGCCTTGAATTCTCTAGGATATCTGTTGCATAAGTAGTTCAGGCCATGAAAACTGACACACATTATAGTAGGGTGCTGAATTAACAAGCTTTGATGAAGCCTCGCATTGTGTAGCCCATGTCATGCCCTTTCAGTGTTCACATAGAATTGCCCATGAGAAATGGTGAGTCTGTACTATCATCACTAAAGGCATAGGAACAGAATTTATGGATAGCATTCACATAAACACAGAAGCTGAAAGCTCTTCTAGCCAGGGTGAAGTAAATCGCACTACCAACAGCCACCTGCCGCTCTGGTTTCCTGGCTGTAATGTTTGCTGCTGAGCACGATGTTGTGGGTTCAACATCTGGCAGCAGTGGCCAAGTGCCACTGGGGGGTGGAATGCAAGACCGCTGTCGTACCTTACCTTGCACTATCGAGCAGGACACTAGCCATCCTCATTCGCAACTTCTTGGTGATTAAGTAATCTTTTAGTGCAGATCAATAGCTCACACTCCTTTTTTTACGTCACCTGTCACTTCAACTTTCTTCCTAGCTAGATTTTCAGTGTTCCTTTAACAATAGTACTCATCCTCACTTCTGCACGTGCCTTTTTGAATGTGCCACGTTTTGTCGCTCGATAAAGACCAGCTAATGACTGCTCTCTCTTTTAATGAAACACTTAGCATACAGGTGCAGACATGTTGACAAAACAGTCCAAAGGATTGAAACAGAGGGAATGACGGGCAGGGCTGGGTCAGGGACACTTTAGATATTTCTCTGCTTTCGTATGATCACTCGCAAGCCAAGAAGTGGTGTGTAACATCTCTTTTTTTTTCATCATATTGGTACAGGTTATTGTTGGAAAAGGGACCAATCCAACTCAGAAGACCCTCATCCTAAAGGAGTTGTTTGATGTAAGTGTTTGTTTCCTTAGCCTTGTCCACAGTGTACACATCACTTCTATGATGTAAATTACAGATCTGGCATGTTTGACAGCAGCTGTGTTGTCGCATGACTAATTTGTACATTGCCAAGATTTTTTTTTCTTTTCAGGTTAGAATGTTGCCGTTTTCTAACCACTCACCAACTCTGAAAGGTAAGCTGCTGGCTTTCTATGCCTTGTGGCTGTCATGATTTTTTTTTTGTGGTACCATTACTATTACTTAACTATTGACTAAAACATTCAGCAAGATTAAGATTGGAAGTTTGGCCTCTTTTCTCTGCTAAAAATGATTGTTGTTTCCTTGGGGACTAAATTAAAACAATAAAATAATGATGTTGTTTCTCTTTGAACTGAGGCTGTATTTTTTGATCGTGTCTCATAAAGAGGTTTTATGCCCCAATTTATTACGTTCAATTAACACAACATGCCGTTTCTGGAAATATGCTCTTGCCGCCACTTCTTAGAAGGCAAATGTGTGGCCTTTCTATCTTAATTAACTGAAGCTTTACCTTCTGGTTCAGACTTTCATGCACACTGGCACAGATTCAATGGCTAAAAGACATGTTTGTGAATCTATGAAGATATGCCTTATGTAAGAAAAAAAATCCTTTTGGCAAATTCACATCAGAGACACAAAAGCAGGAGACTACACTGTCGTAGAGGACATGCAACTAAATGTTGATGTAGCGAACTTAAGTGTGATGAAATTTTCTATGAGACTAATTGTTTTACTTAAAGAAACATGATGTACATGATTGACACAACATGATTTCAGGACCTCTGCATTTGGTGATTGCTGCCGGACCATACACAACGTCTGACACCCTCAGCTTTGAGCCTTTGGCCGACTTCACAGCCTACATCATCAAGCATCAGCCTCACGTCTGCATTATGGTGTGCAGCTGAGTGTTGATGTACTCATTTTCTCAAGAATACTAGTACTACTTACATTTACCTTGATCCTCTAACAGAAACATGACAGGGCTGAGAATGTTTGTGCATTCAGACTTTCATGTAATTGATACGTCTATGAATCAAAGCACAGAAACATGGAAAGGAGCGTAGAGTTATTTAAATCGTATGTACCACATGTTGCTTAGGCACATCTTGGATAAGAGTGCTTAGAAAGTGTCTATTAGTACAACTGAATACAATTTAGGCTAAGAAGAAAAGCCACTGGAATTAGGTTAGAGCATTTGCAATTCCATAATATTATTGTTATACATATGTGTTGTACAGGCATAAAGCTGCTACCATTTAGTTATTAATTTAGTATTTAAGACTAAGAGGAACAGAATATATGTTTCAGTTTTGCTCTGTGCTTGCTTTTTAGTAATGAACTGCAAATACATAAGCATGAAATCTTTTGATGCAAAAATATACAAATTTTAATTAATTTCAATCCCACTCTGGCATACAGTTACTGCACACATTAATAATTTGAATTGCTGATTTAAGACTCTGAACAACCATTCCTTTCTCATGACAGATTGGCAAAAATAAGGCTGCCTGAGCTAAGTTTGCAGCATATCAGCCGATCTTGCATGCTACAGCATTGGGGTTCATTAACCTGCATCTTGCTTAAAAACAACCTCTGCACTCTTTCATTTTGTAGTGAGGCGTAGTAAGTAGCAGGGTAGTAAGGTGTAATTCTAGTAGCAGTACTTCTAATAGGTAGTACAAGTTCTAAAGGTGCTGCTCTAAAAAACATAGCCTGCGGAGGTAACTCAGAAGCAGCATGTTTTGTGCTCATCACTGCTTGTCTTTATGTTGCAGCGCAGAGTTCCATTTCTTGCCTTTTATTCAAACAGCTTATGTTTGTTCATTTTTGTACACAGTTATGTAAAAATACAGTGTGCACAACAGTTTAATGCAGAAGGAAGTCGTATTATGAAGCGAGTGTTTGTAGTGTTCTGTAGACAAATTACTGTTCTTGCAGCTGGCAGTTTCAAGACGAAGTTAATGCCTTCATCTCAAAACTCTACTTTGGCTACATGATCACGATTATTTTCTTTATTTTCAGATGGGACCATTTGTGGATAGCCGTCATGAGTTGATTCAGGTTTGTACATATGTATCAATAGCGAGCTTTAGTACTGCATACGTAGTGTCCTTAACGGCCTTGTGTATGTAAGAATGCCACATTTTGCATAGAGCGCATGTGTAGAACTACTGCTCATGCACACTATGGGAAACGCTGCATTCTCACGTATACTGCCATTGTGTATGCTTTGTTCTCAGTGCAAAATCTTGCTAATGACTCTACCATCCTGCGACATCGTGCTGTGTGCCCTAATTCTGGAAATCTACATGCCCAGCTAAGTTTTTTAAGGAGCAAAATTAAAATTATATGTTCGTAAGAAGATCAAGTGAGCTTCTTATCAACACGGCATGTTTCCCTTTTCATTGCATATTATGTTCTCACCTTAGCTCTTGCTGCAAATCTCGAACCAAAAAGGTTTGATTATTTTATGAATTCACTAATTGCACAGATGCTAAATAATGCACTGTGGCCCAAGGCTTACGTCATAAATGCAGCTAGTTGTCTCGACGGTACACCCGTTTTTTTGTGTGAGTGTTTAAAATGATTAAGCATGTCCTTCATCATTAACAACTCATGTTACAGTTCTCGTGGTAACATCAGTCTCCTTTCTTTTCAGAAAGGGAACTTGCCCGATACATATGAAACAATATTCCAAAACCAGATTGATGCACTGGCTAATGCGTTACAAAAGTAAGTCATTTTCTTTAAGAAAAACACAGATCATTTTCGTTACTGAGCAGAAAGATCTTTCTTTGTGCTGACCATGCAACTTCCTTTCGACGCTGTGGGAATTAGTGCAGAATTCTTGTGCTGTAAACAAAGAACACAGCTAAGAGTGCTCATTTATCAGTTTCGGTTCGGGAAGGTTTCTCGATTCACCATTATTACATGGTGTTTTGTTGATGGTGACTGTGGTCCATGTTGAGTTTCAGCATCTACTCCGTTCCCGAGGGAGATACCTTTTTAAAAAAAAATCTTTTATGGGGCATTTTATGCGGCACTTAATGCGGCACTTTATGGAGGAGCTTAGTCAATGTAGTGTACTGCTGCCGAAAGTACTGTGGCCAGTGTGATATGTATGGTCTTCAAAGTCCTTCCAGTAGAAGCAGAATGCAATAACTACGTGCTAGCATGGTTTCATGGTGTAACGAATGTGGCGCAACACTCTACACAAAGGATAGAATGGACGAGCATACAGAACCAAGTACACCAGGGGTGTAGCCAGCATTCTTTTTTCAGAAAAGGGGGGGGGGGGGGGGGAGGTTTAACCCCTAAACCTGGCTACGCCACTGAACTGTGCAGTCACCAGTGTTAACGTAAGGCAGCCCAGACAGACCATAAGGACCAAAAAAACGCGAAAGGTGCGCATGTCTAAATGAGATAAGTACCGAATTCCGAGAGTGAAATACCTAACGTGTTGCAGTTCTGCTTATATTCAACCCTAGAAACGTTTCAGATGTCTCACATGTCCTAAATATAAAAACGTTTGAGACATAAAAAGATAACGCTTACGTGCGCAAATGTACAATATGTCACCATAACCCACTCTCACAAGTGTCTTATGGACATTTTAAGCATTGTTCTGGAGCATCATTTTGACACTGTTATCAACTCATAGTATATATTACCAAAACTGTTTCTATATTTCATCGCATTTTATTGCACTTGTAACAATATGAAAAAGCACAGAAAATTTATATGCAAGGGTGACAAGTACAAAGAGTGTCCGTTCGTTATCTGTGTGAGTGATCACATGATGCCATCTTCTTGTAACATCATGCATTGTGGTGCAATTCATTGTTACCATGTCTTCTTTTGTTTTTTTTATTTGCAGAACAAGAACGCAAGTTGTATTGGTGCCCTCTAATCAAGATGTACACCACGACTACGTCTTCCCAACACCGCCGTTCAGACTTGGAAAGAAATACGAGGTGTGTGCATTCCTTCAAGCATGTTGAAAGCATCTGCAGTTGAACCTCAGTATAACAAACACAGATACGTATAACAATTTGTATGTAGCAAAGTAAATCTAGCCTGTCGTCATCTGGATCGCTGAAGCAGAACACATATCATGTGAAGCTTGTCTATTAGATCCTCACCAGTGGCTTGTTGTCTTTGCTTTCTATTTTCCTATAATTTTCGTGCCTTCATTGCCTGTAAACCTGGTGTAACAAGACAGCGAAATGGGCTAGTTGGTGAACGTTCATGTTTAAAGCTAAAGCTTTTTAAGCGCACATAAAACGAGGACAGAACTAAGAATTTGACAGGACGTTTTATGTGTGCTTAAAAAGCTTTTGCTTTAAACATGAAACCTGTTGTGTGGTTACCAATAACAAAAAGAAAAATGGGTCCTTTCAGTTATTTTGGGACAGAAAGAGAAGGGAGCTCTCTAATGAATCTTTGATAGGTGTGCTTGGCAGCATGCCTATCATACTACTCCCAAGGGTATGAAAAAAATTAAACGATACGCACTGCACACCGTAGATACACATCATACACAAAGCACAAAACCTACTGTCACTTCACAGAATAAAGTAACCACGTATCACAATCAGCATTATTCCGAGCGCTGAGAACTTGTTGCAGCTCAGTGCACGAAAGTGTGATGAACGCTCAATGCAGACATTAGGACTGGTCCATATAAACATAAATAGTCTGCAAGTGCAGATTAAGTATTGAGTGGGCCTTGGCTTGGCGTTTCCCTAATTCTTGTGTCTCAACTCATCATGAAAATATATTTGCTGCGCTACCGTTACTGCTACATATTTGCTTGATTGCAGAAAATCATCTGCGCCCCTGACCCCTGCCTTCTCGACATTGGTGGATACATTGTTGGGGCCACCAGCGTAGATGTACTGATGCATCTGGGAAGGGAGGAGATATCCTGGTGAGTACTAGCATTTTTTTTTTAGCTAGCATATATTGGAACAGCTGAAATTTGGTATTTGTTTGTGTAGTAATAGACAGGAAATGTTTAAGAGTGAGCAGAGATTCTGCTACATGGGAGTGTCATGAATTAAAGTATAAATAGGGCAACATTGGCTGTGGTAGGTTTTCTGGCATCAGCTGAAAGAGGCGGCCTGCCTTTTTAAGCTTCTGTAGGTCTGCTTCTGCCTGCACTTTGCCTGTTAGCATGTTGCAAAGTGATGTCCAATCTTTTTTTTTTTGCTTGATACCTGCCACTCATAAAATTTAAAATTTCTTCAGATGCTGCTAGAAGTTCCATGTGGACTTCACAGAATGAAAGTACTGCTGCAGAAACAAATATATAAAAAAAAATTTTTCTGTATAAAAAAATGGAGTTCGTGCAAATTTTAGTTTGTTTCAGTGGCTTTGTTGCCACTTTATTCACACGTTTGTTCTGTCAGTGCTATTAGTATCTATTATTTAATTTGCATGGTTTGTAAAGTAATGCCCAATTGCCCAGCCCTTGGTGTTGCTGCTAAAAAATTTTTTTTGTAAATTAGCATCTGTTTCTAGGTGCTTGTGGGCAGCCGCGGGACATGCCATAGTTCCTTGCACATATATAGCTTACACTTGTACGTTCCATCAGAAAAAAATAAAACTGCATGTTTTTTCTACGGGCTTGGCTTCGTGGCACTGTGGACCGTACTGCAGTGAAACCACATGTGAAGGCAAAATTTACATAATTTTACGCTGTAGTATATCTTTTTTGAATACTATTTGGTGCTGCAGGCTATTTCAGGTTAGTTGCATAGGTACAGTATATGATGCTGTTATGTTATGGCAAATATATGTGAAATTATCATCATAATGGGCTCTGTCTATATTTCAGCTCTCCAGAGTTGTCCGATAGGCTGTCTCGTCTTGCAAAACACATCCTGACTCAGCAGAGGTAAGAAAGTTCAAACAATGGGACGTGTAAGGGAATTCCACAAGTTGACTCTGAGTGTGCTGCGTGTATTACAGCTCTTTGGTGTGATGGTGATGATTATTGATACCCTAACTATCTTAACAGGTTCCAAATGTGGGGCCAGTTGCCTAAAATTTTAAGGTTGGTTGCTCGTGCTTCTTATTGCTGTAACTCATGATACTATACAAGATGCAGTTTTGCTTGCACTAAACCGAACCTCTGTTGTCAAGTATTCCGAAATTGTTCACTGCTTAAACACGATGCTTGCAGTTTCAATGGTATGCGAGAAGAGAATGCAAGATTCAGTTGTGTATAAAAGATGCATTTGTATAACTGGTCAAGTCGTAAATAACCTTGCTAGATTCAGACCTTGAGCCTAATTGAATTGAGAAGTTATTGTATGCTTGTAGGAAAGTTTGTTTTACAGTGATGCAACCTTTATACAACTTGGTATTGTGTATCAAGAAGTGTTTTCTTTTTTCGTGTGTTCACTCACACATTTGTTTTGGGTCTCATCTATAATAAACGTCAGGAGTGACAACCGTGACATATTTTACTCAAACGTTAAGAATGTCAAGCCAGGGCTACAAAAGTTGAGTGCATATTGCCATTTTTTTATGCTCACATGCCATCTCACAGCTGTAACTGACCACAGAAGATACAGGCGTCCTTGTGGAAACGAATTTTTTAGATGTACAAAGTACAGACCATTCAGAGAATGAATTTCTTATGTTCTTCTTTCCGCAGTGTGAAAGCCGATGATATGACCATTGTTTAGAGGTGGCACACTGTTTTGTTTCATGTCACACCTGTGTTTTATCAGCCAATTCATTTCATTTGATTTCTTATTCTGATGTTGTGCAAAAAAGTTTTTTATGTGCCTGACTAATAAAACTAATTTAGTTAATTGGCAGAGGTTTTTATTACGTGACAGGGATATTTTCTTCAATTCACGGGGCCCGACTTATCTCTTTGTACAGTTTTTACCCTCTCTACCCGCCCTCTGAAGACGTCAACGTTGATCTGTCTCATCTTGATGACAGCGGTCGTCTGACCATGACTCCCCACCTGTTAGTGCTGCCATCTGATCTCAGAGGTTTTGCCAAGGCAAGTATAAAAATACTGTCGACGTTACTTTGACATTTTTTTTAAAGCCATGAAGACTAACCGATCACTAATTTGCAGCACATATAGGGCAAATTTTGCTAGTTCAGATAGATTACTCAAAGAAGAGCTTATTATCATACAACAACAGAGTTAAATTGTAGAATTAAATATCCTAAGGTTTATTTAAGGCTTTACATTAAAACTCCAAGGGATACCCCACCTCCAAAAGATAACCTACCCCAGTTTTTGGCGTGATTTCCTATTTGGATAATACTAGGGGTGTGCGAATATTCGGAATTTCGAATATTTTTCTAATAGTGTTTACTATTCGATTAGATTCGCACTGGAATTTTACTATTCGAACTATTCCAACTTCCCAAAAACAAATACAGTCAACGTCCAATTGAAAGTGATCCCTTCAGATTTTCAATATGCTTCACCTCATTACACTCTCGTATTGCGGAAAAACTGCCTTTCAAGCCTTGTTACGGTCGAACTTTGCCAAGAGACAGTCAACGACCGATTGGAAGTGGTCCCTAAATTTTCAATATGCTTCACCTCATCATACTCCGGTATGCGGCAAAGCTGCCTTTCAAGCTCCGTTATGGTCGAACTTTGTCAAGACACAGTCAACGTCCGATTGGAAGTGGTCCCTAGATTTTCAATATGCTTCACCTCGTCACACCCCTGTATTGCGGCAAAGCTGCCTTTCAAGCTTCGATACGGTCGCAAATGTACTAAAGAAAACACTGGTTCCAACATGGAGATGAAAGATGTGGCAGCGGTGGGGGCTCAATTAGTGCTTTTTTGGACCTGAAATTTGGGCAGGAAGTCCAAAAAATCGGGAGCGGAAGCTTTTCAGCATCTAAAATTTCAGATGTTCTTATATATCGAGTTCTACGTGGCAGATTTGTAACTCCGGACTCGAAGGGAGCACGCCCTTGTCCATCACATCAGTTGGGCTTCCACAGAAGTTGAAAGAGGAGGAGAGGCTGAGGAAATGGCATCTTTGCCTATCACGTGTAAAGTGTTGTCGGCAACACTTTGGTTGCACCAAATCATGTACATAAATAGAATTCGGCCTCTACATTGCCTCATCCTTGATAAGACAACTATGAAACAACATCCCGCCAATACTTCATCAACCTAGCGAAAAGAAACACTTTCATGTTGCTATCTCATAACAATATGCTTCGGAATCCTCTGCAACTTTTTTTTCTGCAATTTCGCTTCGAAGTATTCGAAAAATATTCGAGAAATATTTGAAAAATATTCGATTCGATTCGCACTCACACTTCAATATTCGAATTCGCTTTTGCTATTCGCACAGCTCCAAATCATACCTCTGACAGCAGCATCACCCCTTTCGGTGATAACCTTGGTCATGTGGTGCGGTATATCAACCGCCTTTGATGGATCAGAAGACGAAAAGCTTCAGAGCAGCTTGCTTTGGCGTTTCCCCCCTTCCGCTGCCCTGCCAACAATATCAAGCACTGTGTGTGAGAAGGTTGTCGACCTTTCATTTGACAGTAGGAGCAACTGTTCGCTTGATGGTTTGGATGACGAATTAATTGTGCTAATAAGCGTAGGTTCATCTTTTAGCTGCTATACATTTTTCAACTCGTTTTTTTCCACTGCACACTGAATGTTAGCCCACCTTGTATTTTCACGCAGTTTTTCTTGATTTTAGGTGGGCTATCTCTCAGTAGGAAACGAGGGTTGCCGTGAAGCAGGCCTCTGGATAAATTTTACCATGCACCAAAGCACAAGCGTTCTTCGCATTCTGTCCTTATCGAGATGCAGAGCTCTGGCCGTAAATTGAATCCTTAGCCTTGTAATTTGATGTTCAGTGTCCCGGAACTACTAACCATGGTGGCTATTGCACAACAAATCACAATCAGTGGTTAGCCAATACCAAAATCCTCTAATTTACTTTTTCAACTTGAGTAGCTTGGTGTCCATGTCAAGACATAATTGAAGCTGGGTAGCAGTGAATTCTTGTATTGTTTATCAGAAATCTTGGAACGACAGTAGACTCTAAGTAAACGGAAATCTCTTAAATGGAACTTCTGCCTTTGATACGATTGGTTTCGTACTTGCATTCTGCACGCCTGTTCATCTCTCAGTAAATGGAACTCTCATTAATTGGAACATATTTTCCTGGTCCCTTCAGGTTCCGTTTAATGTGAGTCTACTGTATGTAGCATATTGTATGGTGTTCTCAGAATCCATTCCCAAGTCTGCCAGCACAAACCAAAATACTGGTAGTTAGTACATACTTTTCTTAACAGCCCTAATCTCCTACTATAACTTTAATTGCAGGCTGCTTGCTAAATGGATGCACAGTGTCATTCAATTCCACCATGTCTAGTTATCACAGAGGAATTTGACTGGTGATGTAATGCAAGCTAGGGAAAACTTAGTATCTTGCACTTCCATTCTCTACAAAGGCTGCTTGACAGTGGACCTTCACTCATTCTAGTTTCGTGATGCACGACTGTTACCACGTTTGCACATTCAACATGTGGGGCTGGGAACTTGCTTAAACATGCTGTTCCTGTTGTGCTGGGAAACAAAAGGCTAAACAATGCATTATTGTTTCACCATTGTCTTTACGAAGTTATTAAAGAGGCCCTGCAACGCTTTTCTCAGTTATAATGGAATAGTCTCACTATTAGCTAGAGCTGTGCGAATAGCAAAATTTTGGGTACGAAGCGAATTCGAATAATAAAGATTGAGTGCGAATCGAATAGAATAATTTCGAATAATTTTCGAATATTTCTCAAACATTTTTCGAATAATTCGAAGTGAAATTACAGAAAAAGGTGCAGAGAATCCCTAAGTATGTTCTTGTGAGATAGCAACATGAAAGTGTTTCTTTTCGCGAGGTTGGTGAAGCACTGGCGGGGTCATATTTCATAGTTGTCTTTTTTATCAAGAATGAGGCAATGTAGAGGCCGAATTGTATTTATGTACATCATTTGGTGCAACCAAAGTGTTGCCGACAACACTTTACACGTGATAGGCAAAGATGCCATTTCCTCATCCTCTCCTCTTCTTTCAACTTCTGTGGAAGCCCAACTGATGTGGCGGACAAGGGAGTGCTCCCTTGAAGTCCGGAGTTCCAAATCTGCCTCGTAAACGTCTGAACATCTGAAACATCTGAACATAAGAACATCTGAAATTTTGGATGCTAAAAAGCTTCGGCGTCCGATTTTTCGGACTTCCTGCCCAAATTTCAGGTCCAAAACAGCATTAATTGAGCCCCCAACTCTGCCACATCTTTCATCTCCATATTGGAACCAGCGTTTTCTTGAGTTAATACATTTGCGACCGTAGCGGAGCTTGAAAGGCAGCTTTGCCGCAATACGGGGGGTGATGAGGTGAAGCATATTGAAAAGCTAGGGACCACTTCCAAACAGATGTTGACTGTCTCTTGGCTAAGTTCGACCGTAACGGAGCTTGAAACGCAACTTTGCCGCAATACGGGAGTGTGAGTAGGTGAAGCATATTGAAAATCTAGGGACCACTTCCAATCAGCCGTTGACTGTCTCTTGCCTAAGTTCGACCGTAACGGAGCTTGAAAGGCAGCTTTGCCGCAATACGGGGGTGTGTTGAGGTGAAGCATATTGAAAATCTAGGGACCACTTCCAACCGGACTTTGTCTCTTGGCTAAATTCGACCGTAACGGAGTTTGAAAGGCAGCTTTGCCGCAATACGAGAGTGTAATGAGGTGAAGCATATTGAAAATCTGAAGGGGTCACTTTCAACCGGACGTTGACTGCATTTGTCTTTGGGAAGTTCGAATAGTTCGAATAGTAAAATTTCAGTGCGAATCGAATCGAATAGCAAACACTATTCGAAAAATATTCGAAATTTCGAATATTCGCACACCCCTACTATTAGCGCATGATGCTTCGCGAATTGCATGCCGCAAAAATTTTTAGAATCCGTCAAGTACAAGTGGAGTTACAGGGATTTGCCACACGCTTCAAGCGCTTTCTCTCTCCTCGTACCAGCGAGCACACTGAAAGCTACACAGGAAGGGGGGGTGACAAGAGGGCAAGAAGATGCGTCCCTTTGTCAGCGCACGTCGTGACCTTGACCACTTTCTTTTTTTTTTTTCTTCAAACGCGCGGCTGACTTTCAGTGTGATCACGTGGGCACGTAGTGGCGTCCTGTGGCAACCACGGTAACTATTCCGCTCAAAATGTTGAAATCAGCCAATGGCGTGGAACTTGAGTATATGACGCGGTGATTTTGAGTATAAACCATCATTTGTCGAGAGAAGAGGGAGCAATTTTTAGCTGGCTGAGAATTTATTGTAAATTCCAGGTTGCCTGCTGCGCTATGATGTTTGGCTCGCGAGTTCTCGGGAGCCTCGACTACCAATCGGCAGCATTTTCTGACCATGCTCAAAAAGTGTTGCAGGGCTCCTTTAAGGCATTGTCACTGTTTACTAAAGCTTGAAGCTTTTAACCACACCGGATGGGATCATAAGCGTTCATTGTTTTTAGCACCACCACAAGCACAGATCTCTCTTTTTAAGGGGAGATGCTACTCGAAAAAAAAGTTTCTTTAATCTGTAGCCTAGGGCAATGAAATTTTAGCTGTTTACATAGTTTTTTATGCTGATATTAAATATGTAATCAGTTTTATAGTAAGTTGCATAGTTTTCATTTTGTACCATGACAATGTGTAAAATATAGCTCTTTTTGTGCACACTTTTTCTGTCACTAAACTTTTATGGTTAAGAGCCATTAATGACTCATATTGCTCCACCTTAACTGTAGAATGCAATTAACTAAGCAGAAAGTGCGTATAAGACATATTAATGAACAAGAAAAATAATATGAGAAGTCTTAAAATGCTCAACCAATACTAATTCTTTATCCTAAGTTGGTAATAATTATATAAGCGATATCAGGTTTTGAAGGAGATAATTGCACTCTTCACATGTTCCTTTAAGGAATCTGTGGGGAAAGTTTCGTTCCGATCTGGCCATCAGAAGTACCAAAAATGTGGTGTCCAAACTTAATAGTAGTTGCCCAAAATTGCATCTTGAGAAAAATGCATTTTAAAGGTAGAAATGAAAGCTCATCCATGTGGCAAAGATATGCTTTTTAAAATTATTTCTTCCATCATGAGAGCTTGCGAATCATGGTTATTTTGAACATGTGGCTTTGGTGAACTCCTCATGTGAAATGCAATGTCAAGCAACCAGGTGGTGTTTTCCAGGGGACTCTAGACAATGAGCTCTTTTCAGTTTTTAATAGCCACCTTGTGCTCTTTAAAAGTGATTTCAACCGATTTCCAGTTTAAATACAATAGTGATTTTTTCTTACATGAAAGTAGAGAAACTAAGCTTGACAAAACAAGTAAAAACAAAAATGCGTAATTTTAAAAAAACCTTGCATTTTTCGAGTAGCATCTCCCCTTAAAGTAGGAATTTGTTAATGAATAGAGAACTCTTCTAACTGCAAGTACTTGTGCTTAGCTGTGATGACGAATGATCCTCATAATCATAGTATTAGTTTCATTCTGACCCTGTGCGATGTTGCTTTGCAGGACGTGGATGGCTGCATCTGTGTGAACCCTGAGCACCTGACAAAGGGTGTCGTCGGAGGATGTTTTGCCCGTGTTTTAGTGAATCCTGTGGACCAGGAGATGTACACTGGAAGCATGGCTGCCAAGACTGCAGTTGAAGTAATCCGGATATAAAAAAAATTGCTCCATTTTTTTTTTCTTTTTTTTTGCTTATTAAAACAAATTTTTACATTTTTATAAATATATATTTTCATATAAAACCTGTAAACATCTTTCTTTAAACTTTTGGAAGATGGCTGACTCAAAGCTGCCCCCTTCCTGCTTTTGTAAATACAGTTTTTTTTACATGCAATTTGCATAGACTGCCTGTGCATGTCTATGCATGAACAAGTGGGTCAACTATTAATGAAGTTATGCTCTAGTGTTCAGAGTGTGCAGTGATTTGCATTAAAATGCCAGGTGTATGAGCACTATGATGTCTGTACTATCAGGTGTTCTCAGCATGGATTAATGAAATAGATTGTAAAATTACACCATCTCCCGCTAAAGGGGACCATGCATATAAATGGACACTCAAGCTTCTCTTAAAGGGGCCCTGCATCATCAGTTTTTCAACATGGTCAGAAAACGCTGCCGATCAGTAGTCGAGGCTCCTGAGAACACGTGAGCTAGACATTATACTGCAGCATGCGGCCCGGAATTTACAATTAATTCTCAAAGTCAGCTAGAAACTGCTCCCTCTTGTCTCGACAAATGATGCCATAAAAGCAAAGTCCACGGCCATTGGCTGATTTGAGCATCGTGAGCTGCTGTTACCGCAGCCGCCACGGGATGGCACGATGTGCCCATGCGCTTCCTTGCGATCACACTGAAAGTAAGCCGTGCATTCGAAGAAGAAAAAAAGGAAGTACTCAAGGTTGTGACATGCACTGATGAACGGACTTGCCCCCTGCTCATTCCCTCCTGCACAGCTTTCAGCATGCTCGCTGGTACAAAAGGAGAGAGAAAGTGCTTATTAAAGCGTGTGACGAACCCCTGTAACTCCGCTTGTACTTGAGGGATTCTAAAAATTTTTGCGGTAGTCGATTCACAAGGCAATGAACTCGTTCAATGAAGCCATTCGATGGTTACTTGAAAAAGTGCTGAAGGGCTCCTTTAAGTTTTGAGGAAGACTGATAAGAATCTTTTAAAGGTCTTGTGTTCACGACATAGTGAGAAATTTTTGATTGAGCAGATTGTTAAAGAACAAATGTCAAACGACCGACTGCGAAGCTGCAAGGTGTTGCATGTTAAGGCATTTTGAGTGAGTTGGTATAAGAATCTGCATTAACTGCAGAGTTGCTTGGAAGTGAATAGTTTTCTTTGTTTTATTCAAAAGCCTTTCATTTATTGAAACAGTTGGAATACTTGCATACCAAGTACACTTTTTCAAATTTATTTCTTGCGGCTGTTTTAAGTATTGTCAATGTAAACACACATCAATAGAAGTTACAAGAAAAAAAAGCTTCCAACTTGCCTACAAGATATGGTGCATGAGAAGACACATCACAGACACACATTTTTAGTGTATTAGTGCTTTTATATAGCTGCAATTTTTCACATGCCGAGATCAGTCTCTTGTAAAGCGAAAATCACAGTAATCACAGTACGCAAGTAAAAATGACTGCCAATTAGTATCACGATAAGTAAGCATTGGCTTGTCATTTCTCCCAGTGAGCTTGCAGGAACAGAAAAAAGGGGAACACTAAAGGGAACACTAAGAAATGGCACACTTTTTGGCTAGCATCAGCGAGATTTGAAATGCAGTTCAATTGGCAGTCCAAGCGGTGATTTTTTATAATCAAGCAATGTTTGATGTTGCTACCTTCACCAATCCAATCTCAACACTGCCTTTTTACATCTGACAATGTCCAGGCCTTTCGCCAACCCTGTGGAATGTGAATTCTTGCATGCACACAGCACACAAAGGTGGCTCCTCCCCTTTGCATTCCGATTTACATTCACATTGGTGCCACTGTCAAACACACAAGCTGTGCATTTACTAATTTCCACAAACTACACACATATACACACTCCTGTTATGCACGGTGTCTCTATCGAAAAATACAAACACATCTGCATACTTATCACCAAAAAAGCAGACAGAAAATAAGATCTGCATTTCTGAATTTCTGATCATGTCTCATTGCATCCGTAAATGTGGACTCCACTTTCATACATGCGAAATAAAGTTCGTGTATAAGATTAAAAGTGACAAAGTATTGCGTTTGCAGTGCACCCGTTAAAACGTCCACGCATTTTGGATGTCTACTTTAGAACTATGCGCAATAAAAAACACGTGACCACGTACTGGAGCCTAAAGCAACAACATAAACGACAGTCGTCGACTCTGTCCTCTGCTACAATCCATACAATGTTGCTGTACGTGTCTGATAAGAGCTCTTATGATCTACACAGCGTGACTTGAAATGTTATTTTCTTCAGTACTTGTGACTCTAGGCTGTTATGTGCTCTGTCATTCACGACTGTAGGTGCAGCAAACTTGGAAGGGCTGTGCTTATACCTACCATGCTTGCCCAAAGGAGACAAAATTGCAGGTTACCTAATTCAGTCAGTGAAATTAATGTGCATACGGCTTTCAGCAAACAAGTATCGGACGTGTCTTGTAGGCAGCACCCTAGCCGAAGGAGTGTGGGACTGCAGTGACACATTAAAGGGTCCTTTCGCAGGCAAATCTTCGATGCACGCTAGAACCTGTAAGCTGCCGTCTTGGGAGGAGTTCACCAAAAGAAAATGTTTGAATCTAGTTGTTATCGAATGAGTCAGAAGATAATAAACTGTGCAGTAACCGTGCCTCCAGGAAATGAGCTTCAGTGCCAAAGCAGACAGTCTCGCACCTTGACTCAGATATTGTCTACAAGTGGCATACCTTCCTTGCATTATCCCGAGTGACAGAGGCAAGGAAGGCTATCATGTCTGTTCACGTGAAGAGCCTTGCCTCCTTTTTTTTTTCATTCTTTCCGTTTTGCTTCACAGTGAATGCAGGCATTGCAGACACAATCACCACCAAGCGATTTATGTGCCAAGCTTATTTGTTTGCAATGCTCGAACCCAGTGAAGAGATTAAGGCAAAGCATAACTCTGAGTCGAGTCTCATTTCCTGATTCAAGTACTACGTGCCAAATGCAAACATGCTAACAAAACCAGTTTGAGTGAACATCATAAAGCACTCAAAGTGGTCCTCCACTACATAAAGGAAGCTGGGTCTTAATTTGTTCTTTAAATTTTATTTTTATATAGGCCTCCATTTTCTTACAAAAGCTTTAGAAATTAATGAAAGAAAGTGAACATTCTTATTATGACCACGTGACATCTGTAGATGCCTACTTGTTCATTTGTTTCTGCCATAAACAAAATTTTTCCATGACATGTACAATTCGCACTTTTCCAAACCAAAGCCGGCTTCTACGTAACAGGTATCCTGAAACAACAGTTAGTGCAGAACAGAGCCTCTAGGCACCCATTTCATTAAAACGGCTGTGTTGCGTTTACACTGTCACGCAGCACTAAAAGCCGAAAATAAACTTCCAGGTGCAGCAAAGACCTAAGCAATTCAACACAGTAAGCAGCAGCACAAGGACACTACTGCAAAAAAAAAGATTGCAGAATTTAAACAAGCACAAAAAATTGATTCAGAACATCGGCGGTAGCCTGTCGTACATTAAGTGAATGTGTAGGCATGCTGGACTCAGTTCATAACTGCGCATTCCCCATTTCGCTGACCCTGCTACACAATAAATCATCAAAAAAAAAAGACACAGAAATGCAAAAACAAAGAACATACACAATGGCAGTGTTTTGTTTATGAGCAGGCCATGAGAACGTGCCCTGCGCCCAAAGCATTCTATATTTAGCAAGCATTGTCTGCGTATAGAAAATGCAATACACCCAAACCTCGATATAACGAATTATTGGTTATAACAAAGTACAGTAGACTCCCGTTAAGACGAACTCGAAGGGACCGCGGTCATCTGTTCGTCTTATCAGGAGTTCGGCTTATCAGAAGTGCCCTCAAAAAGAGACATGTAACATGCCAAGTGCATCCAAATGTTACTTGAAAACACTGAATGCAGTAGACTTACAATGGGGGCAAAAAGACAAGAAAAAACATTTATTTGGCTCATACAGATAAAAACTATGCCTTCAAGCAGAGTATTTAGACGAATCTTACGAGCACCCGATTTCGCGTGTTCAAAAATAAAAATGCTCATGAAGATATGTGCTACCACATTTACATGATAAAACTGTAACACGCTCCTATGTTCACGATTAGAAAAAAAAAATTAAGAGACAAGCACAATTTTTCTTCAAAGAACGTAAAATTTATTGTCCTGGCAGTTCCTTTTCTTCCGTGAGCCTGTTCTGCTGGCTCTAAGATCACTTCTGGATACGCCTCGGTCGCGTGTTGTTGCCTTGACAAAGTCATTATACGCTGAGTTGCTTAAGAAAGTCTGCAAGGTTTTCTTCGAGGTCCAGATATTTTCCCGTTTTCGGCCCGTAGTAACTTTTCCTGATCGACGTGCAGCTGAAGATATCCCATCGCGCTACTCACGGTCACAAGCCTCGCGCACACGAAAAAGACACAACGCAGCTTTATTCACTGTGCAAAATAGCCTTCCTTTGTCGTGCGCTTCCATAATCAAAGTGGCTCATCACAATTTGCACTTCACTGGGAACAGATACAACGCGCACAGGTGCTACGCGAACCAACGCAAATGGACCATTTGCAAAAATCTGCAAGGCAGCTTTACTGCAAGGTTGTTTTCCAACCAAAAACTCTCCGTCCCAGACTGGTTTTCTCGCTCATTGTACTTTTACCGCTCCCAATTCCAGTGAAGGCACGCGAGTACGACAAAACCCTCAGCCTTCGCTAGGTGGACAAGGCAGCCGTCGTTCGTAAGAAAAAAAAAGGGGGAGGGGGGAGCGGGTAGAGAAGCAAAAACAGAATGAGCGAGAAAAGCAGTCGGGGTTTGAGAGTTTTTGGTTGGAAAACAACCTTGCAGGAAAGCCGCCTTGCAGATTTTTGCAAATGGTCAATTGACCACAAAATACACGTGCTCGGCCGCCATTGTGTGATGGCGATGATAATGCACCTGACCCCTCTGACGGGAGCGCGCCGCGATCGTGGTTTCGGTTTCGTACTCGATTGTAATGCACAGACCATTTTTGTTCCTGTTGTTGCTTTTTTTCCCCCACTCCCCTTGCGTTTGCCCACGGCGGAGGGGCTCCAAGCTCTTGTGTTCTTCTGTTCTCCTTTGTACTCCAGCTGCGAAACCGAAGAACGGGGGGGAAATACAAAAGGACGCAATGGCTTGGGGGTCCAAGTTGTAAATCCCCCTACTCTTTTTGTTGCTTTCTTTGCTGATAAAGCCCACACCTGCCCCACGCACAGGCTGGGGGTGAGAGGGTATACTGGCTTTATCCGCTGACCGGTCTTCTTCGTTTATCTTGCGCCCTCCGCGTCGCGACTTGCTTGAGTCTGCGCTTTTTTTTTGCATCTTTTTTGCTTTTTCACGGTCGCCTGAATGCCCCACCAAGACTGCAGTGTTCGTTTTTCAGAATCGCTAGCGTTGTCGATCACCGCGAAAGTTCGTCTTAACAGAAGAGTACAGTTGGGCGGTTCGTCTTAAGCGATTTTTTTTTGCATAGGGTCTATGGGAAACCAAACAAATGGCCCCGTGTTGTTCGGTATAAGCGAGAATTCGTCTTAACCGAGTTCGTCTTAACGGGAGTTCACTGTAATTGAGGAATAGTCTTGTCAGATACAGTGTTACAAATAAACATTTATAACGAATTTTCGGATATAACGGAGTTAATTTCGTGGCATATGTGACTGTTATAATGAGGTTTGAGTGTAGTACATTTGCCATAAGTTGTGCACGCGCACATTCCTGTTCTTCATCACTGCCATACCTGCAAATTCAGAATTTCCAGGAACTCTTCAGAGCATTTGCACATCTGTTACACCTTTAGGGTGAACTCTGACAGCTTGGACATGTTGCTTCAGTGCGTTCTGACGAAGACAATTTGAGTCCTGGAACTGTGTTTTACAACGAGCATGCCTAAATGCGCCCTTATGGCTGTAAAGAAGCAATATTAGCGAGTTTCAGTACTGCGTATGCAATGCAATTACAAACGCCACATACACCGTACCATTAGAGTTGGTTTGTCATCCCAATGCACCTTGAATGTTGTGTTACATTCGTATGAGAAGCCAGAACATCCTGAAACGTTAGTTTGCAAGTACATGGCCATACAGTTTTTAAGACTGATGTGCTTACGGCAAGTTTAATTGCTGCATCAGCTCTTTCATGTAAAGGTCACTGTTGTCAATGCATTTGCAGTGTGTTAGGAGATGTGTCCTGAATTTTTCATGAATAATGACAGAAATGCTTAGTAATGTTCATAGTGGGCTTCTGAAAACCTCACCACTACAATTCTGTATTGAGAACAGCACAAGCCTTGTAATTTATGAAATGTCGGGCCATGAGGATGGATCCTTGACGCACCCTGGAAAACCTTAAAAAAGAAAGAGTGCAGAGCAGTTTTCAGAAAACTGCTCTGCATTCTTTTTTTTTCTCTTGAAACTGGAACGAATTCTTAGATAGGGAGGAAAATACCTCAAAGAACTTATGAGAATGCGTTTTCAGGAGAATACAGGAAGTGAAGTCACACGCAAATGCTATTTAAATTCTTTAGTCGCAGTCTGCTTAAAGCTAAACAAACATGTCTCACTATTCATTTTAGTCGTTTTACGTAATAAGTAGGTTTCACTATTCTACTAGACGCACGAATGAATACTACATCTACTTACAGTTCCAACAACGATGAGCACGAAATAGATGACATAAGGTCGCCCGTCAAACTGGTGACTAAGTCAAGTTTGGTACGCTGTTCTTCTCTCGCCTCGGTGCACTGCTTACACAGCAAAATGGTAATATTACGTGAACGCAAAGAAACATATGTTTGGCGCCTACGATTGTGTCTGGAAATCACATAGGCACATTTACGGCTATTTGCAAGTCCGCATCGCTCACGAGTTTCTTCAGCTTCTCGCGATACGGGCTGACGTAAGTAGAGAGCCACTCTTCAACCGTGCTTTGGTAGTAGATGTCAGACAGTTCCTTTGTAATGTCTCGATATAGCGACTCGATGTTGACCAGAAGCCTGCGAATGTACACATGAGAGGAGGCACTGGAAGCATTGGAAACTGCTCAACAGTATAATGATACATTGCACTCTGCGGAAGTTACCTTAAAGGGGCCCTGCTACACTTTTCCAAGTAACCATCGAATGGCTTCATTAAAGGAGTTTATTGCCTCACCAATCGACTGCCGCAAAAATTTTTAGAATTTGTCAAGTACGAGCGGAGTTAGATATTTGTCGCATGCTGTAACTGCTTTCTCTCTTCTCTCATCCCAACGAGCACGCTAGAAGTTAAGCAAGGAGGGATGTCACAAGGGAAAGAAGTTGCGTCACGTGCACGTCATGACTTGGAGTACTTTTTCTGTTTTTCTTTGAACGCATGGCTTGCTATCAGTGTGAATGCACACATGTGCGCGGGCATGAGGCGACCACTTGCGGCAGCCACGGTAACTATGCAGCTCATGATGCTGAAATCAGCTAATGGCCGTGAATCTGGGTATAAGGCGTGGTCATGTGGGAATATGGCATCATTTGTAGAAAGAAGAGGGAACGATTTCTAGCTGACTTCGAGAATTGTAAATTCCAGGCCGCGTGCTGTGCCATAATGATTGGTGCGCATGTACTCAGGAGCCTCGACTACTGAGTGGCAGCGTTTTCTGATCATGCTGAAAAAGTGCCGCAGGGCCCCTTTAAAGGGACATTAAAGTGAAACGATAAATAGGTTTAGGCATAAATTATACTCTTGAGAACTCTATCATCGTTTTTCACTATCAGAGGTTAATTAGCAGAAGAGAAAATGTACATCTAAGTTTCGTTTTCGAATTCCTTGCGGACACTCCAGAACCTCAAAGTGAAAGTCATGTCACAAATTTCTGCGTTTTCCCACTTTTGTCGCGCCAGATCAAGAAAGTTTCCTAAAACTTGCACACATGCCACGCTCAGTCTCTGGAACTTTTGGGACACAACGTCACTCATTTTTACCGATAAATAATTATGTAGGCCCTAGCAGACTCCATCAAAAGATATGATGTGGCAAGTAGGTGCGAAAACTTCAACACTGCATCGCCACTTGTATTTTCTTTTTGAGCGTTGTCTGGCTCACCAAGCGTCTTCCCACAGAAAGAGCGGTGCTACATGTAATGGTACTGTGGAAGGGTAATTTATTAATACGAGCGAGACACGCACTCTCCATGGTGTACCTTTAAGCGTGGCTGACAACATGAAGTGCAACTCTCGTAATGGACAATTTTACTATAGAAATTTTTATAGCTAAGAATCATGCTTTTAAACCTGACAGTAGAAATATGTTGAGCGACATGGTGTAGTACTTTTATTTTGGCCCGTTTTTCCTCAATGGTTTCTGCTTACTGGTTAATTATCTTTTAGCAGTGAAGCTCCTTATTATTCGGCAAAATGTGGCAAGCCCGTCCAGTTTGTTCATGTTAGCTGCCGTGACCACAACAGTTCAAAAGAAATCTCATTAAATAAAGCTTGTTGCACAGACGGCGTGTAGCAGGATACTACACAGCAGCAGTACAGATTTACCAGCAAAGTTCTAGTACTAAGATTATGTACAAAAAAAGAAAGCGATCAATACATTTCACAATGGGGCCATACATACTTTCGAGCTGTGTTGACAAACTGGTCGACATGAAGTGGATTCGTCCTGTTGTGAGCCACTAGAAACTCGTGGAATCCGCCCTGCACGCTAGACGTAGAAGAACAAGAAATAAATTAGCAAAGAAGAAACACAAGCCACACTTGAGATTCGTATTACTATTTTGACACGATGTCATGAGCAACCCAATATCATAAGAAGTAACGTTCCAGCGCTTCGTGCTGCAGTGAGTGTAAAGAGATGACCCTGTGACAAAGTTGGATGTCTGAACTCGTCACTGGGGCGTAAGTGCAGACAACTTGCTATGATAATGATAAGGTGACATAAAGAAAAACATATACTACAGGGCTGTTCAAACTGAATATTAGTGTTTTAACAGTAGGTGCTGTATCCCGTGTGGCTTTTGTAATGCCTTGCTTTTATTACGTCTTATAGCTATAATCGCTACATTGTCGTGGTGAGCTCAAGCATGCTTGAGGCAGGAGGGCAGTGCAACAGCTCTTGTTGTTAATAGTGGCAATGAAACTCTACTCTGGTGGCCAAAGGCAACATTTTATGCACACTAATATATAGAGATGTATATACATATGAGTGTACCTAGTACACTTAGAAGGCCTTTTAGATCCCCTTTAGTGGACACATGTTCATTGCTTTTTTAACAGCGAAGCTGTTTAAGCTGGCCATTATTTGTGCAGCCTATTAGAAAACTCTCATCATCAACAGGTTTGCACCACAGAAATTGGGCAAATCCCACTACTCGCCACTGGTTCACTAAGAAAGAGAGAGAGGAAGCTATCGAAAGAAAGAGAGAGAGAGAGAGAAAACTAACAGAGAGAAGGAAAGAAAGGTATAAAGAAAGAGAAAGTGAAGAATTCTTGCCGAAAAAGAATTCTTCACGAGGCCGGATTCGAACCCGCGTACCCTCAATTCGAAGGCGAGTGTCCTAACCACTCGGCTATCCAGGCACGCTAACAGAGCATAGCATACCCTTGTATAGTATAGTGTAGCAAGGGGGTGGAAAAGTGAGGTAGGCGCGAGGAGAGAGATGTGATGGTGAGGAGGAGGCAATCCCACTACTCACCACTGGTTCCCTGAGAGAGAAACTATAGAAAGAAAGAGAAAAATAGAGAGAAATAATGGCAATAAAGACATAAATAGATAGAAAGGCTTGGCACAACCAGTGCAAAGCTGCCATACTAGGGAACAGGAAAGGAAACGGTGAGTATGAGAAGAGCCCGAAATGATGGAAGCCCTACGCCAACGACAACGTGCCCGTAAATCTATGAGAGGTGCGAACGCTCAGCTCTGGAGTTTGGACACCCGTGTCGTGACTAACCTACCTAAAGCCTAGCAACAACCTAGAAGGAACCAGATGAGACTTCAGAAGGATTGAAAGCGAGTCAGTGCTGTGGTCTGTGCTTCTATTCTCTTTGTCCACGTCGTCATTGCGCTGTTTCAAAAATGTTCAAGTGCTAGACTTCAGAATCGTCCACTTTTGCTATTTCAAGCCTTGCGTGACTTAGTGCAAGTTTTGCCAAAATATTTTTGGCCTCTTTAAAGGGAAACAGCACTAAAGAGAAACAATGAATTGGTTTAGATTGATAAAGTGTGCTCGGAGAACTCTTGTGTAGTTTATTTCACCACCATAGGTTTATTATATTAGAGAAGAAAACCAAGTTCAAAGTTTCATTCTTAAATTTCGCACCGAACTTTGTAATTCGTGACGTAAAAGATTTAAAAGAGCATTTAACGTATTTTGGCGCCACTGGCTCGACGAAATTTCCACAAACTCGTTATGTCAAGTCTCTGGCCCCCTCAGAGGACTATGTACTTCGATTTAACTGATTAGGAACTACAAAGGCCCAAGCAGGCGCCGTCAAAAATACCATATTTACTCGAATCTAGGCCGGCTGCGATTCTAAGCCGACCCCCGAAATTCGCAAGGCCAGAAAAAAAAAAAAACCTATTCATTGTACACGAATCTTAGCCGACCCCCCCCCCCCCACTTTCGCACATCGTTTTTTCTAAAAAAACATCGGCTTAGATTCGAGTAAATACGGTATGTGACATCGCGGCAAATGGTGCGAGAATTCAAAGGTGGTGTCGTCATCTGTATTTTCTTTTTGCGCGTTTTCTCGCTTATTAAGCGTCTTCTCGCAGCAAGTGTGGTGTTTTTGGTATCGTGGAAGACTACTTTACTAATGTGAGAAAAATCGTTTTGCTCTTTAGTGTCCGTTTAACTTAATGGGACTTCTGGGACCACATTTACTATGTTTGAATGACACTGTTTTCAGTGTTGCACAGAGAAGGCAGCTTTGCAGTAACAGCACTGTTTTAAAAGAAACACTCTTGCACAGAATTTACATCTCTCTACAGTTAACCTTCTACACCTACTATCACAAATGTCATAGAAAATAAATGTTCGTGCAGACGCTTGAAGCAAATTGGGAGGTTAGTTTGGCAGTGAAGGTTACAGATGGGCATATGGATGCATTGAGAGCCGATAGCGTGCACTGCACTCACTAATGAAAAGGTGCCATTAATGGCAAGGTGACGAGTGCAGCACGGTTCACCTCGGGTTCAGGAGCACTTGCTCCAGTTCCGCAATCACATTGGTTAAGTGCAACACGGACACGTGCAACTTTCCCCCGGGGAAGTTTGGCACAGGCGGCACTGTCTGTGGTCTGAAAATGAAACACAGCACGTTTCAGCACAATGTCAGTTTACAGACTATAAAAATAATGGCCATTGTGTATTCAACCTAGAGCTTAGCTATTAATGTTGTCATAAAAAGATGCCACAAAATGTCCAGTTTCAGAAAAAGCGCATTGTAAAGGCATGCGAACCAAACCGTTAGCCTTCTGACTTTGTCTGTCATGTTGAAATGTGCATTGCAGCAAAATTGGCAGTACGCTGAAACTTTGATATAACGAACATGGATATAACGAAATATCGGTTATAACAAAGTAAATGAAGAATAGTCTTGCAATACATAGTGTTAGGACTATACATTTATAACGAATTTTTGGATATAGCGAAGTTATTTTCGTGTAAGATGTAACTTTGTTATAATGAGATCTTAGTTAAATACATAATGCACAATAAAAGGCAAGAGATAAGATAGCCAACCAACAACAGTGCAGGTTGACAAGTTACGTCGACATACTATCTGTTAACTGACTTTCCAGTGCAGCTCTAGCCTCTTAAAATACGGGCAGAATGTTTACAGCAGCATTTTCAGTAACGCTTGTAGCTGTGACATTTCGCGCACAAATCCAGATGTAGAACATGGAGAATGTAAGGTATAAAAATATTATTTGCAAGATACAGATACTGTCGAACCTCGATATAACACGCCTCATTTTAACAAAGTTCGCGATGTAGCGGGCCAATTTCATTTCCCAGTTTTAGCTCCACTGAAATCATTTTTTAAAAATTTACCAAAGTAACATAGTGCTGCTGCTTCAATTGAACGAAATTGTCACACATACCCACACTTGGTCCTTTTATGACAAAAAAAGAGTAAACATTGGCAGAGAGAGAATCATCTTTTGCTGGCAACATTTTGAAAGGAGATATTGCTGGTGGGTGGGAAAAACACCATGAGTGAACGCAAAGGAACATACCGCTACAATATCAAATCTTGCTGTATGAAAGCTAATGGTGCCCCTAGACTCGTGCTGTGCACGACATAGCTGCGGTGCCTTTTGGTTGCATGAGCGACCGACCAATTATGACTTCTGCGCAATGCCTATACAGATATGCATCATAAATGTACCAAGATGTAATGGCAGCAACAATAAATGCACCAGTAATAGTGCACCCACACAACAGATGGTACACAGTACATGTACCATAATCGCATGATTCTAACGCTCCCCTTTTTTCACCGAATCGAACCCTCAAACTTTTGTGCACGTTACAATTGGGCTCAAAAGCAAAATTGGCATTAAGTTATTTTATACAATTTTCCTAATGTGAAACATAGTCTACAATGCTTTTCATACAGTATTAATACTTTACTCTGACAATGATCACTAGAAATGTGAAAGGTGGAACCTTGGAAAGACCTCCATCTCAATGTTGCCAAAATAGCCTATGGATTGTGACACCTCAGTATGAGCTTCGGTGGTCAGGCCTGGAACAAAAGGAAAAATTGAGAGCTTAGAGGCTGGTACAGCATGTATATGAACCTTTAGAATGACACAAACACAAACCCTAGTGCTGCGTAAAAAATAAAAACACATACACACAACATAAAAGCCTCAAAACAAAGGCACTGGCTTTAATATTAAAATTTAAGACATATATTGAAAACAGGAATCAAGAATGCAATGAGCATCTAAAAATAGAATATTGTAAGAAATCTTTGGAACAGAGAGAACTGCAACATGGATGCACATTCTATAATAATAATAATAATTGTTGGGGTCTAACGTCCCAAACCAGGATATGAATATGAGAGAGGCTCCGGGAATTTTGACCACCTAGGGTTCTTTAACGTGCACCTAAATCAAGCACACAGGTCTCAAGTATCTTCATCTCCATCAAAAATGCAGCCGCGACGAGCGGGATTTGATCCTGCGACCTGCGGGTCAGCAGTCGAGCACCATGACCACTAGACCACCGTGGCAGGTGGATGCACATTACCGGCAGAAATACACAATGTTTTAATTATGATGCTCAAATATTTTGTATGGTTCAGTGCTATCCCACTTGTAATGGTAAGGAAAGCTATGGTTTCTTAAAGGGTCCCTGCAATGTTTTTTCGACTGCCTTGTGTAGCACTGGAGTGTGTGTAGTATTGAATACCCGGACGAGCGCAAAAAGAATGATTAATATTGGTGCATGAAAAATGAAGTTATTCGTTTTCAAAGTTCAGGATCCGAGCAGATGATGAGGAAAGACATTTCCTTTTGCGTTCGACTCAGCCAATGACGTCACTAGTTGCTTCCAATCACTGTGTGCCTCTTTTATAGATATACCGGAAGCATTGTCTCATGGTTTGAATTGTACAGTGTGCCCAGTATGGTGTTGAAACTCTTTTAAAGATACGTTATCTAAGAACAGAAATCGTTTTGCGCCTGACGTAATATAAAAAGTGTTACGACATTTTTTTTTAGTGCACAACAGTGTGGTCTAGCTGGGACCATACGAATATCACACACATATTGGTGTGTCCAGACAATGAAAATGTACAGCCACTGACAACACTACCACATGATCAAACGTCACTTCCAATCACAAAAATCGCCATAGTGTATCACTGTAGTCCAAGGATAAGGTAGATTCTCTGTTGAAATAAAATTAGCAAAACTCTGTTTTCGGTGTTCCTACTTGCACTACAGTATCACTGCATTCCACAGTGCCAGAAGAAGCGATAAAGATGACATGCTTGATTTACGTTACAGAACCCCTTTAAGCTTAGTTTTTAGCAAATCACTTTTGTTTCTTTCTCAGATTTCTTTCTCGCACCTGGAGGACTGCAAGACACTATGCCTAATTAATAGAACAGAATTCCCTTGGAGCTGTTCACCAAATGGCTACTGACTTGCTGCCACAATAGGTGATAAGTAGTGGACCTTATGTCACGAGGAATACAGTGTTAATTGAACTGCACTGCAACACGATAGCATGGTCATCTCTGCATACCCCTGCCTTATCTATACTTATCATGTTATGTTGCCTGCAAGCACTGCCACATTAATAAAACTGTTAACCACATTGTATACATCTGTTCAGCATAAAGTTGCAGATAACAACGGGTACCCCTAAAACCACTCTGAGAATACAGGCAAGAAAATGGTTTTTTGTTTGCCTTCATTAGTACTTTGTCCATAAATGCTCTTTCCTGCTTGCCACATGCTTTTTTAGGGGGCATGTGCATACTACAACATATGTCATGTCAGCACTCTTACATGAAAACTGTATGCATTGAACTAATTATCAGGACATCACACTTTTTTTCTTTTTTTTGGCTGTACACAAGTGCCATCGCATGCGCAATGCAAGACCTACTATTTGAGGTGAAATCAGCCAATCGTGCGCGACAGGCAAGCGAGACTATGAGAGAGAGTGCATGGGTGAACGCATTGCAAAAGCGACACTTAGCTGATGAATTAGAAGTGACTACTCTCGTAGATAGGAAAATTTTATGCACACAACCCTGTCAAAGTCACGAAAACTGAAGGTACAGGAAAAAGCCACGCCAGCAATTCCAGCAAATGGACATGCGTACGTTTGCAGCTGCAGCTTAACATACCTGAGCAGAATTTCTGGCTTTCAGGTATGTAGAGCTCTTATGGTGTGCTCAGATATAAAAATAAAACTTTTCACGAAAATTTTCCCTCGTAGGGAGAGGGTTCAAAGATGGTACGGAAGTAAAGCTATAGAAAAATTTCAGTTTCTCGGACTTCTTTGCAATGCTAAACACACATTCACTCACCTGTTTTTGCCATGATTGTCTTTAGGCATAACGCCAAGCAAGGAATGGCCACAGGCAATAGCTCGCAGAGGACAGTAAAATGATCAAACCTGAAAACGGAGAAGAGAAAGAATGTAATGGTGAATATTAACAGAACATGCTTGCACAGGCATAAGATGACCTCAATTTCCCATAACGGGGGAGAATGTTTCGTTAGTACACTCAAACCTCGTTATAACGAACACGGATATAACAAATTATCGGTTATAACGAAGTAAATGAGGAAATAGTCTTGTCATAGCTACAGTGTTACAAATAAATGCTTATAACGAATTTTCGGATATAACGAAGTTATTTTCGTGGCAGATGTGACTTTGTTATAATGAGGTTTGAGTGTACAGCTAAGTTTTAAGTTGCTCGGTAATTGAGTATTTGAGGTAATATACAAGGCACAAAAATGTTCCCTCGAAGTTAGACATCTTTTAAAAGGAGCCCTGCAACACTTTCACAAGTATAATGTGAAACGATCTCACTATCAGAGTTTATCGACTCACGAATCGATTTCTGCGAGAATCCTCCGAATTCATAAAGTGCGAATAGAATTACAGGGATATGTCCCATGCTTTAAGCACTTTCTCTTCGCCGCAACAAGCTTGCTGACACAGGGGGGACGACAAAGGGTCAAGAAGCTATGTCAGCACATCCCTTGACCTTGAGCATTTAGTCTTGTTTTATCTTTGAATGTGTTGGCTCACTTTCGGCACGATCACGAGTGCACTAGTGTAATTCTTAGTGTGTAATCCTAGCGCTATAGAGCACGGCATGGGTACGTGGTGGCACCCTGCAGTCACCGCGGCAATTAGTATACAGCACACAAATGCTCAAATCAGCCAATGGCCATATCCTTCTGCCTGTGATGTAGTCTGGCCAGTCTATCACAGAATTTGCCGAGAGAAGAGTGAGCAATTTCTAGCTGTCTCTGTAACGTAACTGTAAATTCCTTGTCACATGCAGTGCCATAATATTTGGCTCACATGTTCAAAGGGGCCTCGACTACCGTTTGACAGCGTTTTTCTCACCATGTTCGTAAAGTGTTGCACGGTACCATTAAGGCGTACTCGCATTTTTCTTATGGGGGAAAAATGTGGCGTTTTTTTTTTTCTAAAAGAGCCAAATCGAAAAGACCGAAACTGGGCTAAATTTCACGGGGTAATAAAGTGAGCCAAAGTATCTTTCATTTTTAAAACAGTGGTAATTAAAAAGGGGGATATTCCTCATACTAACGTGGACTCCAAAAGGCAGTTTCAGATAAAAAAAATGAGCCAAATCCTGCATCTGTTTGAATTAAACAGAGCCCGATCCATTACACAAGTGCTGCATCAACAATTGTGACCGAAACAACCAACGTGGCCACATCTGTTTCATTTGTGTCCTAGTTGCTTTCCTATTGTGCTTTCGTTCCCCAATTAGTTTTTCCTGAGCGAGTTGGTACATACTGAAGGACATGATGTTGTAGAGCAAGAGTAGAATATAAAGAGCAAGAGGCCAACTTTCCCGATTCTTTCTGCCTTTCCGCTACAGTATGATGTCCTTCTTTCGCTCCAAGATGGTATATTTGACATAAAGACAAATGAAATGAAGATATTGGGCACCGATCTATTCTTTGAAGAAGAAGAAATCATCTGAAACGGCGCAGCATAAAACGAGCTAAGAAGAAGAAGAGCTGAAGCATTTTTTGAAGGCCTTCAATGGATGCCAACGCTGCCGAGAGTCCAGAATGGTGCGCCTTTTGCCCCGAAGGACCACTCGCTCTACAAGTCTTGTCATAGCCATTTCGCCCATGCAATAAAGGACGGCACTGACGGAAACACAGGGATGGTGCTAATTTTGTCGCAATATATGGCTATATCGTTCATTCGCTGCGATTTAGACTTCTTTAACGAGCTAATTCAAGCCCTAAATGAAATACTCCAATCTATAAGAGCCACATTCAAATTTTACTCCTGAATATCGAGGATAGTGGCCTATTGTATATAGATTTTAGCCGAAATATAGATTTCTGGTATTTTGGTGGCATGAGCACACTGGCAAAACATTGTTGGAGCAGGCCCGACCATACTGTCAGTATCAAAAAACCGCATTTTTCTCAGTTTCATTTAGTGGACTTGGCTCTTTTAGAAAAGAAAAAAATTCACAGCATATCCACGGGTGAATGATGAAGAGCTTGGGCGAAGCTCCTGAAGCAATCATGGTGACACCGTGAAATCTTCAGTGGTTTCGCCCAGCAGTAATCAAAGCGATAGCCCAGTACATCATCAAAAATGTGACAAACACTGTATATATTTATACAAGAAATTTTATTAATCGTAAGTGGTAGCTAGACGTGGCTTCCGTTCCCCCTTCATTATAACGGCTTTATGGTCGGTGAAGTGATGAATCGGTGATGGGTCGTAGTGGGATGTTTGCAAAGACGAAGTAGTGGGCAGTTTGCAAAGGTGGCTTCCGTTCCCCCTTCATTATAACGGCTTTATGGTCGGTGAAGTAATGGATCGGTGATGGATCATAGTGGGATGTTTGCAAAGGATCAGTGATGGGAGATACTGTTTGGGAGATACTGCCGGTTATGCCTTACGCCGGACGCGTGACAAGGTTAGACTAAGAGGAGCTTCGCCCCTGAAAACACCACAAACGATTT
The DNA here is from genome assembly GCF_013339695.2 of Rhipicephalus sanguineus. Taxonomy (NCBI): domain Eukaryota; kingdom Metazoa; phylum Arthropoda; class Arachnida; order Ixodida; family Ixodidae; genus Rhipicephalus; species Rhipicephalus sanguineus. Next base: position 95,949,729 of record NC_051177.1, on the reverse strand, counting down.
CACACAAACTGCCCCTGGCAGATAGCACAATTTGACTGATTAATGTGGCCTGGTTGAGGCAGATGTTCATCGCACGACGGAAGCTGAAAAAAGCAACATTAAATGCAAACAATGTGGCAGAAGCCTCTTACCTCTGCCAGCCAGTGAGTGCTATGCCCCTGAAGGATCCCGCATGCTGTATGTTATCCATGAGGACCTTATTCCAGGCCTCGTGGTTGCTGATATGGAAGGACGTAGGCGTCAGCATCTGATTGATCTTTGTGGCCCCCTTGAAGGCACTGGCTATCCACACATTTGGGAAAATGGAAAGGTACTTGTCCCACATACCTGCATGGTGCAAACGACAGTATAGTGCCACTTAAGTTTGACACCCGCATAAGCAATGGGCAAAATTTAGACCACGACAGAGAAGAGATGTGCATGCAGAAATATGTTATATGACTCACTGATTAGGCCTTCACGAATACTCTGCTAGCCTGAACTTATGCTCTAGCAGCATAGAGGAGTGGGCAAAACAACATAGAGTAAAAGCTCGTTGATTAGACTCTCGTTAATTCAGAAAATCGGTTAATTCGGACACGTCATCTGGTCCCAGTAAATATATGCATCACTCTATGAGACTGGGCGCTCGTTATTTCGGACAGATTTGACTGCAAATCGGATAATTCGGCGACTTTCGGGTGGGCCGCTGGCGAGGCTCAAAAACGAAAAAAGCATTTGGAACAAAAGTGAAGCTCAAACACAGCATTGCCATGGACATCAATTATTGGCTTGGCTTGACTTGAGACTGGTTGAACGCCTTTTCTTCGCGCGTGATAGCGTGTGGGCAGTGCTGGGCAGTATCAAAGATACATGTATCTTAGATACTACCTTAGATACTATTTGGGTATCTTGTATCTGTATCGCGATATGTCTAGAAAAACGAGTATCTGTATCTGTATTTCCAATACATTCAATAATGTATCGTGTATCTTAAGATACAAGATACTGCTATCGCAACACCACCGTGCGAAACAATTATCGCTGGCTGAACTCCGCTTCTGAAGCTGGTACTGGCGCCACTAAGCCCCCTGAATAAAACTAAGGGCAGCGACATAAAATATTTCCGCCAGAGTCCTCCAGTGAGGGCAGGTGATGAGGCCTGTGCGTCCCTATTGGTGGAACAGAGTCAAGTGGCAGCGCTGGCGCAGTCTCGACACAAACCCGCGCGCGAACGTCTACACTCAGCCCGCGTTTTTTTTTGTTTTCTCAATTTTTTTTTCGTTTTATTGTGTCAGTTCCATGACACTTGCTCTTAGCCACGGTCCTGCGCCGCGTACTCTATTGAGCGCAGCATCTGTCACGGAAATTCTTATGCCGCTTTCGTGTCGTTATTGAAGATTCTCTTGCGTGGTGCTTCGTTAAGAATCTGCTGAAGCATGCAAGAACGGATTTGCTTCGAGTCTCGTGGCTTTCACACACCAGCGATTTGAAGGACTTCGTGGATGAAAGTTTGCCTTACATGCGATGGCATGGCTTATATGCAAATAAGGTTCTAAGAACTATAGCTCCACCGATACAGATGCTCGATCTATTAGAACAAGCCTTTACCTAACAAAAGATAACTCGGTGTACCGTATCTCTTTCTTCCTGCTATTTTTATTCAAAGAGTTTTTGAAATCATAATTTCATTGTTAGCACAAACGCTTTCTTAGCTGCCCTTCTTTTGGATACCATACATTACCTCGGTCTCTTTATTGTTTTTCCGGTGTTGTCGCTGCAATATCTCTTTTGTAAAGGGCTGCCAAAAGAAGCTGTCTGCCTTGCTGCTACTTTTAAATGTCTGCGTTATATTTGCTACTGTTTACACATTTATACTTCACTTGAATTTACTGTTCCGCCAACGAGATTTCGAAAACATAGTTATGTGGGCGTGCCTTGACTATACAGTAATAATAACGTTTGAGGTTTAACGTCCCCAAATCACGTTATGATTATGAGAGACGCCGTGGTGGAGGGCGTCCGAAATTTCGACCACCTGGGTTTTTTCAACGTGCACCTAAACCTAAATACACTGGCCTCAAGGATTTTTGCCTCCATCGAAAATGTGTCCGCCGCAGCCAGGAATCGATGCTGTGACCTTGGGGTCAGAGCATCGATTCCTGGCCGAACACCATAACCATACGTTAGACCACCGCGGTGGGTTCTGTGTGTATAGTGTACCAACCATTCTGCTTACCGCTTAATAAAATAGTGAAATTAATTTTGCATTATACTACTAATGGAAATTAGTAGAAGCCATGTTAAAGATGTTAGATGGGGGATTCCAGAAACATTTATACCAAATGCATGGTTTTTCTCATGAGCGTCCCAGCGTGTATCTTGAGGCAATTTTCCATAGGCAATTAATTTTCTATTGTGTTACCTAACAGGTAAGTTGAAGATCCTTCATCCTTAACTGGCATGGCTAATAGGGGCCCCGCCTACATCGGGTTTCTATACTTATTCACTGTGAATGTTTGATACAGGGCCCCCTTTCTATTTTACTTATAATTTCTTTTTTTTTCCTTTTTAAGCCTCCCAGTTTTTTTTTCCTATTACTAGCCGCCAAATAATCGGAGCTGCAAGTGGCAATAGCGCGAATAGCGGAGGTGTCCTGCGACGCTTTGTGCAACTATACTGCCATGCCGTCTTATTTATTTATTTTGGTCTGATTTAGTTTATTCCGCAAGAAAACTGCTAGCACCACTCGGCGCAAGCCGCGCCCGCAATGTTTCGGAAGCTTCGCAAATTTTTCCAATTGTTCTGTTAAAATTACGCGCAGGACGCAAGTAGTCTAGTTTAATCGGGAGCTTGCGCGAGCTCCAGTGATAACGCTGGAAGGATTGATCCCTGATGTATGAAAGACGACACGGTCCGCCGATGACCGGATTACCGACGACTGTGATTGCCGCTTTACCGTTCGGTGTACTTTGCTTGTACTTTCAGTTACCTAGTTTTCTTGGCACAAGTTAGCTCAGTAGAGAGTTTCGTTTCTACAGTTCGACCGCCGCCTTCTTATTCGTCACTATACCGCATGACAATACAATAAATCTGACACGTTTCCTCGTTGCACATGTTCTTTCGTTGAAGAAAAATTGTTCAAAAATTGAACGTTAGTGAGTATATCGATAACGAACGATTTACACTAGAAGAGGCATAGAATATGAACAGCGATCTCTGTTTTATGTCCTCTACGTATACACTATGCGTCACAAAAAAATGTCGCTACCAGCTTTGTTGCTGCTGTGCACTTGCCCGGTGATGCAGTATTGCGTAGCGGTGGTTTACGGACAAGGAAAAAGTCTAAGCCGACATTTGCACCATCGTGACAAGGCTTCTTATTGAAGTTCTTGTGATTAGATGGCAACCGGCTAGCTGGTCGGCAAGCAAAGCAGCGACACGCATCAATTACAAAAGGACAAGCAGGAACAGCTCAGCGAAGTTTATAAAGAGATGTCCAACTTATTTCGTAATTGAACTAATGTGCTTTGAGCAAGAAGGAAAATACTTTTAAGATGCTAACAGAGATGCCCTGTTAAGCAGCTTAAACAAACCTCGGTAAGTTTCGGGATTGAAGTAATGTACTTTGAGCAAGAAGGACAAAGCTTTTAAGATGCTAACAGACATTTCATTCAAATGAAACAAAGTTGGTCACAGTTGAGAAATTTCAAGCAGATATTTTCGTACATTGGCGTTTGCTGCTACATTATATAGATCTATAATAACAAATTTGCTAATGTATCGAAGTATCTTAAGATACAATTGGAAAGTATCGTATTGGATACAATTAGTACGGTAGTATCTTGTATCGTATCGCGATACAATTTCAAGGTATCTTTGCCCAGCCCTGCATGTGGGTTTGGCACTGTGTTATTTTTGTAGCTTTGTTCCCGTTGGTGTGCTGCATCGTTGAACGCCGTTTTATCGAGGAACAATTCAGTACGGCTCCTTTAGCTTGATCGTTGCTGGTGCTTTTGTGCTGACTTCTCGTGTGAACGCACTCTCCGCCGATGGCAACGCCGGCGAAGCGGCCCAAGTACGAGGCCAAGGACTTCACCACCAAAGTAGAAATTTTGCATGCCCTGAAAAATGGGCTCTCCCGGCAAGAAGTAGCTCCTGTGCCATGACGTCGGCAAACAACACGACGCGAGTCTTCTGAGCGCAGTTAGCATTCTTCGCATATGTGTGGCAGAGCACGCCTGCGCACGCCATTGCCAACTGTTTCAGGCACAGTGGCCGAAGTGTCGCCGAACGACGGTGCCGATGACGGGCAGGATTTTGGAAGTGTTATGCCTGATGCAGTGACACTCGACGATTATATCGGCATTGATGGCGTTGCCACTGCCGGCTCTCTGACTGATGAGCAAATCGCCAAGGAAGTGATGCATGGCGACGAATCCGAGAACGAAGAGCCTGCAGAGGAGCAGCCACACTATGAGCTACACAGGCCCCCTCATACTGTGAAGGAAGCCGCGGAGGCCCTCGTCGTCCTTAAAGAATTTTGTTTTGGCACTGCAGACAGCATGCGAGCTGCTGAGCACCTTGAAGGGCTCAGAAAAGTTGTGTCCGCGCGAATTTCTGCTCGAAAAACGCCAGGCCTGCGCTGAAATCGCAGCACAGTGACAGCGAAAGCCGGAAGAGCGGCGTTTCTAGAGCCCGTTGCAAGCTCTCTTGGGGCTACAATATACAGTAGACTCCTGTTAAACGAAAGCTGAAGGGACCAGGAAAATATGTTTCATTTAACAGGAGTTTCGTTTACTGAGAGATGAAAAGGGGTGCATAATTCAAGCACAAAACCAATCATGTTAGAGGCAGTTGTTCCATTTAAGCAGCAATTTCATTTAAGAGATTTTCGTTTATTGAGAGTCTACTGTAAGTACACTAGAAAGGTACCCACTACGCCATAAATCACAATTTTTGTGAAATTGGGAAGCACCTACTAAGCCATTATTTGTCATTCTGCGGAGAAGCGAGGCAACAGCTACACGTCTGTAAGGCATTATGTGCACTTTGTTGACGCGACGACTGATGTCGATGAAGAATTATGGCTCAGCCCTTTGTAATGGTTTTGAAGCTTTAAACGGCCTACCAGTTATGTAATTTGCATTCGGTGACGCCCGGTCACTATTTCCCTCTCCCGTCATGCTGTATAACATACGTTGAAGTGGGAGAGAGATGGGGGAGGGGCGAAGAACTTTACTGAGACCCCGAGGAAATGGATCATGCGCTAATGGGCTTCCTTGGCAAGCAATACAAGTGCACTTGCGAGGAACCCACTGCGCTCTAATCATTGTAATTTTACTGAGACCCCGAGGAAATGGATCATGCGCTTATGGGCTTCCTTGGTAACCAATACAAGTGCACTTGCGAGGAACCCACTATGCTCTAAATCATTGTAATTTTACTGAGACCCCGAGGAAATGGATTATGCGCTTATGGGCTTCCTTGGCAACCAATACAAGTGCACTTGCGAGGAACCCACTACGCTATAAATCATTGCAATTTATGAGAAGTAGGGCAGCAGGCACTGTGCCATTTGTCGTCATTCTACGGAGAGCCGTGATACCTGCTCAACGCATGTAAGGCATTATGCGCACTTTATTGATGCTGTGCCTGATGACGACGAAGAATTATGGCAGAGCCCTTTGTAATGGGTTGGAAGCGTTCAACAACCTAATCGTTGCGCAATTCGCATTGTGTGACGCCTGGTTACAGAATTCGTGCTGTGCGACGCTTGGTGCTTATTTTACTCTTCTACCACGCTATATTGCATATGCATATGTGGTTCCTTCCCGACATGAAGCCTGTATAGGACCTTTTTGCAAAGCAGTTTCAAGCACCGGCATAGCTCAGAGGTTGAATACTGGGCTCCCACGCAGAGGGCCCAGGTTCGAACTTCGTTCCATCCTGGAATTTTTTTCTTATTTTGCTTTTTTTTTTCCTTATTTCGAGTGATACTGGTTACAGACACCGGCAGCGGCGGCGGCGGACAACTACGGCGCCAAAAACGGCCGGTGAAATGATCTCATAACAGCTTTCGCTGTAAAACAGAGACGCATCCGCGATTACCTTGTAAAGTAAAGGTATGTTGAAAAAACTCTTGCATTTATTGTGTTTATTTCGACCATTCGATAATTCGGACATTCGGTTATTCGGACATTTTTTCCGGTCCCTAGAAATCCGAATTAACGAGCTTTTACTGTATCGTGGATCGTTTTTGTTGAGTGATAGGAAGCTGGTGGCCCGGTAATAATAGACTGAAACCTGAAGTGCTCCAGTGTAATAAGACATCATGATGTAAACTTTTACTACGAGCAGACTTGGATGTGAGTAAAAAATTAGCATATAGTTCACTTTGGCATCGGGGGTTCACTTGACATAGTCATTGCAGCTCCTAATCCCTAATAATCAAAGCACCGATGAAAAGGGAAGCGCAAATCGTCATGCGAAAATACTTGGACAGTGGCCTCTGGTGACACGGAGCTGCCAAATCCTCTTTAAGCCCTTTAAACCAACATAACGATGACGTGACATAATTTTTTTAATTATGAGGTGCAAGCCAAGTACATGTTATTATCAAATTACAAGACAAGCATAGCTTATGTAAAATGCAATTAACCTGAATTTGGCAGTATTCATTTCATCAATGACTTTAAGAGTAGCCAAACAGCACAAGAGTAATATGGAAAGTGTAAAAAGTAGCTTGATCCCAAAGGAAAGCAGTGTTGAATAGATCTCAGTCAGACCTTGTGATTACACGAGGCATACATTTAGAAAGCGCAAAGACAACATTGCAAAGTGAGAGGACAGCAATGACAACACAACAAGTACAACATCAGTACACCTTCTCAGACTGTGAAGATTCATCACCAAAATCCAATGTGAATGTGAGGCTAAAGTCATGCTTAGATGGTTTCATCAAGAAGTGGTCGCTACATAAGTCAGGACCATTAACAGGATCGCATTTTCGACTTACATTGCTTGAGCCGGAATTCCGATTGAGGGAAGTAATGCCAAACCATGGGCTCCACAAGATGATGCAGTCCTGCACCTAAGAGAGGAAGAACAAAAGTAAGAAATGCTTCCTCCACGAATCTTTCAGTCCTTCAATTCAGTTGTGACAAATATGCCACAACTGCACCACACTGCATGAATAACTGCTCGTTCACCATCAAGAAAGCTTTACCCGATAGAATAACAAACTATGAGTTGCGAGTGAACCACTTTTCCAGTCTTTTTGTATCCAGCACTCTCGTATATGTCACTGAAGTTCGAACAGATCTCCAACACCAAAAGAGACACTGCTGTGTGAGTTAGATGCTCGATTTGACAGCTTGATTAATCAGCAGCATTACACTGAGCATAGGAAAAGCAAGCAGACAAGGCACAATAACAATACAAGTTTTACAAATCACTCACTGCACTTTAATGAACCAAAGCAACTCTTGACTCGGTGATAATGAGTGCGGGATAGCATCATATCGTAATTTATCCTAGCATGAACAGACGTTCTAAGAGCAGCAGCTCCCAAACGTTCTTCCTGCCTTTTTTTATACTGCAACAAAAAATACCTCTTTCCTTGCTCTTCAAATAAGCAAGCCATAAATGCTGCAAATACACAGTTCTTAATCAAACTGCATAGGCAACTCGGTGGGGCCTGAAGACACATAAACAAAGGGAGGATGCAAACACAAAAAAGTAATACGGCAACTACAAACTTATTAATGTGATAGCGTTAAAGAGCTTGCTTCGCATAAATTCAGGTGTCAGCGAAAAATCAATGTTGTCTGTTGGCGAAAATTTGAGACAGATGCAAATAAAAAATTCACAGCATATCCACGGATGAATGATGAAGAGCTTGGGCGAAGCTCCTGAAGCAATCATGGTTACACCGTAAAATCTTCAGTGGTTTCGCCCAGCAGTAATCAAAGCGATAGCCCAGTACATCATCAAAGACGTGACAAACACTGTATATATTTATACAAGAAATTTTATTAATTGTAAGTGGTAGCTAGACGTGGCTTCCGTTCCCCCTTCATTATAACGGCTTTATGGTCGGTGAAGTGATGGATCGGTGATGGGTCGTAGTGGGATGTTTGCAAAGACGAAGTAGTGGGCAGTTTGCAAAGGTGGCTTTCGTTCCCTCTTCATTATAACGGCTTTATGGTCGCTGAAGTAATGGATCGGTGATGGATCATAGTGGGATATTTGCAAAGACGAAGTAGTGGGCAGTTTGCAAAGAATCGGTGATGGGAGATACTGTTCGGGAGATACTGGCGGTTACGCCTTACGCCGGACGCGTGACAAGGTTAGACTAAGAGGAGCTTCGCCCCTAATAATAAAAAACTTCGGTTTGAGCAAGAATCAGACCCAGGCCTTCAGTGGCAAGTAGGTGTTCTACCACGGAGCCATGCCATTGCTTGGAGCTGCTTCGGACAAAAACCTTCTGCTAATGTCATGTAATGCAAGGTATCCCCTTAACGCATGCAATGTTGCGTGGCAGAAGCGTAGAATCGCGCCATGCATCAAGACTTGTGAATTGCACAATGAGTAAGGGGCTTAAAGGCCCACCCATTACAAAGCACTCAGACATATTTAATCACCAGCAGCAGCAAAAGCATCAACAGGGTGAGCAGCTGCATAGGTTTGCATGTTGCCTTACCGATGCATAGTGGGAACTTCACTGATTCACAAAAGGAAGAATTATGGCTTAGTGGGCACTTTGCAGCTACGCTTGCAGTAGGCATTAGAGGATACTTTTAAACGGTCAATGTTACTCGCACAGACGTTCGTTTCTTGCAACACGGTTGAGGTGTACCCCAAGAAGCAAGGCTACTGATTGAGAACGCGATGTAAACGGGGCCGGATTGCACTACTGCGTTCTACTCTTGAGGCGAAGCTCAAGCATCCTCAAACTTTTGACCTGATGGACAGAATGTAAAACGAGAGGTACAGGGATTGATACCCAGCACCTCCACCACTTGTGACGTATCAGTTGATACGCCTTTAATACGGCCTGGAGACGTGGTGAACCGATCACATTCAAGGCACAGAACAAGATGAGTCCCTACAAGTGATGATGACAAAGAACCCCATGTGATGATGATCATGTACAAATGATGATGATGAAGTGCCTGATAAACGCCCACAGTATGTTTTTATCTTTTTAGTTTTCACACTATGTACCTTGACATACATGCATACATGACACGTGCAAAAAGATATAGATATATCGGGTGTTTCAGCAAACACTTTCAAAAAGTCTGCTGGGCCTCACATCAAGGCACTATCAGGGCTGCATCAGCTCTGATGTGAGCCTGGCAGACTTTTTCCTGTTCCAAAAGATCAAGAAAAGCTGGAAAGGTCACCGCTTCGACGGTGTTCCCGCTATCCAACGGGCTGTCACAGTCTCTGAAAGAGGTCATGGCAGCCAACTTTCAGGAAGCCATCACGGAGCCACCACATCACAGTTCCAAATGCTGCTAATTATTACTGCTAGACAATTATGTTCAATTATGTTGATGAAAACATGCACGAACCAGTGATTATTTGTGGGTCCATGTCACGCATCATGTCATCCCAAACAATGAACTTCAGCATGGGGTACTTCTTGTGCAGTGTGCCCACAATTCGTGACAAGTAGTCCACGTACAGGTGGTCTTTGCCCCACTGCTTGTCCACCATGACTGTGCGACACCTCTCACATTGGCCAAGGTGCCAGACCTGGAAGCAAAGAAGCCATGCAATGTATGACAAGAAGGTGAACAATGTTCCTCTAGTGCCCAAATGTTTAGTACCAACCTACAATATTGATGGCTTTGTCAGTAATAAGGGGCGATGCAGCTTAGTGCTATGACATCATGCATATAGGCTCCAAGTATAAAAACACAAAGTATGGCATGTAGGGTGCCACGTTAAAGGAGCAAGGCTTCGTGGGTTCATGTTTTCTTTATCAAGCTGTCATGTGCAATGGAGCATTTCAACATCATCACTGCTCTAAGTAGCTGCACATTTTGTCATCCGGAAAAATGTAATCTGGGAGAGTTCGATGAGCAGGTTTTGGAGGTTATCTTGAACATGCCCTTGTCAGATCAATTATGAGAGTAGCTGTGGTGACTTAGTTATAGTTAACCAGTGACAACAAGGCAGTTACATACCTCATCAGCGCCTAGATGAAACCACTGCGCATCTGTGTGAAGCTGCATTACTTGCGTCACCATTTCCTCGATTAAGGAAGACGACTCTGGAATGGCAAAAGAAGGAATGCATGACATCATAGGCGTGCGCAGGGTTCCCCATCAGGGGGGGGGGCGAAGGTTCATCGCAGCGCCCCCCCACCCTACTAAGTCAATGTATGGGGCAGATTTTGCGCCCCCCCCCCCTCTTAGGTGACTAGAAGGGTCAATGTACGAGGCAGATTTTGCGCCCCCCCCCCCTCTTAGGTGATTAGGGGTGGGCGGCCGCCCCCCCTGTGCGCACGCCTATGCATGATATACGAGCGCACACAGATCAGGTTGATGTGGCACAAAGCACGATATTTGCATGTTTTCATTACTTACTTGGGTGAGACGGGCAGAGAACGTTCGGGTACCGAGCAACTTCTCTGAACTCGAAGAACTTTGATCGCTTCAGGACGAACTGAAAGACAATCGCGAGCGGCGCATCAATATGAGAAAATCAGTGCTATGCTCTTTTAGAGGAGCAACGATGCTACTAAGGTTCACAGTCCCATCGTGGCTACATTCGAAAGTAAGCAGAAATGGAAAGCGGACGGCACGAATTTAGAAGAAGTCGATTCTAAAATGCACGAGAATGCATACCTCCAAATGACCGAACGTCTGGACCAGAGGTACGACTAGGAGGTTCGAAAGCTTGGCCATCTGTATAATCTGCATAACGCATTCTTGGGAATATGCCTCCGGATGCCTGAGGTCTGCGAGGTCACCGTTGTAGGGAAAAGTGTCCTCATATTCGATCAGAACACCAGTCGCCCCGATTCTTGCTATGAGCGGCAGCAGCTGTGAAGCGAGAATACGTAAACAATGCAGTGAATTGGAAAGGCGATAGACTTGCAAAAGTAGGGCTTACCTGCTCGTAATAGGAAACTTTGAAAGCGGCTCCCTTAAGATCGAGGTGAACGAACCTGCAACAGATTGTCAACAATGACGCTCGAGCGGAGATAACAAGTGCGAGCCCGATTACTGAAGAAAAATGCGGGCGAACGTTTGTAGGCGGAAAGGCGTTATCCCGTACCGATGGAAAAATGCTTTACGTTCGTCCATTTTGGTTATTACCAGTACACATCGAAGCGCAGGACATAAGCGCCTTAATTGAAGAAGCGAAACAACGTAGCCCGCTGTTTGTAAACAGCAGCAGGCACGAAGACAGACAGGCTTGGCTGATCTTGACTCTGCCTTGACAGCAAATGGCTCGCGCAACAACAACAAGAACCAAAAGAAACTAAGCAACAAAACAAACTCAAACCGCAATTTTATTGAAACAATTTGATAAAAATAATAAAATTAGAAAACTCAGTAACCAGTTTGGTTGTAAAAAAAAAAAAAACGTTCGCACTAGCACTTGCTCAGCGCGCGAAATTCAAGTTGCGCTATCGCCATCGGAGGAAATGGACATGTTTGTCACGGTTTTTCACCGACTGATTTTGCTAACGGACAAAGGTTTACGAATAAGGCAGCGTACCACAAAGGCGTGCAGTCTGATACAGCCAAATGGCATGTTCGTGAACAAGAATGACGAGCTAGGATTTACAGTGTGCACATACATCGATATTACAACGGAAACCGTTATGTCACATGGGCTAGAAAAGGAAAATTGGATAAATAACTTTGAAACTTATTTCAAGGTGTTATTGTCTTGTTCCCAGGTAAATGCCACGCTCCCCATTGTTTTCGATAATAACGTTTCCAAATTAACGCGCGCGATATGTTCATTTATTTTGATCCAAATATTTACGAAGCAAACAAGCTAGCGAAAAAAAAAACACGGTTGATCCCTCCGTCATAGGAATCGGAATAACACGAAAGTAAAACGTGCCCTTATAGAAGTAACTGAATATTTACTGTGCATTGATGTAAGAGAGTTCGCACACAATGTATATTGATGTCTGGCAGCTATAGCACCGTTTAACGTGGATACACCCACAAGGGCGTCCGCAGAACTTTTTCCAGGGTGGTGCATCAGCAGAGGGTGGGGGAGGGGGGCATACAGCATAGGTAGCTTTTGTTTCATTGTCGTGACAGTATGTAACGTGCAAAGTTGGCTGGTAATCCTGAATGATGTTTCACGCGGATATGCGGGACTGGAGTGTGCTAATCAAGCTGTGTAGCTTACTGCTACTGCATAGAAAATTATTATCCAAAATTCCAAGGGGGGGCACCTGCCCCCCCTTGCACCCCCCTCCGGACGCCCATGTACACCCACTTGATGCTTGGTGGTACACCTCCATGCCGACGACTAACGTCCATGTTCAACGATTAAACAAACCCTTGTGGGAGCTGTAGTAGTTAACGGTGAAAGCGTAATCAGAGAACGAGTTGTGATAGCCAGAAGAGCGTCGCATATTGGACGCAGAACTTGGTCGCCATCCTGCGGCATGTTAAAATATGATTGAACACCACGGCCGCACTAGAGGGAAACACAAAGCGCGTCGTGCTGCCCCGGTAGCATGGCCGTAATTTTTCTCGAGGCGAGCGCGTAGGGGGGAACGCGCTGTTACAGCCAGGTGAGGCAGGCGCGCGTCGCAGAGCTATTTTTGGTTTGATTAGCGTGATGCTATGAGCGAGGCCGACGCTTTTACGACGCTTGCATTAAGCTCGCCGCCTCGCGGTGTGTTAAGGCATTGGTAAAATTGCACTTCTATTGAAAACGTGCCGAATGGGACGAACGTGTAACGCGTTGCAGGTATACCAATCGCGGAGGCTACAGTATCGATGAATTACATTACGTTGCCGCTCCCAGAGGGCAACACCACCCCGCCGACCGGTAGAGTGGTAGTCTGGTAGATATAAAAGGCGCGTTTGTAAAACCTCTAGAGTCTGTGACGGTGGCGAAGTGGACAGCGCGCCCGGCATCTGTTGCTGCGGACCAAGCTGTCGTGGGTTCGATCCCCGTTGACGGAACTTTTTGCTATCTGATCGTGTACATTTTTTCGACGTCATTTCCGTGACGGAAATACGTCACTGAAGTCTTGGTGGACCCCGGCATAAAACACTTTCGTGTTAAAAAGTATAAATACAGAGAAGAAGACATCTAAAGAAGGAGGTCTCAAAGACTACATAAGGGCGAGGACTCCTGTCAATACTTCCAAACAGAAAAATGAACCTTTATGCTAGAGCAGATGGCAAATAGTAACGAAGAGCATTGAAATGTGAACATAGGCGTGCGCAGGGTTCCCCATCAGGGGGGGAGGGGCGAAGGTTCATCACAGCGCCCCCCCCCCCCACTAAGTCAATGTATGAGGTAGATTTTGCGCCCCACCCCTTATAGGTGACTAGAAGGGTCAATGTACAGGGCAGATTTTGCGTCCCCCTCTTAGGTGATTAGGGGCGGGGGCGGCCGCCCCCCTGCCCCCCTGTGCGCACGCCTATGAATGTGCATTATATGTATGAAAGGAACAAACTAACCGACAACTGACCACAACGTGTGATTAGAGCCTGGTAAAAATGAAAATACCGCGAAATATAGTGACAGATTCCAGTATCCTTTCCGCGTTGTGAGTAGGGTTTATATTTTTAGTAACAAAACCGGTATGTCGCGCAGCCTAGCGGAAAAGCCTTGAAGTTGGATTATGGAGTCGATCACTTTTTCTGTACGTAGTCACGTAGTCTTATGCTGTCATGCGCGTCATAATTAGTCCTGAAAATTAGAGTATGTATGTTATTACCTACCCCCGCTCAGTTCTGTGCTGCCTAAGAGGTAAAAGGAGTTGCACGGTGAGAAGCGGCGCTGCCTTCGCGGCAGCCAGTGGAACATGTCGAGCCGCGGCGCATGCGCGCGGAGTGCACGCATGCGCAGCAAACCGCCGCTCTCAAACACCAAGGAGGATACATAGAATTTGCTGGAGTGGAGGGGCCTCTCGTCGAGTGAAGCCGGCCGCCGCCATCTTGCCAGAGGCAGGAAGCGCGCTCCACGCCGTCGCGCGCTACGGCTTGCGTGCGTTATTTGACGCTGTGGGCATGTAAACACCAACAGTTTGACGATGGTTGCTTCTTGTGTCGCTTATGGATGTGCAAACAGGCTGAAGAAAGATTGTGGCCTCACATTCTGCCCGTAAGTGCGCGAAAACGTCTTCGATTGAGCCATTCCGCGCGCGTTACTGAGGGGTGCTAACTGACGCGGTATGAGCGTGCAACAAATAGTAGCCGTGACATTTTGGACAGTTTTCCTAAAGATCCCACAGTGCGGAGCCTGTGGGAGAGGGCCGTTCACCGTGTAAAGTGGAATGCGAACGACGAAGATCATCTTTATGCTCCGTGCACTTCGCGCCGGATTGCTTTGACTGCTTGCTAGAAGCTGTTTCTTTTTTTTTTCTGAGACTCGAGCATACGTAAATGAATGAGAGATCCGGCAGGAAGTGCAGTGACAGAAAAACTGAAAAAAAAAAAAAAAAACTGGATTTGTTGGCATTTTCATATATGCATATGGCAAGCACCGAAATAATACTTGACGAGGTTGTCGGCAGAACCTCTTTGGGTTAATACGTGGATGAGGCGGACATAACAATGCAACAGCTGCACCCTATGGCTGTACACAAGCACCCGTTGGTTCAGACGGAAGTTATAGTTCAGGAAACTGCTCTCAAGACATTGCCTCCATCTTGAATGCAGCCACTAATGCTCCTTTCCCAAATGAGCAGGCAGGCGTTGTGCCCCTTTAGGTGGCAGTTGTCAGCCTGTTCCCTCCCTATTTCCTCTGTGTCTTCGTGTTTTCTATGTATTCAAACCAAATAAATAAATAAATAAATAATGCTGTACTGTTGCCATAGCAGATGCAGAAAGCACGTTCATTGACAGGCGCAGACCATCAGCCCTGCAGCCGATACTGAGCCGAAAGCCTCTCTGCTTTTGCCGGTTTCGTGGTGCCATATACATAGCAGGCTTCAATGCTCGAAAAGTTCGTACAACAACTACATGTGAGCAGTGCATCACAGCCCTGCACTCAGGTGAGTTGCACCTTTCATTAAACGGAAAAGCAGAGGTAGAAGTATTCCACCGGCGCAAGACGTCATTGGCATGTGTGAAGAAGTAGAGAAAGGACTGGTAGGGGGGGGGGGGGGGGGCTACAAGCTGAATGTGATGTCATCTTAACGGTGACGAAGGGCAAAACACCTCATCTTGAAAGTCCTGGTAGCTTCCTCCGAGAAAAAGTGGTTCCATAAACTGGAGCAGCACATCCTTGACTTTGACCCGCTTGAACGTTTACACTTTGTGCACGCAAATCGCTGAATACGTAAACGTGAGCATACGCCACATGACGAAGGACCGAAATCGAGAATGGATCAATAATAAGGTGAGACCACCTCTGTCAAGGGCGATTATCTTCAATCACCAATACGGCACCGGTCATCATGTTTTGTAGCGTTAGCTACACCTGCCTAGCCGGCGCCGATTTCGCGTGGGTCATCATGAGCCGTGCTGCGCATGCGCAAGGATAAGTGTGGAGCCGGCATCTCACGCGCACTCCGCCACCGCCGCGCGCGGCTCGCCGCTGCTGGTGACGGAGAGCGGGAGGAGTGGCGTCGTAGCCGGGCAGACAGACTGGCGCCCGCGCGCGCGACTCGCCGCTGCTGCTCTGCGCATTCGAGAGGGGTGACGTAATAGCCATGGCGCGCGCAGCTATTCGCCTTCGCTGTGCAGTCGGCGTCTGACAATGGGCTGGTGCCGCTTGATAGCGCCTCTGACTGGCGTTTGCAGGTGGGTAACGCCACGGAGAAGGAGAGCGCAAATGCTGCTCAACGGCGCAGAAGAGCGGTGAAGCTTATCTAATCGGATCCCGAAGTAGTTGCCTGGCAATTAGCGGTTCAGCGTGCGAAGAATGAACAGAGGAAGGCTAAACGTGCTGCGCAGACACTGGAGGAAAGGGAGGAACATCTAGCAAAGCGGCGTCGTCAAGATGCTGAGCGACGTGCCCGACCACCTCTGCAGCAGCAACAACAAGACGCCGTCGATGACGTCAAGGCTCGCCGATCGACTGCCTATGCTGTGAAACTAAGCGAAAGCGCCAGTGCGACTTGGTCCTTCGAGACGGACTTCGTAAACAATCCCTTTGGATACGTGTGCGACGTGTGTGAAAGACTATGGCACATGAAAGACTTGACGGCCATGCGTGAAACGTTGAGTTTAGTGGCGGCGCCTGAGTTGGGTGAAACCGTGGCGCGGGTTTGTACAACGTGCAAGAACTTTCTCGTTAAGCAGAACATTCCGCTCTTTAGCGTTACCAAAGGGTATCGTTACCCGACCATGCCGCCAGGTCTACCGGTTCTGAACGATGTGGCCGAATGTGTGTCATTGGAGCACCAGTAAGCATGACAATCAAGCTAATCCTAGACAATCTGGAAAGCTCAGAATAATCAGCTGAACCTCTGCTAACGCTACGTATATCCTGGCATAGCCGAGCTAAGCCACTGCAAATTTTTTCACCGTGCGTCTGATTTAAGCGCGTCTCCACCTAATGCCTGTGCAGGTGAATTAACTTCTATATATGTCACTTGGCTGCTTACAAGTCGGAAATAAATGTTTGCACCCAGAGCTACTTGATTTCATTGCTTCACAAACGCGAGCAACTTCATCGGCAGCGCGAAGAAGCATGCGTGCGGCAGCGCTTGGCTCCTTTCTGCCTCTGGCAAGATGGCCGCCGCGCGCTCGGCGCGGCTTCACTCTCCCCAATAGGGGCGCATAGGCGGCTTCCACTCCAGCAAGTTCTATATATCATCCTTGTCAAACACGAACGGCTCTCACGCTTACTGTTTGCAGCATGGGTTGTCACTTGTGTTTACGACTTTATATCCACCACAGATAGAAAAATTCTGATTACAAATGTTTCACGGCGTTTTCCACGTTACCGTTCCGTGATTAGACACTCTCACCGGTAAGCTTTCCGCTGCGCTAAAGAAAATGGGCACCATAAAAATTGGTTGTCGGTCTCGTTAAGAACGCACGCTACAAAAATATATTACTAAGTCAAGACTACATATATATTTTTAAGTGAGTGCGTCACTCGAGTATAAGTGAAAAAATGGCAAATTACACTTTTGGCATTTTATTTGGTGTCTCTTCTACAGGGAAGTTGA
Organism: Rhipicephalus sanguineus; assembly: GCF_013339695.2. Lineage (NCBI taxonomy): Eukaryota > Metazoa > Arthropoda > Arachnida > Ixodida > Ixodidae > Rhipicephalus > Rhipicephalus sanguineus. Next base: position 95,932,400 of record NC_051177.1, on the reverse strand, counting down.
GTTACAAACCTGATGCTTGAGTGTAGCACTCTTTTTATTTCTTTTCATTTTACAATTTCCAAAATGTCTTCTAAGAATATATGACAGATCTGAATGTTTATATCGTAAAGTCATTGGATCATAACTTCCCTATAAATGGAACAAAGGTCATCAAAATCAGTGCAGTGTATAACGAGGAGAACTAGAGAGTTCTGAGTTCATCAGTGCAGTGTAGAACGAGTATTCCACGCTCGCCGCCTCGGTTACGAGTGGCGCTGGTTAACACATCTAAGGCCAACGCTACCTTCTCCCCTCCCTCCCCCAGTAGCGATGCAACTTTGCACCAACCAAAACAAAATTGCGAGGTAAGCATTGCGCGACTCTATAAGAGAGACATACACTCGCAAGTACGAATATCTTTCGCCTACAATGTCGAGAGTTGTGCCAGCTTGTACCAGCATCGAAAACAACGGAGACAGGAAAAGAAGGCGACAGGACAGAGCTTGAGTCCAACTCTGTCCTGTCCGCGTGTTTTCTTTGCTGGTTTTCATCTTCGATGTTTTGCCACTTGCGCAACCATATTAGCTGGATTATAGGAAACTGTACAGTGACAAACAACTTTCGCAACGGTTTTTTTTTCCTTCGCTTGTCCATCAATGGCAGTGGCGCCCCGGCGGGGGGTGGGTTGAGTGCACCACTGCAGACAGCGTTCTAGTCCTGTAACATCATCTTGCGACCACCAACAAACTCCCCCCCCCCCCCTCCCCCCTCTTTCACTGCCCGACTACAGAGCTTTTACCAGCATCGCGCGATTTTTTGCTTTGATTAATGCGCGGGTGCAAAACGAAGTCTTCTGTTTGAGATGGCGGAAGTGACGGCGAAATGTAAGTTTAGGGTCAAGATATGTGCCACGAAAAGAAACATCGCCGCAAGCCGGGTGCAGGAATAAACGTTAATAAGGGCCTTTGAGCAGTTCTTAAACAGCATATATTTTGCTTTTAGCGTATTAAGAACTAAGTAATTGTTGCTACACCAATTCATAATGCTACTCAATGCAGTATTTAATCTTGAAGTAAGTGCAGTAATAGATTTATCGGATGAAGATATGGTAGTGTCATCTACGTATAAAACGCAGTGATCGTTATTGCAGGAGTTAAGAAAATCCGGAAGATTGTTAACATATAAAACGAAAAGCGAAGGACCTATAACAGCCCTGTGGTACACCCTGGTTAACGGCATTTAGTTGCCGAGATTGTGTTTGCTACGTGTACTCTGTACTGTCGGTCATGTAAGTAGATTTTTAAGAATTTAGCGCAGGACCAGTTATACCATAACACTCAAGTTTACTGAATATCACTTCATGGTTAATCGTGTCAAAAGCTTTAGTGAAGCCTAAAACACAGATCCTACTAAATTTCCTGAATCGATGCATTTTTTAATGTAGTCAGAGACAGCACAGCAAGAGTAGTGGAACTTCCAGGGCGGAAACCAAATTGGTTATTCTTTAGCAAGTGCAACTTTATTAAGTAGTTATTGAGACGCTTAACAAATAATTTCTCAATGGGTTTGCTAAGGCAAGAAAGAATTGCAATAGGTCGGTAATGAGCGACTGTTTGCTTGTCACCTTCTTTAAAAACAGGAATAATCTTGGCGTTTTTCAAGAAAGAAGGGAATGAGCCGTGTTTAAACATCAGGTTACTAATATTACAGGGCGTGTCTGAGATGAAATGTGCGACTAGTTTTAAATGTCTCACAGGATGTTATCTAAACAAGGCCCTGTTTTTTTTAAAGATTAGTAATTGTGAAGAACACTTCATTTGGTGCGACAGGTAACAAAAAGAATGACTGTGTCGTGCGGCGTAAAGTGCTACGCAACTGCGCATGTCGGTTGTTATTAGAATAAACGGAAGAAAAGTAGTCCGAGAAAGCATTCGCAATTTCATTCGGCTCCGAAAGGCTTTGACTATTATAATTCATTTAAATTATGGGGGCACCACCAGATGACCTATTACGGAAAGAGTTTAGTAGCTGCCACTGGTTTTGGGGTTTATTCTCATTCTGTACAAATTTACGTTCGTAGAACGTATTTTTTTCGTCTGTTTAAGCAAAACGTTCGATAATTTACAGTAATTGTTATATCGTTTAGACAGCGCAGTGTTAAAGGGCTGACGTTTAGTTTTCTTGTACATGATTTCCTTCGTCCTTAAGCTTTTTAGAAGACCATCTGTCATCCATAGGTTGTGGGAGTACTTATATGTCTTCCTATATTTATATTTTCCTACGGTATTATTTCGGCTTGCGTCAAACAACTCCAGAACAAAAAGCTTCAGAGCACTCTCGACTCTCTTCTCCGTCTTTCCCTTACTCTTTCTCTCTCTCCCTCCCTTCTTCTTCTTCTTCTTCTTCTTCTTCTTCTTCTTCTTCTTCTTCTTCTTATTATTATTATTATTATTATTATTATTATTATTAGTATTATTATTACTGCTGACCGCAACGGTAGGGGTTCTAGCAGCATGGTACAGCTTGATTATATAAGATCTGCTAGCATACATAATAAGTTCATTATAAATATTCCTCATAAATAGCAAGGATTATGGTTTTATTTTACGCTCATGCTTCTATTTTGTAATTATTCGTGTAAAAAGTATTGCTTGCGTTCTTTTTTTTTTAATTTTCAGTTGCTAACAAACGTCGTCCTCCGCGCTAATACGCTCTGAAGCAACCTTTAAATGTGGTATTCTGGTGACCTTGGCTTCCAGGGGCACGTCACCGTGAGTGTGTCGAGTGGACGAATCTACTGCCGAGGGTATAAAACGAAATGTGCACGTGTCGCGATCAGACGCATGGTCGAGCCCGTATACCGTGTAGCATGCGCGTGCAATCAACAGTGTCTCGTATAGCGTATCAGATCTTCGAGTTCGCGTACGACGACAGCAGACCACAATCGAGGTGCGAATCTATTTTCGAGTTAGTGGGGGTTTTTACGTACTGCCATAACACGTTCTGCACGCTTTCTGTGTGCCCTCGTTGAACTAATACGGGATCGGTGTCTTTTTGCGGAGGGCCGATAAGCACGTGGTGTTTTTTTCCACTCTCTCCACATGTGCACGAACTTCGAAGGACGACAGATGTTCACAAAGTGGTCATCGCATGTAAGCGTACATTGAACGTGCGCGCTGCGATGGTGCGTGCCCAGTTAAAATGATAACTTTCGAACTTACCAAATGCGGGACTCTATATACGCATATATATATATATATATATATATATATATATATATATATATATATATATATATATATATATATATATAGTACGTAGATTTAGATTATGAAGAGTCTGTCTTCGGTTGCCGTAAAATAATTAGGAAAAAGGTATACGCTTCTAAAAAACTATTTATTTGTCGACGTTTCGATCGGAGACCGATCTTCATCAGGATGAAATTTACCAGGCTTCGATGCGCTTTTATATCATCGTTCTCCGAGCCAAGAGAGAGAGAGAAAAAGGTTAAGAAAAAAGCCGGCAGATCCCACGCATTGTGGGAATCGATGTAATGCGAAGCAGCCAGCAAAGACCTGCATACATCGTCTTGTATGTCATTGAGGAAAATGCGTGTCATGGTTTTCATGTTAATTCCTATTATTTATGTTCGTCAAACAGTAACGTCGCGCAATACCAACTTCGGGGTAGATCAAGCTAGCGAAACGGCCGCCAGCGCTCCGTGAGAGTGGCACGTAAGTCGTGCTGTACATGACATGCGTGTCATGATTTTCATGTTAACTCGTGTTATTTATGTTCGTGGCACAGTCACGTCGCAAGATACCAATTTTGGTGTATATCAAGCTAGCGAAACGGCCGCCAGCGCCCCATGAGCGTGGCACGTAAGTCATGCTGTACATGACATGCGTGTCATGATTTTCATGTTAACTCGTGTTTTTATGTTTGTCACACAGTCACGTCGCGCAATACCAATTCCGGGGTAGATCAAGGTAGCGAAACGGCCGCCAGCGCCCCATGAGCGTGGCACGTAAGTCATGCTGTACATGACATGCGTGTCATGATTTTCATGTTAACTCGTGTTTTTATGTTTGTCACACAGTCACGTCGCGCAATACCAATTCCGGGGTAGATCAAGCTAGCGAAACGGCCGCCAGCGCCCCATGAGCGTGGCACGTAAGTCATGCTGTACATGACATGCGTGTCATGATTTTCATGTTAACTCGTGTTTTTATGTTTGTCACACAGTCACGTCGCGCAATACCAATTCCGGGGTAGATCAAGGTAGCGAAACGGCCGCCAGCGCCCCATGAGCGTGGCACGTAAGTCATGCTGTACATGACATGCGTGTCATGATTTTCATGTTAACTCGTGTTTTTATGTTTGTCACACAGTCACGTCGCGCAATACCAATTCCGGGGTAGATCAAGGTAGCGAAACGGCCGCCAGCGCCCCATGAGCGTGGCACGTAAGTCATGCTGTACATGACATGCGTGTCATGATTTTCATGTTAACTCGTGTTTTTATGTTTGTCACACAGTCACGTCGCGCAATACCAATTCCGGGGTAGATCAAGCTAGCGAAACGGCCGCCAGCGCCCCATGAGCGTGGCACGTAAGTCATGCTGTACATGACATGCGTGTCATGATTTTCATGTTAACTCGTGTTTTTATGTTTGTCACACAGTCACGTCGCGCAATACCAATTCCGGGGTAGATCAAGGTAGCGAAACGGCCGCCAGCGCCCCATGAGCGTGGCACGTAAGTCATGCTGTACATGACATGCGTGTCATGATTTTCATGTTAACTCGTGTTTTTATGTTTGTCACACAGTCACGTCGCGCAATACCAATTCCGGGGTAGATCAAGCTAGCGAAACGGCCGCCAGCGCCCCATGAGCGTGGCACGTAAGTCATGCTGTACATGACATGCGTGTCATGATTTTCATGTTAACTCGTGTTTTTATGTTTGTCACACAGTCACGTCGCGCAATACCAATTCCGGGGTAGATCAAGCTAGCGAAACGGCCGCCAGCGCCCCATGAGCGTGGCACGTAAGTCATGCTGTACATGACATGCGTGTCATGATTTTCATGTTAACTCGTGTTTTTATGTTTGTCACACAGTCACGTCGCGCAATACCAATTCCGGGGTAGATCAAGGTAGCGAAACGGCCGCCAGCGCCCCATGAGCGTGGCACGTAAGTCATGCTGTACATGACATGCGTGTCATGATTTTCATGTTAACTCGTGTTATTTATGTTCGTTACACAGTCACGTAGCAAGATACCAAGGTTGGTGTATATCAAGCTAGCGAAACGGCCGCCAGCGCACCATGAGCGTGGCATGTAAATCATGCTGTACATGACATGCGTGTCATGATTTTCATGTTATGACTTGTCCTTTATGTTCGTCATACAGTCATGTTACGCCATACCAAACCAATTTTGGTGTACATCCGATTAACGAAACGGCCAGGAGAGCACAAAGTCGTAGGCGGCTAGATAGATAGATAGATAGATAGATAGATAGATAGATAGATAGATAGATAGATAGATAGATAGATAGATAGATAGATAGATAGATAGATAGATAGATAGATAGATACGCTCAAAGTCGCAGAAGTTCGCTAAGAAATGCTTCGCATTTAAAAGTACATACAGAAGAAAAAAAAAAGGGGGGGGGGAGGAGAGAGAGAAGTAAGAAACCTGACGAAAAAGAGTCGCGAATACGCTTGTGCACATACTTTGACTGACATAAGAATAACACGTGTTTCTTGAAAAAAAAAAGAAAAAAAAAGTCGTCATTACCCCACGTGCACATACTTTGGCCTACGAAACACACGTGTTTCCTGAAAAAAAGAAAAAAAAAGAAAACAAAAACTACGCTGATATACAAAGATCGTCCAGGTGAGGTGCATTCCTGTAGTCACTAGTCGAGTTCCAATGCTTTGAAGCCCCAACACAACATGGGTGCATTCCTCCAGCCCATTGTCACTCCTCACGTCTTCAGCTCCCCCCCCCCCCCTTCACATTTGCTCCTGAAGACTGTGAGGGGATGAAGCTTCACAAGAAGGGATAAGCGCTTAAAGGCAGTCAACTCAAAAAGCTTAGTAAAAGTCCGGAAAGAGTGTACAAAGGCACATTCACTAAAAAACAGGTGGTCACGATCTCCGGTTTGTGGCTCCAGTTAATGCTTATGAAGAAAATGGAGAATAGAATGCGTGTGAGCATGCTGTATGTCCGACGGCGTGCTCCTGAAGCGATGTCCGAAAAAATAATAAAATAAACTATAATAAAAAAGAGAAAAAATAAAGAATAAAAAAGAGAGAGATCTTCGGTTAAGATTATTAACTTGAATCTTCCAGAGCACGAATTGAAGACAGTATGCCCGGATTGATGTTTAGTTCAGCCTTCAATGTATTAAATTTATAAATCATATATGATTCGCGCTGTTCACGCTCCCTTGTACTGGAGAAACCACTTTGCAGGAGTGTAACCTTGATCGAATCAAATGGGTGGTTTTCGGAATTTATATGCTGAGACAGAGGAAGGTGCGGAAGCGAATTAACATGGGAACGATGGTTATTAAAGCGGGTGCGGTAGGCCGTGTCTGTCTTACCTATGTATTGAATACTGCATACTCCGCACTCGAGAAGGTATACTACGTTAGAGCTGTCACAGTTAAGGTTTGAGTGAAGAGAGTATTTGAAATTGGAATGTGTGCTTTCAACAAAGTTGGTTGTCTGTATGTGTTTGCACACCTTGCAACGAGCCTTGCCGCATGGCTGGCATCCAGTTACAGGTGGCTTATCGGTTTTCGAACGCACAAGATAATCCTTAATGTTTTTGGGGCGTCTATGAACGACTCGCGGAGGGGAAGGAAAAATTCTTGATAGTCGTTTACTCTGTTGTAAGATGTTATAGTGTCTCTATAGAATTTTGTTTACGTTAGGGGGGTTGCTTCTAAATGTTAGAACCAAGTTGTTCCGTCCCTCTTGTGTTAATTCTTTCTGCTGATAAAGTAGTTGTTGGCGATCTAGGTTTGCCCCTTTACGTATGGCGTCGATGACTATAGAAGGAGGATAGTGTTGCTTCGCTTTTATATAATCGTTCTCCGGCTCGGAGAACGATGATATAAAAGCGCATCGAAGCCTGGTAAATTTCATCCTGATGAAGATCGGTCTCCGATCGAAACGTCGACAAATAAACAGATTTTTAGAAGCGTATACCTTTTTCCTATATATATATATATATATATATATATATATATATATATATATATATATATATATATATATATATATATATATATATATATATATATATAGTTTTTGTCTTCACTTTTTTTATCCTAACAACCAAGTGGAAAGGGGTAACCGTCGCCAAGAAATGGCGACAACAACTCCTTCATTTATTTTTTATTTCAATGAAAAAAAAAAGGAAGCTCGGGTGTTTTTCAGTAAACCGGTCAAGGTGTTCACTAATGTCTCCTAACGCAGGTCTTGCAAAACAAACTTCATTTCGGTCAATGTTTTACCTTACGCGCTGGAATGCTTGATGCGCAGCTCCTGCGGCAACACCTATAAACACGTGGGTTGCTGGCTCCCACAAATGATGCATTTTTTTTCTTACTGCTGTGAAATGAAACCCAGCCATTGGCAAGGGAATTTGTAACGGGAGCGCTGTGGTTAACCACCAAGTGGAAAGTGGTAACCGTCGTCAAGAAATGGCGATAACAACTCCTTCATTTATTTTTTATTTCAATAAAAAAAAAGGGAAGCTCGGGTGTTTTTCAGTAAACCGGTCAAGGTGTTCAGTAATGTCTCCCAACGCAGGTCTTGCAAAACAAACTTCATTTCGGTTAATGTTTTACCTTACGCGCTGGAATGCTTGATGCGCAGCTCCTGCGGCAACACCTATAAACACGTGGGTTGCTGGCTCCCACAAATGATGCATTTTTTTTCTTACTGTTGTGAAATGAAACCCAGCCATTGGCAAGGGAATTTGTAACGGGAGCGCTGTGGTTAACCACCAAGTGGAAAGGGGTAACCGTCGTCAAGAAATGGCGATAACAACTCCTTCATTTATTTTTTATTTCAATAAAAAAAAAGGGAAGCTCGGGTGTTTTTCAGTAAACCGGTCAAGGTGTTCAGTAATGTCTCCCAACGCAGGTCTTGCAAAACAAACTTCATTTCGGTTAATGTTTTACCTTACGCGCTGGAATGCTTGATGCGCAGCTCCTGCGGCAACACCTATAAACACGTGGGTTGCTGGCTCCCACAAATGATGCATTTTTTTTCTTACTGTTGTGAAATGAAACCCAGCCATTGGCAAGGGAATTTGTAACGGGAGCGCTGTGGTTGCAAACATACCTAGGTTCAAGCCACTGGACGCCTTAAACATATTGCATTTTTCAACGGGCGGTACTGCCAGGTACTGCGACCACAGAGTGGACAAACTAGAAACCACAGGTCTCGAGGTGTCTTGTGATACTTCGCAGTGGACAGATACATCGCTCTGTTTAGTGTAATTTAGCACGCGCTACCCGGCGTGTTTGGCTTAGCGCCTACTTGCGCTGCTAAGCACGAAAGGGCGCAGGTCGATTCCCTGCATCGGCCGCGAATTTGGATGACGACGTGAGCCGTATTCATATTGTGGTATCGGCGCGTGAAATCCCGGAGCTTCATTTAAAGGGACCCTGAAACGGTTTTGACGATTTGGTACGAAGACATTGGGCCGGTTCATTTACAGACCGATTTAAGCTCTGTGCGTAAACTGTGTAATTTATTACAAGGCTTTAAAGCTGCGAATCGCCACCGATCACAGCGGCTCAGCAAAACGCGTTTTCAAACCGTCCACTTTCAGTGTGCGTCGTATTGGAAGCGCGACGTCACGCAGGCGGCTGATCTGATTGGATATATCCAGTACACGCCACTGAACCTCCTGTGGGCAGCGAGCATCGTCTGCCTGTGTTACAACGCACTCCGTGTTGACGTTAGCTGAGAGAAATGTTTATGTCGAGGTTTCTTTTCTTGGACACAATGAATTGACCTGCAGCCGTGTTGTGTACCATACATCTAGCAACTGGTGACTTGTAAAGCTGCGACATCGTGCAATGTTTGTGAGACATCTGGCGAGCGGAATCCCTTCAGCTTGTCGCTGCAATGAGCGTCGCGCTCTCGCTATCCGTTCAACGCCACGATCCACGTGTATGCGGCTGTAACTTCACCCCTGAAGACACAACCACATTGCCCGAGTTTACGCTTATCGATGATTGTTCTCGAATTCTTTTTGTTTGTCCGCATGCTTTCACAGGTTGTCGCCGTACGGGAGAATAAAATAAGATCGGCTGGTAGTGTCGCGGCACCTGTCGGACAAGATATCAACCACTCCGTGAGTGTTGCCAGACAGCGTGCTGCCGGGCACGCCGTCTGGCAACACTCGCGTATCATGGCCTCCGATATTGCGCAACCTGTCGGCGTGCAATATCGGAGGCCGCGACTGGGCGAAGCTCAAACTTGGATTCTAGCCACTCTAGCTCAAACCATCGAGTGCGCTCATGAGAGCGCTGCGATAGTCGGCGATGCCAGCGTGTCTGTGAGTTGAGGGTGCAAGGCAGTGGTGAGGAGGAGGGTATAGATATAATTGTCCGTAGCGGCCTTGGTACACGGTGCGTCACTTAACTTCTGGTGCGAATGATTTGGGGATGCTCTTGCCTAAACGCTGACAAAACTTCAACCGTTTCAGGGTGCCTTTAATTTTTAAGCGCGTCTGTGCTAAGAAATGTTCAAGCGTGTGCAGTGTCTTAATCGGCGTTATATTTTTGATGGCCAAAGCAATTTCACGAATAAGGAAAAGGTCAGCCACGTTCCCTTGACTGTAGTTTTTGTTCTATAGCAGCAGAATCTTTCCTTAGCTCATACGAAGCAATCGAGGACGGATATAGACAGCAAAATATCCTCAGCATCGTTGCCACGAGAACAAGTCGTGGAGGACGTTCGCCGTCTGAAAAGCTGTTCCAACTTCACAGTCGACAAGTTAGCCCCTCTGTATTCACTGAAATGTCGACGTCCAACTTGCATTTGAGATCAGGGTCCGCACTCCAATTAAGGATCGCTTCATTACCGGGGTTTCCGAGATAACCAGATTTTTCCGAGGGTGGACGGGGGTCAGCTTATGGTAAGTCTGAGGGCCAAAGCTGTGTGAGTATGGGGCGTCAACACCCTTACTGTGCCTACATACATTCAAAAATTAATGGAGGGGCCAGGGCATCTGGACCCCCCCCCCCTCCACCACACACACTCACTTTAAGAATAAACGAAGAATCCTTTGACTATGTTTCTGTGAGCCCTGACTTGCCACGTATACGACTCCCTTTAAAGATACACGTGAACTCCCTTTAGAGGTCGTTATACTCTCGTAGGAGAGTCGTGGGACCAAATGAGAGTTAACTCGTCCCTCTAAAGAGAGTCATATACGTGGCAAGTCCGGATCTCACTGAAAAGTGTAACACATGCTCTTATTTTTTTCTCTCTTAGAGCGCTCTGGACCGACCGTGTTCATTACTCATTTCCGTAAACCGGGTGGCCATATACAGTTACTTCTTTAGTAATTCATACAAGCATCGGGAATATTTAGCTTCATTAGTATAACTATCCTCCATGAGCGCGTAACATTGATCATTAGAGACTATCCCCGTCGGCGAATGCTGCCTTTGCGTCTGAAATAACCACGGCGATATTGGTAGCCCTGACACGTTACACGTGACGTTTTGTTGTTTGTGTTCTACGCGACTTGTGTGCACTGCAAGTATAGTGAACTAGATTAGAAAAGCTAGATTAGGCGAGCCAGATTAGGAGGAAAGGGACGAAGGAGGGCTTCGCGCTCACGCGCTGACTGCGTTCGCTATACGAACAGTATTCATCGCTATTTGTTTGCTATTTGAAGGCCGAACTGGCCGCACAATAAGGAAAAAAAAAAGAAAGTAGTCCGTTCACTCTGCTTGGTAGGCCCTGACTTGACACATGTAGAGCTCTATTTAAAAATACTCTCTTTCGGACATCATTATACTCTATTCGGGGTGTCGTGGGAGGCGTGACTCTCATAAAGGGAGTTAACGTGTATCTTTAAGGGGAGTTATGTACTGACTAGTCAAGTCTCACCAAAAATAGTCACAGGTACTCTTCTTTTTTTTCTTCTTAGTGTGCGCATGTGGACAAGCAAATACGTACCGGATAAGAGGCATGTGTCTACTGCGACTAAAGTCCGGAAACTGCATACTAAGCACGTTGCAATAAAATGCCGGTACATTCACCTATACATGAAAATGCATAAGTACATTTTTCGGAGGCTCTGGGTTTCAAGTAGTAGTGAAGAAGCTTATCATTTAAATCGGATGTCGTTACTATAAAATTGCTCGAATTGCTCAATTTTAAGAAACAAAACCGTGAAGGTCTAGAAAACGTAACACTTGTAGGCTTGCCGAACAGTCCAAGTGACCGCATGCAGAATAGTGTGGCTGCGCGCATCCGGATGCGCAAGGTGTGTGGATGGGTGGATGGATAGATGGATGGATGGATGGATGGGTGGATGGATGGATGGATGGATGCTGTGAGCCTACCATTTATAACGGGTCGGCGACCTGTAAGACACCAAGCTAAATCTTAACTTTGGCGCATGCCTTGCCTACATGTTTAAAAAATTTTTTGGAGTGATGAAAGCTGCAGCAGCTCTTCCACGCTGCAGTTGGGGCTTTCGCGATTCCGTCTTCTGTCTGCGACATCGCAGCCCGTTCACCTTCGCTTTATTACCTCTCATCTAGTTCGCTATCATTAAGGGAACTATATATTTAAATGACAATCTGGTTCAGAATTGAAGTGCCGCCGTATTCTCAGAAAGCTGTAGAGCTAGAATTGCCAGTACGAAAGGAAAAAAAAACAAAACAAAAAACAATTCCAGTCATTCTTGATAGAGCGACGAATTTGTAGCGAAGGTGGCCGACAAATGGAGAAAAACAAGTTACAAACAAACAAAAAGTTTAGTGGATTTAGCCCTCGACTGAATTTTTTGTAGAAAAACAAAACAAAACAAAACAAAAAAACTTGCGTAACAGTGTCAGCATAAGACTGCTGCATCTTGTGACAGTTTTCGTGTACGAAGTAAAACCAACAGGCTATTTTCTCGTAAATAAGTAAGCAACGACAACAAAATGCGGATAACATAAGCGGGGAATATTTGGAGAAATGATATTGTCCAGCCGTCCTATCTGCATCGTGCGTTGGCCGAAGGTACTGGCGCGAAAAATATTAACCGGTCGTGAAGGTGAAGAAGTGGCGAACAAACATCCACACACGCTCGATTAATTGATATACTACGAGGAAGAGTACCACGAGAGGGTATGAATCATTGATACATTGAAAGGCTTTGTGTCTTTTAATTGCATGCATTTTCCGAGGTATCCGTTACAGGCACCTTCAAAACATCTCTAAAAGATCGTAAAAGAGGAAAATGGCAATAAATTCAGCGGAAGAATGCTTGCGATGTCGGGTGAAAGACCATCCAAAGTTTTTCCGAATTTTTCCTATTATTTCTTTCTTTCTTTCTTTCCTTCCTTCTTTCTTTCTTTCTTTCTTTCTTTCTTTCTTTCTTTCTTTCTTTCTTTCCTTCCTTCTTTCTTTCCTTCCTTCTTTCCTTCTTTCCTTCCTTCTTTCTTTCTTTCACTCTTTCTTTCCTTCCTCCCTTCTTTCTTTCTCACTTTCTTTCCATCCTTCTTTCTTTCTTTCTTTCTTCTCTTCCTTCTTTCTCTCTCTCTCTTTCTTCCTTTCTTTCTCTCTTTCCTTCTTTCTTTCTTTCTTTTCTTCCTTCTTTCTTTCTCTCTCTCTTGTTTTCTTTCTTTCTCTCTTTCCTTCCATCCTTTTTTGTTTCTTCCTTCCTTTCCTTATTTCTTTCTCTTTCTTTCCTTCCTTCTTTCTTTCGATCTCTTCCTTTCTCTCTTTCTTTCTTTATTTCTTTCTCTCTGTTTTCCTTTTTTCTTTCTTTCCTTCCTTCCTTATTCATTTCTTCCTTTCTTTCTTTCCTTCCTTCTTTCTTTCTTTCCTTCCTTCTTTCTTTCTTTCTTTGCTTCTTTCTTTCTTTCCCTCTTTCCTTCCTTCCTTCTTTCTCTCTCCCTTTCTTTCTTTCCTTCTTTCTTTCTTTCATTCTTTCTTTCTTCCTTTCTTTCTTTCTTTCCCACTTTCTTTCTTTTTTTCCTTCTTTCTTTCTCTCTCTCTTTCTTTCTTTCTTACTTTCCTTCTTTCTTTCTTCCTTTCTTTCGTTCTCTCTCTTCTTTTCTTTCCTTCCTTCCTTCTTTCTCTCTTCTTTTCTCTCTTTCTTTCTTTCCTTCCTTCCTTATTCATTTCTTTCTCTCTCTCTTTCTCTCTTTCTTTCTTTCTTTCTTTGTTTGTCTCTTTGTTTCCTTCTTTCTTTATTTCTTTCTTTCTCTCTCTTCCTTCCTTTCTTTCTGTCTTTCTTTTTTCTTTTCTTCTTTCTTTCTTTGTTTATTTCTTTCTTTCCTTCCATCTGTCTTTCTTTCTTTCTCTCTTTCTTTATTTCCTTCTTTCTTCCTCTCTCTCTTTCTTTCACCCTATCTTTCTTTCCTCCCTTCCTTCCTTGCTTGTTTCTTTCTTTCATTCCTTCTTTCTTTCTTTCATTCTTTCTTTCATTCATTCTTTCTCACTTTCTTTCTTTCTTTCTTTCTCTCATTCTTCTTTCTCTCTTCCTTTCTTTCTTTCTCTCTTTCCTTCTTTCTTCCTCTTTCTTTCTTTCTTTCCTTCTTTCTTCCTTTCTTTCGTTCTCTCTTCTTTTCTTTCCTTCCTTCTTTCTCTCTTCTTTTCTCTCTTTCTTTCCTTCCTTCCTTATTCATTTCTTTCTCTCTCTCTTTCTCTCTTTTCTTCCTTTCCTTCTTTCTTTCTTTCTTTGTTTGTCTCTTTGTTTCCTTCTTTCTTTATTTCTTTCTTTCTCTCTCTTCCTTCCTTTCTTTCTGTCTTTCTTTTTTCTTTCCTTCTTTCTTTCTTTGTTTATTTCTTTCTTTCCTTCCTTCTGCCTTTCTTTCTTTCCTTCTTTCTTTATTTCATTCCTTATTTCTCTCTTTCTTTCTTTCCTTCTTTCTTTTATCTTTCTTTCTTTCTCTCTTCCGTTCTTCCTTTCTTTCCTTCTTCCTTTCTTTCTTTCCTTCCTTCTGCTTTCTTTCCTTCTTTCTTCCTTTCTTTCCTTATTTCTCTTTTTTCTCTTTCTTTCCTTCTTTTCTTTATTTCTTTGCTTCTTTCATTCTTTCTTTCTTTCTCTCATTCTTCTTTCTCTCTTCCTTTCTTTCCTTCTTTCTTTCTCTCATTCTTTTTTCTCTCTTTCTTCCTTCCTTTCTTTCTTTGTTTCTCTCTCTTTCTTTCTTTCGTTCTCTCTTTCTTTCTTTCTTTCCTTCCTTCTTTCTTTCTCTTTTTCTTTCCTTCCTTCTTTCTTTCTTTCTTTGTTTCTCACTTTCTTTCTTTCTTTCTCTCTTCCTTTCTTTCTTTCTCTCATTCTTTCTTTCTCTTTTTCTTTCCAGCCTGACAGCAATCCTAATGCCTCCTCCCGAATAAACTGTTTAGCTTCATTACAGTCCGCTCCATTATAATTAAGGTGAAAGGCTTTGATGCCTCATGAAACGCGAAAATTGACCGTCGGCGTCGGGGACAGCACGAGTGATGCAAAAAATCATCATCATGTGATGATGTCATCGTGACGTCACAGATCGCCGAAATTTGTGACGTTGTTAAGACATCACCATGACGTCACTGTGACGTCACATGATGACGTCATCACATGACATCGTAACTTGGTCAAAGGTGGGCCGATCACGGAAGCAGTGCAAAACCAGGAGAGGTGCCCTTGATCATGGGGGTACACAGTGCAAAACCACGTTAGGTGCAGAAAGCTTTTGGAGGGTGGCGGGGCAGGATCAATATATCGAATAAGAAGAAAAAGATGGCTTTCGCCTTCGAGTCGCCTTAGGAGACTGTTTATCTCCTTCTAGCTTCAAGGTTACAGAGCTTACGTGACTCACTTTGGAGGAACGACATCAATAGCATCATTATTTTAGCAGAACACTTTCTGTCGCTGGTGTGTCTTACTCTTAAGTTTTGCTTTGATGTTTACTTAGCCCCCGCTTTTGTCAACGCGCACGCAAAATCTGGAATGAAAAAGAAAGAAAAATGAAGAAGATAAAGATGTCCACATGCTTGCCCTGTGATCACACAACACACACAAGAGGAACTGCGAGTTTCCTATTCGTGTTTTTTTTCCCGTTTAATTATTTTGTTCCCCAACCAGTATAGCGTGATACTTGGAAAACAAGAAGACAACGCATAGAATTGCTCTCCTTTCTTTCTTTCTTTCTTTCTTTCTTTCTTTCTTTCTTTCTTTCTTTCTTTCTTTCTTTCTTTCTTTCTTTCTTTCTTTCTTTCTTTCTTTCTTTCTTTCTTTCTTTCTTTCTTTCTTTCTTTCTTTCGCTTTATTTTTAAAAAATTTACAAGCTGACCTCCAAACCATGAGACATCGCTACGTCTCATGGTCGCCTAAAAAGGCGGAAAAACAAACACTCAAAATCAAAATTAAAAATGGATAAGTAAGCAGCAAGGAATCCGAAATAAACCGTCGGAACGTCGCTGGCGTCATTTGGCATTGTATTGCAGGAAAGAATAAAAATTACATGTTTTTTTCAGCGTTCGGGGTATACATGTGACAGTGTACACCCCACTTCACAAGGCCACTTTGCCGTTCTTTTTTTGTTTGTTTAGCAGCGGTTCATACAAAACTCACAAGGCAACTCAGTCATATGCTACTGCGGGACGAAGTAACTAAGATAGAGACAAGAAAAAGCTCCAGCAGATCCCACGCATTGTGAGAACCTTGCTGCGTCATGAGCTGAGCAAGGTGCTGCATTCACCGGTGTTCCCATATATAGGCGTCCTCCAGTCGCCCTCTGTTGTAATACGATGCCCCATCGAGAGGTTGCCTTCAAAAGCTGTAATCAAGGCTGCAGCAGGCCAAAGCTTGACACGTACCGGGTGTTGTCACTGTTATTGATGAGAAAGGAAGGGAATAAGAGCGAGGAGAAACAGGATGTTGTTAGCAGCAGGCGAAACTGCAGGCCTTGAAGAGGCATGTAGGCAATAGTTATACTTTAACGTAACGCTTAACGGAGCCGGAGCAAAAGGTGGCGTAAGGATAAAACGTGATATGCAAGTCGACAGCGCGCTGTTGAACAACGCCAATATACTAGCAGGGGTAAAATAAACCAGGCGAAGCGCGTATCGGCGTGTTCGTTCCCTATGACGCCGCAGTGACTTGGAAGCCACTGAAACGTCACGTGGTGCCCTTTCTCATGTGAAGTATGGAGAAGACATCGAATTTCGAATACGACCTGTTCGTATGGTCCGCGACGCAGAGCAGATAGTACAGATGGTAGGGCTGCTTTTGAATCGCTGAAGATCGAACATTATTGAGGTGGTTCCCGATTGACCAAACAAAGTGCAGCGCGCATAGCAGCTATTTCCGCAACTGTCGACGTCGTGGAGTGGTAAATCCTAAAGCTGATGGTGATAGCTCATTCTAAAAAAAAAAAAAAAAAGACAGGGCGTGCAAACACGGACACAAGGAAGAAGTCAGGACACCACAGACGCCGACTAATAACTGAAGAGACGCACAATGGCTGAAAAGAAAGAAGGCACAAAAACTATTTGCCGGATTGATAGGTTCGCCTGTTGCATGGGCGTGCGCAGATAAGTGGCGTGCGCAGATGCACTACGCCATAACGTTTGTGATAATTTCAAGTACGCATTATAATAAATACCATGAAAGAAAAGAAAAACTGGCGTGGCCCCGCGGTCGAACAGCTGCTTGTCACCCAGAAGGCCTGGGTTCGATTCTCACTCGGACCCAAGATTCTTTATTTATATAGTTGCATCTATGTCGAATTTTCGCTCGCGGACAACGCTGATTTTTCGCTCACAACCAACGGCGCCGCCACCGACGCCGACACCGCAATTTCTGTGAAACGAGCTCTTTAACGCTATCGCGTTAAGACCTTCCTATTGTGAAAAGTTACGAGCCTACTTTCGCTTTGAGCTGTCAACAAAAGCGTTCAGTTTTGTAGGGCACATTGGGCCACCCTAAAAAGAAATGTTGCACATCTCCAAGTACTTTAGGGAATTAACAGTGGCTGACCGTGAGCGAAGCGTCGATTCCACATTTGTTCCATCTCTGTTTTCTATTCGCCACAGGCCCATTAATTCTCATTTGCTCGCATGAACAGGTCATGTCAGTAAGAACATGTCCGGTAAACAACTTTTTATATTTTTTTTATTGGGTGCGTTTAAAGAGATCAGCAGCTACTCTGACACAACAAATTTGATCTAAACGTGACAGTTCAGAAGAAACACACAAAAAAGTTCATTTCTAAAGTTAGAAACTCGTCAAAAGTTTGATGCAGACCATGTTTTAAGGCCTAGGATTCTTAGGAGAAAAGGACGAAAAATTTACAGTTTAGCCGAGAAACGTCTTCGAATCCAACTTGCACCCAGTACCGGCCTGTAGTCAAACGCAGCGAAGACGCAGCATAAGGTGCTGGCAGACTGACTGAAGGTGCGAACCTCAGCAGCGTCTGTTTACAGCTCGAACCAGGTTGATCATCGGAAAGGGTTCTGCAGGGAGGACGAGGCAGTGTAAAAACAAACAAAAGTCTAATACATCGCTGCGGTTGAGCGAAGCGTTCGAAAGGGCACTATAGACACCTATGGCTTACGTAAAACTGCGACCAAAGGGGACGAGAGCCTCTTCGGTGGCGCGCTCGTTTCCTTCCACACGATCTATACCATCCGGGCTTTTCTGTCGTGCCGGCAGCCCAGGCGGAGTGGCGCCTTGCGGGCTAACTCTCAAACACATATGGACGCAACTCGCACCCCGTATCCACAACAGATAACGCAGAATCGACTCAGTAGCATGGTACACATGCCAGAAAACACCTTTGGTCCCAACCAACTCGTACACCGTATCCACAAGCGGAAACGCAGGATCAAGACCCAACACAAGGTACACCTGGTAGAAAACGCCTTTAAACCCAGCTCGTACTCATCATCATCAAAAGGAAACGCAGCATCAAGAGCCAGCACAAGGCATACGTGCTGCTAGAAAACACCTTTGGATTCAACTGGTACAAAATATCCACAAGCGGAAACGCAGGATCAAGACCCAACACAAGGTACACGCGCTAGAAAACGCCTTTAGATTCAACTAGTACTCAGCAAACGCAGGAACAAGACTATGCACGAGATGCACGTTCCGGAATATACGCCTCTGGAGCCAACTCGTACACATCCACAAGAGGTAACGTTGTATCAAAACTCAGCACAATGTACACGTGCCAGAAGACGCCTTTGGAACCAACTATATAGTACCCAGCTCGTACAGAACGTCCACACGAGGAAGCGCAGCATCAAGAACCACCGCAAGGTACACGTGACAGAAAATATAGGTGCCGAAAGACAAAGCCACTTCAACACTCACGCCAAATCTGTTAAACTGACATGTCTTTTAACATTTTATGTGTTTACAAAAACATTAGCAATGTTCTGCTGCCGGCATAGCTTAGCTTATTACCTTCATCATAATCATACACCTAACGCCTGTATATATTATAATGGTAATAAGAGTGACCTGTAGCATTTTGCTACAAGTGGTATGTGGTGTATTTTATTGAGAATCGTAATAATGTTCCTGCAGGTGCGCTGTGTTGCAAAGCTCTTGTCATGCTGCCATTGTTTTTTCTGTTAAAATGAATTTTCCGCCACATGTTCTTTGCTCGCTTTGGTGCGTTCACGAGACACACAGAAGTCAAATATCGTCCTCAATTGCCTTGCAGAATATCATTAAAGTAGTAAGTGCCATGAAGACAATTTAATCTCATCTGAAAAAAAAAAAAATCACCAGGCCTGCGCAGAATACGTAGCACAGGCATAGCGAAGGCTGGAAGAGCGGCCTTTCCAGAGTCCGTTGTAGACTCTTTTGGGGCAACTAATACAAGTACACATGCAAGGTACCCACTAAGCCATAAACCACCGTAACTTTCATGAAGTAGAGAAGCACCCACTATGCCATTATTCGTCCTTCTGCGGATAAGTGAGGTACCCGCTACACATCTGTAAGTCATTATATGCGCTTTGTTCCTGCTGTGGCTGAGACGATGAGGAGTTATGGCTGAGTCTTTTATAATCGGTCGGAAGCATTCAACGACCCACTCGTCGCGCAATTCGCATTGTGTGATGCCTGGTTGTGATTTTACTCTTCTACGACACTATATTACATACGTTAACACGATTCCTTGACCGACATGACACCTGTATAGGGTATTTTTTGCAAAGGAGTTTCAAGCACCAGCGTGGCTCTGTGGTAGAATACTTGAGTGCTACCCAGAGGGTCTGCGTTCAAATCTAATCCGTTCCTAGAATGTTTTCTGATTTTATTTTTTCTTGTTTCTCGCGATAACGGTTAAGAACAGCAGCGGCGGCGGCGTATAACTACGGCGCCAAAATCGGCTCTTGTTGTGATCTCATAACAGCTTTCGCTGTTGTGTATAAGGGCCTCAAACGCCATCACTCTCACCAGAGTCATGGCCGAGAGCACAGAATAGCTACTTACGAATGGCTAGCTAGGTGGTGGGTGGGAGCAAAGAATAACAGCCACCACTGGTTGTATCTGTCGCCCAGGTTGACGCCAGCGCTTCATCTTGAAAAGCGAGGTTGAGGGCACGGCACCTTGCCATGCTAATGCTTGGTTGATGATAGTCAGTAAGAGCGGCCGACGTTTCTAGATCTGTTTTTCTCATTTCATTTTTTCTCATTTTGCGCGACAGTGGTTACGGATACCAGCGGCGGCGGCGGCGGCGGACACCTACCGCACTGTTGTCGTGATCTGATAAAAGCTTTCGCTATAAAAAAAAAAATTCAGAGCCTTTACACTACTGTGAAGACGGAAGCCAGCGAAGCTGCGACTATGGTGGGTCTGGTGTAGTGAACATTGCTATGGTGAATTTATGTATTACCATTATGGACTATATTGAGCGAATAAAGAGACATACGCTCAAAGATCCCGGTGTTTATCTTGCGCACGACGCATATGATCTCATCAACGGTGGTCTCAATATCAAATCCTGTAGTACATATAAACCCTGTTGTTTCGAAGGTGAAATGAACTTTATTCGGTCCTGGAGAACCCCGATCAGACAACCGCCAAAGGGGGGTCCACCGCAGTTGCTGACCGCGCCCGCGCCGTTGCTGGAAGACCGTTGCCCTCCGCCCGTTCGCAGGCCTCCTGGACAGAAGACAGCTGGACTGAGAGCTCGCGGCTTTTAAGAGCCCTCTCCCAGTCTTGTTCTGTGCTGAACTTTGCGCCGCATTAAAGTGTCGAGTTTATCCTCCTCGTGTTTACACCAATTTAGAGATGATGCGACGTAATTAATGTGGCTCATGAGGAACGCGTGGTAGAGCCGAAGGAGATTACTTTCCCTCTGCCCTCCCCAGCGGTTTGAAACCCTTAAAATAAGCCTAAGCATGTTCTCCGTCTGGGAGGTGATGCGGGCCAAAACCTGTGTGTTTCTGTCATTGCATTAAAGAAGGAAGCCTAATGCCCGAATACAGTTTACTCTGGGAATCGACTGCCCGTTCTTGTGGTTAGCGTAGCCTGTACCTGATCAAGCGGTGAGTGGGGCCTCCTCCCAGGCCGAACCGGTCTGGAGGGTACGTTGTTTCGAAAGTACAGAAAAGGCATGATGTTCGTTTGTTATGCTAGTGGTCTTGCCTCTGAGGCAAAATTATTCACGCCATTCTGCCATGTGGGTGAAATCATACACTTTTATGTTTATTTTTACGCCATGTTCTTTTTTTTTTTCGACGCAAAAATGCTGAACTTTAACAGCGGAGGTGTTTAAGTTTTTCGTTGCACCGGGTAGTGCAAACATTCTTTATTGTGAGGTATGAAAAGAATAAAGCCTCAGCCCCGGGGAAATTCTCTTCATCATAAACCGACACGCGCTCTCTTCGTCCTCTTCTTCATCTTCTGTTTCGCTCCCAGAACACGTACGCCGATTTCTCTGGCGCGGGACGCAGTAACATTGATGGGCGAGAGAACGAGTACACAGAGAGAGAGAGAGAGAAAGGAAGGTCAAGACAGAGAACGAGAGAAATTCTTGAGGAAGAAAATTTCTTGGCGAGGCGAGATTCGCACCCGCCTACCCACGATCCGACGGCGAGCGCCTTAACCACTCGGCTATCCAGGCACACTAGCAGAGCATAGCACAGCCTTGTATAGTATAGTATAGCATAACAAGATGGCGAAAAAGGGAAGCGAGGGTGAGGACGACAAATTTGAGGGTGAGAAGGAGGGAAAGGAGGAAGAGAGAATGTGTACAGAGAGAAATAAGAGATAGATAGAAGGAAAAAGAGAGAAATAGGTAGAGAAAAAGATAGAAGGAGAGAGAGAGAGAGAAAGAGATAGAAAGAAACAAAAAAATAGAAATAAAAAAGAGAGCACGCATAGCCATGTACAGTAGAGAATAGCAAGCAGTGGGAAAGAGAGGCGGGAGCGTAGAAGCCTAGCCAAGCCAGGACCAGCTAGGTGCCTACGAGCTCTGAGGCGACCCAGCCTCGCTCGACTTAGTGCAATCTGCGCTAATTTTTCGAGTTAATTGGTTGGTCAAAGATTGTTGTTCACGCGTATTTTGTCCGCGGACACGATCCGCCAGAACCTAGCCATATACTTCTTCGCCGTAAAAAACATATATAGATAGAGAAACATATATCTAACTGAAGACTTGGAGCCACTGTTGCATTCCTCAGCAGAACGAATAGGACACCCTTAGGAATTTCCCGCGTACAAGCAAGCGCATTGAGACGCATGGCGCGTTTTTCGATTAGGCCGCGGGCGCGTACCTTCGTGTCTATACGCAATAAGAAAATGACAAAGCGAGTGTCGCCTGCCCCACCAGTTGTACGCGCGTCTCGTGCTGCAACCATTTTTTTCGCAATACTTCGGATTACGCAGATCCGAGCAGCAGTCGAGTCTGCCAAGTTTTTTAATGGGTGATGCAGGTTTCCACACGGGGTTAAACAGAGGCGTTACGCGGTCTGCTTAATTCAGTGCGCAGTTTTAATTACGGCAGGTCTTGCCGTTCGTGAATTCGACCGAACGCAGTTTTCAGCGATCGCCTGTCCGAGTTAAGCACGCATGAGCACTTCCTGTTGGATGGTGTACTTTTGTATTTCGTCCAAAGATTGCAGATGCCTAGCTATAGAATCTTTACGCTTCGCGGAGTACTCTCGACCTCGGGGTCGGGTAACAAATGGTGTGAGGGCGGCTTTGACGCCCGAACGTTTGGAAGATATAGGCGCCCTCCGCCGGATTTTGAAAGATCATGCTGCCGTATATGTAATGCACGCATTAGCATCAGCTTCCGCGGTGTTCACATTGCAGCAATCGACGAGTGTTCGATATTGGGAGGCCGTCATCGCTTAAGCTGCCCTGAAGGCCCAGAAGGGTGTGTTAGACCATGCTGAGCGTGCAGCGACGGCCACTGGAGTAACGTCCCCACTCCCTTGCCTTTCCTATAAATTAAGTTTTTACGCGATGTTTGCGTCAGAAGGCATTTTTACACTTTTGCTCTATGTGTAAACGGGTGTGACGTCGTGAATTCTAACCCGGAAGCGTAGTGCCTTGCGAATGCGCGCCTTTCGAGTTGTCTCTCTTTCGCGTTGTGAAAGCATGAGGAAAAAGGGGGGTAGCCGGCGGCGTCGCTTCGAAATGACATCGAGTCCCTTTAGCTACCCGATAATAAAAAGAAATAAATATGTAGACACGTATACACGTAAAAAACTGTGCACATCATATGTTGCTTTCAAACGTCGACAATGGAACATGCGATACGCGAGAGGGAAGTTTAATCATCGAGATTTCGCGAGTGGGCCTGTGGCACTTCCGGGAAACGTTAAATTATATGGTTTTGCGCGCCAGAACTATACAAACTCATTGTGAGTCGCGCATTAGCAGGAGACTCCGAATTAATTTTAGACACCCGGCGTTATTTAACACAACGGTTTCTACCTTTAGGCCCCATCAAAATGCGGCCGCCGCGGCAAGGATTTGATCCTACGACCTCGCGTTTAGCAACGAAACACCACAACCGCTAAGCCGCCACGGTTTATGAGCTGAATGTAAGATGACGTAGACTTGGACGGACTGCGCTAGCGACAGTTCGACGCAGAGGGTCACGTACTGAAGATCCTAATGGTCATACTCCTGACTGGTTGACATTCTATGCATATTGGCGCTTTAAAGTGGTACTGACACAAACATTTTGGTTTGGCGCTTTTCTTTTCTGTCTTTTTTTTTTGCTGCAATGCGTTGCTGGGGGCCTGTTAGTCATAACAAGGCACATCGCTTGCTGCAGCGCGTGACAGATAATTAATTACGGTCTGTTTGTTATCGACCAGTCTCACTTTCAGTTTGTGAAAGCTCAGAGAACGACAAGCCGCCGGGCGCATACTACCGCCATCTAGACTGTGAGATGGCACACGAAACTGTGACGCACTTCCTTGCTGTCTGCATCGTCTGCTAGCGTTCCTTCGCCTGCCGCATGTACAGCGCCGTCACCGTCATTGTTATAATTGTCGTATCTTGGCAACGACTTTCTTGAGGCTTCCGCACTTTCCGCACGTTCGCCGCAGGCACGGGCTCGCAAGCTGCGGCCGAATAGTTGCCTGCTGGCGCAAGCGCGCCAAAAGCGCAGCGACTATGGCGTCATCATACTAGCTGCGTCAGCTCGGAACTCGGCAGCAGTGATGACGTCTCGGAAGTTGGGGGTCACCCCCAGGTTACATTAGATGATGTCCATGTCGCCAGATGCGGCGTATAGCACTGGATCGTGGAACATGAACTTTAAAATTCATATAAATTACCTCCCAAGCTATATTCGCTGTTGAGATTTGGTAAATGATATGCGCATGTTCGCGGGAATCGATCCCGCCGGCTATCTCGGTCGCTAAATTTTGTGTCAGTGCTCCTTTAATGGGTGTGTTCCAGCTCTGGCGATCAACAAAGACACTCTGCGCTAGCATCTTTGAATACAGCTCGGAGAATCAAACACATCTGGTAGACGTGTGTGCAGCGCGATGCCACGTCGACAAGAGAAAGCTAATAGAAAGACGCGCTTTAACTGTCTTTTACCTTCTCTCATGTTCGAGCCTATGAAAAACTCAATGCAGTTTAGTTTACGTGCGCTAATCGTATAAGAAAGTATGACTACGTCTTCGTGTGAGCTGACGATCATACTGTCGAGTTTCCAAGATAAGGAAAGCCAACAAAAAAATTGCCCGCGTATCTGCGTGCTACGCTGGAAATGTCTTCGAAAGACGATAGCCTTCTGCCGGTCGTTTCTGCACCGTTTCAGCGCAACCTAAGAAACACTAGGGTCTTTAGAGTTACGTACCTATGCATTTTCTAGTAAAGGAACACACCACCTAATACTTTCGCATTGACGTTGCGCCTCAGATATGCGTAATATTTGCTTTTTGATCGACAATGTTCACAAGTATGAACGCAACTACCAGTTCAAGATGGCTGGGCGTTCAGCAAGTGCTTAAACTTCGGCCGGGTGGCTGAATCGGGTGAAATACAGACAGGCAGACAGACAGCCAAAAATTTCTGCGTGTAAGTTCCCGAAGAAAGACTATCGTCTTTGAAATCAGGATCCCTCCTGCTATCTGGAAAATGGGCGCTAGACGTACTGCGCGCTAGACGTACTATATTTCTTTCTTTCTTTCTTTCTTTCTTTCTTTCTTTCTTTCTTTCTTTCTTTCTTTCTTTCTTTCTTTCTTTCTTTCTTTCCATCCCCGGCAGAAGCGGAACGGCTCTGATTGGTTGCGGGCGTGGCGCCAACGCGCGCCCACGCGGTTGGCATCGTGCCCAATGCCTCCCGTCCGGCGCCGGCGCCGGAACGTGAGGTCATGCTTTTATATCCAGGCAACAATGAAATGAATGAAATATGGTAACGCGAATTGGCAAGTTACTTCGATTAAAGATCAGATTGCCATGTGAGAAACGGCCGATCGCCGACAAGCCTACAATCGAGAGAGAATCAGTTATTGGAAAACGGCGTCTACATATACGCATGTGACCGGCTGACGAAATTTCGAGGGCCGAATTTCTGTACCGGGCCGGCGCCGGGGTTTTCGCATACGACAACGCCGCCACTGGCTCAAAACAAGCTTCGCTTGAAAAAGGTCAGCCCCCATGTTGTTTGGACAACAAAGCAGACTGCAATATTTTCGACGAGGCCGGCAAGAGATGCCTCTTTTCCGAGCTTCGTAAGCGCTGAAATCAGACATAAAAGGGCCGCTGGCCGATTAGCAGTCTCTCCGGTCAGCAGCCAACGAACAGAACACGCATTTCATCGGACCAAACTTGACTGGCAAGATATCGAATACACGCCATAAAGAAGTTAACAGGAAGGTACTTGAAGCTCTGAATGCTCTGTGCTGCTGATGCATTGACTAAAATCAACACCGAGGCACAGGAGAAGGAAAAGAAGTGGAAACAGTTTTGGAGGGGGAAAGGATTCACACGTGTGGAGCCCGGGATGCTGACGCGGGTAGGTCGTGAGACTCGACTTATCCGAGAAAACGTTGCCGCTGTCCCGTCGAACACGCGCGACAAACCTTCTAGGAACTAATAAGCGTGCGCCGTGAGAACCGGGCTTCCGGCCAGGTTGTGCCCGCCCACTTCTTCGATCACGGGTCGGTCTGTCGCTCCGATGGCTCTCACGAGCTCCAAGGTCACGCGACTGACCTTGCATTGCGCTTTCGCTCTCTGTCTGCTCAAGGTGTTTCGGAGTGCTTGCCGTCGGTGTGCTTGCCGCGCACGCCTATGGTGATAGAAGAAACAAAAAAAAACATTATTTCTTGCCTGATTCAAAAAGAATGCCACACACTTCGGCGCGCGCGTGTGTAAGTACATGGCTCGCATGTACTTTTCGAAATGGAATCTTGTTTAGCGTAATTATGTTGTTGTTCGTGTTTTCAATAGAAATTTCCCGTAGAAGGTCCTCCAGTTGCCTTCATTTTTGGTCCTTTTCCTGGTAACCACCGATGTACAGACATTGAAAGGCTGATTCGAGAAAATAAAGCAAACCGACTTACCTACCAACGAACTACTTCTTATCATATTTGTATACGCAAACTATTTGTTTGGCTAGCCTGGAGTAGTATTCACAAATGTTTTTGTTTGCAAGTGACATTTGCCATTGGTCAGCCGGCTTCCATACTGATCAGTCGTTATTGGTAGCGCAAAACTTTATGAAGGACGGATACAAGAAAGACAAAGCACATGCCAGCCCGATAAAATTGTCTGTGAAGTTCCATAACGACTTGCGCAGCATAGGAATTGGCTGAAATTTTCACTTACGAAAGATTAGAGCGTAAGATGCCTTTGTGAATACGCGTCCTGGCTTCTTTCTCGTGATTCGTGGTAACCACGATGCACAGATTCCTTGCGATTTTGTTCTAATGGTAACTCTAGAAACTTAAAGTATGGTATAAAATTGCGTTATTGAAACAAAACCGAAGTTGGTACACCTATTAGTAACTCTACCACTGTCTATACGTTTGGCGACAAGCGCGCAAAATATTACCCACTTCCAATCTCCACTACCTCGTAGCACAAAGCAACCACCTTTCAGGCGTATGCCTACTGTAACCTAAATTATCCAAATATAACGTTAAGCTAACTAACCAAACCAGTCTCGGAAGCTTGGTACTTCTTAAGCAATTAATAAGAGCCCTACAGTCCTGACAATAACCTCCCCCCCCCCCCCCCCGCCCCACTAAAAAAAAAGGCCATGAAATACGGATGTAGATGATCACGGCTGAGTGTAAACAACAGGGGATCGGGCTTATCTTGCATACAGCGGCACAAAAATAACTTAAACTATATTTACTTGAAATATATTTAATATATATAGCGCAAATGTTCGATAACTTAGGTAATGAGTGCATTGTATTAGTCGATGTAGATGATACTAAGCGAAGTTCTTCGCCAATCGTTTATTCTCCCTTTTTGTTTTGTTTTACTCTCTTCTCGAATCATACTCTTTATAACTAGCCACAGTTTCAGTTTCGTTGCGCCTGCTGCCCCGTGAAAAGTCTGCACACGAGAAGCTAAGGCAACGCAACGAAGGTCGCGGGAACTTTTCGCGACCGGAAGATGGTGTTTAGACGCGCTACATAAAAGCTAAAAGAGACAAAAAGAAAGAGCAGACAGAAAATGCGGCAAATGCTGACGTATGCGCTCACGTGGATTGGCATCTTTCCAAACGCCATCATACTCCAGCCAATGCGGTCGCGTTGGTTGAAGGCACGTGTAAGATGCCCATCCTGGACGAAACGTGGGAAAGATGAGTGGTTACTGATGATGAGTGGAAATCCCCTGCAGTATAACGAGTTTTGCGAAGTTTTCTGTTACGTAGATATCAAAGTGACAAACAAAAAATGCCAGGCCTGCGCACAACCCGCAGCACAGTCACAGCGAAAGCTCGAAGAGTGGCCTTTCTAGAGCCCGTTTCAAACTCTCTTGGGGCATCTAATACGCGTGCAAGGTATCCACTACACCATAAATCATAATTTTTGCGAAGTAGGGAAGCACGCACTATGCCACTCTTCGTCTTTCTGCGGATAAGCCAGGTACCCGCTACATATATGTGAGGCATTATGCGCCCTTTGTTGATGCTGCATGTGGCCGATGACGATGAAGAATTATGGGTGAGCACTTTGTAGTGGTTGGGAAGCTTTAAACCACGCATTCGTTGTGCAATTGTGTGACGCCTGGTTGTTATTTTACTCTTCTGACACGGTATATTACCCATGTTAACGCGATTCCTAGCCCGATATGACACCTGTATAGGGTCATTTTGCAAAGAAGTTTCAAGCACCAGCGTGGTTCTGAGGTCAATTGCTTCAGGTTGGTTACAGAGCCACGCTGGTGCTTGAAACTCCTTTGCAATTGGCACTGTTCGGAGGGAGTATACTTTCGCGACGTGTTGCAGAGGACAATAAGAAAATAATTTCCGTTATACCCTCATGGAATTAGGTACTATGAGTACGGATTATCATATGACCTAATCATGATAATTGGTTTGTATAGTATATATATGGCGCTCACGAATGGCTTGATTTTACTGTGACCCGGATAGAAGACCAGCAAGACAGTATTTTCAAGAAAGTATGGCCAGGTTTATCGAGGTATAAAAAACAAAAGAGCGTGTTCCTTCATGGTTGGCTGGGATAGAACCCCTGCTTACCATGAAAGTTTAAATCGCAATGTTGTTCATGCAGTGGTTAACGGCAGATGAGTGCTTACATGTTTGTTGTGTCTGGTAACATAATTCTGTTGTCCCCGTTTGTGTGACGTACGAACGGAAATAAAGTAAGAAAAACTAGCGTGCCTCTGTGGTATAGAATACTCGACTGCAACGCAAAGGGCCCGGGTTTAAATCCCATCCGATTCTGGATATTTTTATGTATTTCAGTTTTCCTTATTTCGCGCGATAGTAGTTACGGACACCGGCGGCGGCGGCGGCGGCGGACAACTACCCCACTGCCGTTGCGATCTGATAACAGCTTTCGCTGTAAAAAATCTACGTAAGAAGGTTCCAGCAAGCTCGGGGCACGAGTACAATTATAGAAGGAGTGCACAGAACGACCTGTACTTGTTTCTTTTTTCTTTTTTTTTTGCTCTTGTGAAGCCATATTACTAGGGGTGTGCGAATATTCGAGTTTCGAATTCGAATCGAATAGTTCCTAATCGAATAATTCGATTGGACTTTTGAATAGATAGTATTCGAAGTTTCGAATAATTCGACAGGACGAATATCTAAAACGCGACAAAGGCCAATGGTGCATCTTGGTTAGGCTGGGGTGACTAAAACTAACGCTTACGTCGCCGTTTGTTAAGCTTTCACCGACATCCTGGTTCAAAAGTGAGCGCATGCTGATCTTAAAGGAGATTATGTCATTTTCGCACGCAGAAAAACACATGAGAAAACTGTTAAATCCTTCACAACATCGCTCGAAAAACGAAGGCACGGACTTCTTGCGTAGATCGGTCATCTATGCCCGCAAGCGCCGTAAAACGACCTAACTTTGGCCTGCGAAACCCTCGGTGATTGGCTTTGCATGTAAAAATTTATTCACGCTGGGCATTCGCCACTGCCGCACCGCACCACTAGTTCAGAAAATCCCATCGTTCCGGCGCGCAGTTAAAACGCTGCTGTGAACGGGCGTCCGAAGACTTTTGGTCCCGGAGCACACATGGCGAAGTAGCACAACATTACCGTTGTCAGATGAGCCGTATTGCGCGATCATAGGGAAAGAAAACTAGCTGCCGTGCGCCCCTCTGTTAGGAGGTTAGGAGTGGCGCTGCTGACTGGAGTGGCGGCTCTTCTATAACCAACATTCCCGCTCCCATTTATTGTCAATAAAATTTATTCCTCCTCCTCCTATCAACACGCTTACGCGCCCATAAAAGCTGAAACAGAAGCCACTCCCGAACAAGTGCGTAATGAAGCTGTCAGCACGCCGTAGCGTCCCTGATTTTTCCTTTGTCTTGCCGTAACTGGCGGTACACATTTCGTGTAAATATACTATTCGATATTCGATTCGACATTCGACATTTTTGACCACTATTGGGCACTATTCGATTCGAATGCGATTCGAGATGAAATTTCACTATTCGCACACCCCTGCATATTACCCACCACTTTGCAAGAAAATTTTCAAGAACATCACCCTATATTTACAGCGTAAGGGCCACGTTCAAGATTGATGCTGAACATTTCGCGAGTGAAATCGATCGATCCATTAGTATCAAGCGCTCCCGAGCTTGTTGTCTCAAAGACTGAGGAAGCCCAATGCTGTTTAGCTTCGAGGGCTGATGAGTTCAGGCCACTGAGGTTTGTTCAGGCATATTCGTGAAGACATGGTACACGACCAATCGAATATTAGGCCTTGCTGCCAGAAAGAGACAGGTGGAACGAAGTCAGCGAGGTTGCATCTCTTATTCCCAATGACCACATCAATTTGCTCAGTTTGCTACCCTACAAATGGGGAGTAGAACGTGGGGCATGAGACCGAAAGCGTATAGCCTAGATTATTCACAGTGCAGGGTAGGTATACAGACGAGCCCTCAAGTCAGTTGCCTTCAAGTATTGCAGAAAGGTTCGTATGACTTACTTAGCTGATGAGCTGTGAGGCCAAGCTCACGTGAGGTTAATTAGTTAAAAGGCTGATCACCAGGTATACTCAGTCAGACTGGAGAATCTGGCGTTGTTTGTCCACGCGGGAACAGTGGAACAAGGTGTGACCGATGGTATCTACATATTTGCAGTTAGAGCACACGGGTAAATCAGCCATTCCCATGCGACAGCCGCATGAGTTGGTGAAAGCCACCCCTACCCACAGCCGACAGAGAAGTGTTGGCTCATGACGCGGAATATAGGCAATTGCAGCTGTAATGACGGACGGAGGCTATATAGACGACGGTTGGAGTTCGGCGGAGTATTTCAGTGATTCCCCGAGACATCGCGCGTGATATGGCGAAATTTTCTTGCCGCGTCTACTCTTGATAAAGGTATAAGCATGCAGTGTCATCGCTTCATCGTGGGCGCTGCGTCATCGGTGACATTGTTACCAACGATTACGCGGTATCACGGTAGACCTTGTAAAACTTTATCACGTCCTCTTTAACAGCACAATGACACGCTTCATTGACTTTGGTCGCCAACTGAGAGTAATTTTCAAGTGATCTCAGCTTCCACATACGTGCCACTCTTTAGGAGTGCGCCGAACCATGATTGTGAATTATCTAGAATCATGTCTTCTCCCTCCTATTGCCCCGTTCGTATTCCCCCGTTCTTGCTCCCACGTGCGAAGTAGCAAACTGGGCAAAATCTAGTAAACCTCCCTTTCCTTTATTCCCCCACACCTACACCTTTCTGTAACATCAGGTCTGGCTGAAACTCTCTCGTTATGAAGAACTTCAGCGATAGAACATATTGGGGATACAGCATCATGTTATCTTATATGAACAAAGCACGAAATTCTTGAACGCATCCCAACGTTCGCTTTCTGCAGAGGAGGGGCTGAATTGCTTACTGTTGGTTAAAAACAAAAGCGATAACCAAATTTTTGGGGGATAGAGAAAAGCAGACTTGAATCTTAATGTTCGAAACAACTGCGATGGCATTTTTTGGATTCGTGACCCATTCGTGATCATCGAAGTGATGCTGAATTTAGGTATAGCGTGCTCTATAGGACATTCAGTGCTGAAATGAATGAAACTATACAAGGAAAATGTGCCTGACCCGTGCTCTAACCTTCGGCGAAGACCTACAATTTCTTCTGAACCTTTCAATGCGAGGATCCTTTATTAACCTTCTCGAAATGCAAACCGCAGATGACGCCCCGTACGACACCCGCATTACCCTGCATTAATGCCCTGCCGTCCTTTTTATGTGTATTAGTCACGCACCTCCAGAAGCAGCTATGGTCCCTTTGCAAGCCGTTGTCTGTATAATATCAGTAATGTACTACATTTTCACTCTACTATAGAATTGTTATGCCACCAAAAGGGTTACATTGTCATCGTTTCAGTACATAAGGCGCTCTTATTTCTCCTATACTGTGTTGCGCGAGAACTTTATTTTCTTTAAAAAAATGTTTACACAACATCAACATTGTTCTCGTTATGACTGGCACTGTAGCAAAATAAACAAAACATTATTTAAAAAATCACGTCATATCCACGAAGTGAATGATGATTGAGAAGCTGGCTCAGAGATAATCTGGTAAACCATGAATGTTCCCCGCAATTCCTCTATTGTCATATAAAGACGTCAGACGTTGTTGCAGTAGCTATTGTGGTGCCACCAACTTCAGATAGCCACCGCTTCGCCGCTTCCGCGCTGTTTTGGCTTCGCGGGCTTGTATCTCGGGGTCCGCACGACGCTGACGTCTCTCCGCGGCCTCACAAGCTTTCATCGCAGGGTCTTGGCGGCGAGCCCGCACTGCTGCTACCTTGCGAGCCCTCCGATCCGCCGCCTTGTCTTCTTCGTTCATGTTATTAGTATCGAAGCGCACTGCCGGAGTGGAGCGAGCGCCGCATGCTACAGTTGGCTATGCTATATGTAGTTTTGCCTGCGTTAAGGTCATCATCAAGGCGCTCGAAGAACAAGAGGAAGAAAACTTCTTTTTCGCGCGAGAGTGCGCACGCTACAGTTGGCTCTGCTATATGTGGTTTTGCCTGCGTTAATATCATCAGCAAGGCGTCCGAAGAACAAGAGGAAGAAAACTTCTCTTTCGAGCGAGCTGCGCCTGTAGCGGTCGCCTATGGAACTAAGGTTACGCGTGCGGCGCGGGACTTTGCCCCAGCTGAAGAACCTGGCGAGCCAGCTCCTAAAAATTGCGTGCCAGAAAGTGTTGCATCATAGGACCAAGGAGATAGGGAAAGCTATAAAGAAGAGAGGATAACTAGACGGATTAATTACGCTGTAAGGGGAAAATTGGTAAAGAGATTGACGAAAGGAGAAGGTTAGCGTTCTAGGAAAATAACAATACTTTGTGCTTGTGGCACGCAACAATGAATGAACGAATGAAACTATTAAATACTCAGTGCTGCGCTGTGGTTATTTATTAAATACTCGGAGCTTTCGGAGGGGGAAGAAACCTGGCAGTAGATCCTTGCACAGGCGAGAATGAATGCTCATCAGCCGCTGAAATTGAGCTGAGAATAAATTTTGGCCTCTCGTTTGATAATAGTGTGGGCAAGAGGCGTGAATAAATTCTGAACATCTTGTGACGCAAACCTGATTTAACGACTTGCTTTTTATATCTTCACCCGACACGGCATGCTGGCTCGTAAAAAAAACCGCGATCAGGAAAGTTAGTTTCCAGTCTCTCCGTTGCAGCGGACACAGTGTTTCGCAATGAACCTTCGTTGGGCTACGTTTAACGGCTGCATCGCCGCGTAGCAAGCAGGAACTAATACACCGAGCTCTTGTAGTTTGAGTTCCTCTTCGCACTCCACCAGAAAGAAATTAAAAATAAGCTTATATAATGGGCGCACCTTCGTCTTAAATTGGTTACAGCAGACGCAGCTGCTTCCTCTAAGAGCCTCCTTCGTTCGACGTGGAGACAGGCTGTAAAGAGCACGCACGCACGCACGCACGCACGCACGCACGCACGCACGCACGCACGCACGCACGCACGCACGCGCAGGGTTACCTCGCTAGTCGGCGTTCGGATGCTTCGCAGTCGAGAAAAAGAAGCCCTGTATAAAATTACATGACCGTATCCACTGATCAACGCACGGAAACGTTTCAAGCCAATTGATGGTTTCACGGTGTACGGTTGTCATAGAGGAAGAAAAAAAAAACTTATGAGGGACCATTACGTCACGCATGCAGCCTTGGCATGTGGACGAGATTTAACGAGATTTTGGGGTTTGGTGTTCGGTATATAGTAATCGAAGCGCGCTTGTTCGGCCGGCTTACGGAGGAGGTTCGAAAACGAAGCAAAACCAGGCGTACTAAAGCCTACCGTGCGCTCTGGCGTTTCGATCACCTGCTTGGAATGACACAGCATGCTTCGAGCGCCGTCGCGTAATGGTTTCTCCTTACTTTTCCACTTCCTCCATGACTGTTAATGCCTCGTTGGTTAACATAATTTAACACAGATTGCTCTGTGCCGGGTTATACGACTGCGCGGGGGATGCTGGAATAGACACCAGGATTCGTAATCCGTTCCTCGCGCTAAGGATCTCGAAGTGTGGCGAAATTGAGTCGTGAATATGTAGCGCAGGAGCAACAGAAGGACGAAAAAGGAGGGACAGAACTCCTTTTTCGTCCTTCTGTTGCTTCTGCGCTAAGTGTTCATGACCACGCGTTACCAACAAGGCCGAACCGTCTACCCTAAAGTTTAGTTCGCTCGCGTTATCTTATACGTTATCGTTCGTGCGTTCCCACTTTCGTCGCTTTTGAACATTGACGTTTCTGGAAAGTGTGAGAGAAAGTTCGCTGTTCGGAGGCCACGCGAGCGCTGCGTATATGACCTTTCAGATTTTCATCTCAGGGTCACTATTCGTATGCAGGTTGGACGTCGAATATTCCTAAGGGCTTTTCCGCGCCACAACTCAAAATGTACCTCACCTTGGCTGGCAATCGATTACATAAGTTACGACAATTACCGCATCGCATTATCTGCGATAGAAGCACAAAAATAATGGGCCTCGCGTATTGTGATCAGTCGATAGCGTTCAATGTGTAATGAGATGCAAGTCACGCCCACTCACACTGCGGCCCTTTCACTCACGGTGGTATCGACTGTCTTCTCCTCGCTCTCAGATAACTTCCGGTAAGCCGCTGGTGCTTGCTGGTTTTACAGCTTCGATGCCACACTGAGATTTGTTGACCCAGTGGTATACGACGGCAAATCGAAAACTTCTGGTTCATATGCGAGTTCCACAAAGGCGCCAGTGCTCAATGACTTGCATGCGTAATCATGCAAACTGCAGTTAAACTTTGCAGCGGTACATCTCGGAGCACAGCCATGCTGGAAGAATTCTTCCAAGCGGAAATGTGTAGAAGCGCGACTGCCTCCAACTTTTCAATAGAAACATGCCCGCTTGCTGCAGTCACTAAAAAATTCACTATTTATTCTTAGTTAACTGGGAGGCTGACAGCGATAATTATTGTTTCACTTTGTATCTCCATGGATACACAACTTATCTTCAAAGGTGGTTTCTGCGTTCTTCCCAGTGCTGAATTTTAAGAAAACCATAAAGCTTAAAACACCCTGTATATTATATGCATCTCAATTAAGCATGCATCTTCGCTGCTCTCGATTCAGCACTGCCGCAATATACATATAGCATCAGAAAGCTGTGCCCATTGCTTCGCTTTATCTCTCTATGAATGACTCGCAGCAATAACTTTATGGCAAGACGTCACACTCTGAATCGCCGCCTTTGTGGAACTCGCACATGAACCGGAATGCGGCTTTCGGAATGCGGCCGCCGCGACCGGTATTCGATCCCGCAACCTTCGAGTCAGCAGTTAAAGGAGTACTGACACAAAATTTTGAAGACGAGATATCTTGTGGGATAGATTTGTGTGGATGCACACGCATCATCTACGAAATATAAACGGATAACATAGCCTAGAACATATTTACAATCAATGTTAAAGCCCGTGTCGCGCCACTGCACGCTCAACGCGCCCGTGGTTTTTGTGTAAACAACCAACCGCCCCCTCCGTCACGGTTTGTGTTGGCTGCCACGATCCCTCTCTCCTAGCAGACCTTTTCAACGGAAAATGGGGGCACACTTGCACGGGGGTAGAAAGGCCTCGGCTGTGGATTTGGCCTGGCCTCGGCAGTGGCCTCGGCAGTGGCCTGGCCTCGGCAGTGGATTTTTGGGGGGTCACAACGCCTTGGAGGGGATTATAGCAGCACCCAGGAGGCCTTCGTTGAAAAGAGTTGTCAACGCGGTGCTCATGTGCAAGCGGTTTTGTGTGCTCACGTAGCCAGCTATGTTTACACGAAAACCACTCTGGGTCCCGCCTCATTCGGCGCTCTCTGAAACCGAGACTTCGACTGAGCGCTACAAAACTGTCTCCAAATAATTAACCGTCGCGCGATCCAGCAAACGAGCTTTTCAGCCGTGATAAGTGGGTCGTTAGCTATCTATCACACACAAAAAAGAGACAACAAAAAACGCCAGGCCTGCGCTGAAATCGCAGCACAGTCACAGCGAAAGCTGGAAGAGCGGCGTTTCTAGAGCCCGTTGTAAGCTCTCTTGGGGCTACAATACAAGTACACTAGAAAGGTACCCACTACGCCATAAATCACAATTTTTGTGAAGTTGGAGAGCACTTACTAAGCCATTATTCGTCATTCTGCAGAGAAGCGAGGCACCAGCTACACGTCTGTAAGGTATTATGTGCACTTTGTTGACGCGACGACTGATGACGATGAAGAATTATGGCTCAGCCCTTTCTAATGGGTTGGAAGCTTTAAACGGCCCACCAGTTATGTAATTTGCATTAGGTGACGCCCGCTCGCTATTTCCCTTTCCCGTCATGCTGTATAACATAGGCTGACGTGGGAGAGATACGGAGGGGGGGCGAAGAACGTTACTGGGACCCCGAGGAAATAGATCATGCGCTTACGGGCTTCCTTGGCAACCCATACAAGTTCACTTGCGAGGAACCCACTACGCTGTAAATCATTGCAATTTTACTGAGACCGAAATAAAGTTTATCCATCCATCCATCCATCCATCCATCCATCCATCCATCCATCCATCCATCCATCCATCCATCCATCCATCCATCCATCCATCCATCCATCCATCCATCCATCCATCCATCCATCCATCCATCCGTCCGTCCATCCGTCCGTCCGTCCGTCCGTCCGTCCATCCATCCGTCCATCCGTCCATCCATCCGTCCATCCATCCATCCATCCATCCATCCATCCATCCATCCATCCATCCATCCATCCATCCATCCATCCATCCATCCATCCATCCATCCATCCATCCATCCATCCATCCCGAGGAAATGAATCATGCGCTTATGGGCTTCCTTGGCAACCAATACAAGTCAACTTGCGAGGAACCCACTATGCTCTAAATCATTGTAATTTTACTGAGACCCCGAGGAAATGGATCATGCGCTTATGGGCTTCCTTGGCAACCAATACAAGTGCACTTGCGAGGAACCCACTACGCTATAAATCATTGTAATCTTTTAGAAGTAGGGCAGCAGGCACTGTGCCATTTTTCGTCATTCTACGGAGAGCCGTGGTACCTGCTAAACGCATGTATGGCATTATGCGCACTTTGTTGATGCTGTGCCTGATGACGACGAAGAATTATGACAGAGCCCTTTGTAATGGGTTGGAAGCATTCAACAACCTACTCGTTGCGCAATTCGCATTGTGTGACGCCTGGTTACAGAATTCGCGTTGTGCGACGCTTGGTGTTTATTTTACTCTTCGACCACGCTATATTGCATATGCTAATGTGATTCCTTCCCGACATAAAGCCTGTATAGCACCTTTTTGCAAAGCAGTTTCAAGCACCGGCATGGCTCAGAGGTTGAATACTGGGCTCCCACGCAGAGGGCCCAGGTTCGAACCTCATTCCATCCTGGAATTTTTTTCTTATTTAGTTTTTTTTCTTATTTCGAGCGATACTGGTTACGGACACCGGCGGCGGCGGCGGCGGACAACTACGGCGCCAAAAACGGCCGGTGAAATGATCTCATAACAGCTTTCGCTGTAAAAATTAGGAAGCGAAATTTTTGTGTCCGTGCTCCTTCAAGAGATAACTTGCGGACGTATATGTATGTAGGTATGGCTTATTAGGTATTACAAAAATATCTGGTCATCTAACTAGGTCGGCTATGCACGTCGCGGGAGGCTGTGAAGTGACAAATGCAATGGCATAACGGTAAAGATATGATTATTTACCGCGCGGTAGCCCTAAAGAACGGAGGATGCTGTGACCGCAAGATCCTACCGGAAATGTCCCAGGGTCTGCGTTTGTAAACGAGGAGCGAATACATATTCAGTGTGTACTTTCCGATAGACCTCGTCGACGATCGGCGCGCTATAAGGTCGCCAGATAAGCATCTAAGGATCGTGAAGAGAACGAGCAGCAGCTACAGGCGCAGCCCTGTGACGAAGCACAAGTATATGACTGCCCTCGTTAGGGCCATAGCCTTTTTTTTTGTTTTAGGTAATGGGAGGGAATCATTTAGGACGTATTACGTCGATGGCGACCATATTGGTGACACAAGGTTACATAGAAAATGAAGGTGTTCTTTTCAGGAGTTCTTCGAAGCCGGCAGACAACACTCATGTGACTGCAATGGTGTGCCACCACGATAACTGAAGAAAGGAAAGCGAAGGTTGGTATAGGAAATGCTTTTACGAGTGAGCAGAGTGTTATGCGCGGTCGCCGTTCTTATCCGCGGCGGCATCAGGGGGATGCAAATATATGGAGGTACGGGCCCGTGCGAGGTCAAGACCGTAGTGTATATTTAGACGAAGGCGAACTAGTCCGACGAGAGAAGTTTCTCTTTCACGCTCAAGGACTGGGCGAGCGCTATGCATGGCCTCCGAGCTACGCAAAAATAATGCGAGTGATAAACGACCCGATTTGCGCGCTGTTTGGTGAACATCGGAGACAGGACGGTTATGCTAAGCAGACCGTTGCTTTTGACGAGACGAACGAAAAAACAGCAACAAGCAAACAAGCTGTGTCTAAAAATGAGTGTTTCTCGAGAGATACGTGATAAGCGAAAGGCAAACAGCTCGAGAAATTCAGGGGAAGATGGAGGCGTGTAGAGATAAAAAATAGTCGAACTAGGAGTGTTACTGGAGCCGGCGTTTGGACAAGGGGAGTTGTTTTGGTCAGGTTCTTCTCTTCGTTCCCCGTAAAGATTGAGGAGGTTGAGCAAGGGGTTCATAAAAAGATGTTGCGAAGAAGAGCAGTGTCCTCCCTGACGAAGACTAGTCCACGTGTCTGAACGTTGGCTCCAGGGACATTTGATGTTCGACGACTTCTTATACTTATCAAGAAAAAGTGATAACGGTCAACCAATGGGGCGCTGTTTTCCACCTTGTACTGGTAGAGAAGTATGAGGGTACTGAAAGAAGAGTAGAACCATGAAAGAAAGCTCCCGCGTGGCCCCTGGTTGTACGCAATACACGGATTGTGGTCAGATGGCGAAATGTGTACGCATAAGACGGCGAATGGGCGTTGATATCTCTGCCTCTATGCTCAGCTAAGGTCGCGTCCTTCATCGACGGGCAATTCGCGTCTTGCTTTCGCAGCATGCAGTCACTCTACATTAAATAAACGGTGACCGCTGGAAGTAACGGAATCTAGTTATGCGAGAATGCGGGTTCTGTTGGGGTCAGATGAGTTGAACGCTCTGAGCTATCGTTGCAATAGCACCGGTTCAAGGTGAAACTACACAGCCGCACACGTTTCTCACCACACGTAAGCACAGCTGGTTTAGCGCACCTGTGACCAAAACATACATGTTGCCTCAGGGGATACTGTGACGTAGGAGATGATAAGTGACCGGTCGTCTTTTCGGCGCCGGCATACGAACGTTACAAGCACGTCGATTGTGCGGCAGATTGTGTCGAAGAGAAATAGGACTTAAGATTACGGGCATAAGAGTCTCATCTTAGCGCTCACGGTGCCCTCGCGAACTCAGAACCTTCCCCATCTCCCTCCACCCTTTCTCTAGAACGCAGCTTCGTCAAAGCAGCGACTTAATCAGTGCGCCGAGCCACGCAATAAGAAAAAAAGACCCACGGTAAATGTGTCCGTTGCGACAGTATCGCACTGGCGATTTGACATGTGTTTCTCTCCCGTAAAGCGGCTCAGTCCGCCTCGGTGGTATAGGGGTTGCGGTGCTCGGCTGCTAACACGAAAGTCGCGGGTTCAGCCACGGCGGTTGCATTTCGATAAAGTTCGACTGCTTAGAGGCCCGTGTACTGTGCGGTATCAGTGCACGTTAAAGAGCACCAAATGGTCGAAATTCCCGGAGCCCTTCATTACGGCATGCCTCATTATATGCGAATAAATATTGCAGAGTGTTTTTGTTACACACAGGTGAGCAGGCACAGTAAGTTCCAAATGTGATATTTTTTTAAAATAACACTTAAAAACAGCTATTTGAAAGTATGAAGAGAGAGAAAAAAATGTAGGTATATTAATCAGAGGGGCGGGTGCTTGGCTACCAAAGGCTGGAAGAGGAAAACAATGGTTCAAAAAGCATACAGAAAGAGGAAGGTGGCGACGGCGCGCACGTGTGCCGAGCCGCGTGGTGTTATGAGCTGTAGAAAATTAGCGCCCCCTTTCACGATCCAAACAAGAGCCGCATCCGATGATTCCACCAATGCGAATGCGCCCTTCCAATTTCAGTCTATTTCAACAAGCACAAGAGCACCTTCACTGCTTTCTTCAGCCAGTGACCGATGGAGGGTTGTCATTTGACTACGAACTGCGAGTAGGGATTAAAATCTACCAACAACACCTACCATTGTGTGCAGGTGCGCTGCGTATACGCACAGTCAAAACGCAGTGAGGCACGTGCCTTCGTCTGATGTGTAAACATCAAAGAGGGTCACCGTTGCCAGGTTTCGGCCACGCATAACCTATACGTATGTTACACGCTGGAAAGCGTATGAAGAGTGTCCCACGCGTATTTTCTCTAGCAGATCAGTGATATCTTGATCACTGACCTTCATGAATCGGCGTATGCTGGCTACGTGACCAAAGGATTGAGGCTACGCGCACGCTCTAGCCGGGTCAAGCAGGAAGAATGCATCCACTGGAAGCTCCGTTGCCCGGCATATATATATGACGCGTGTCAACTTCCTTGCCTTCAAGGAAAATCGCGCCTTCCGAAGCTTCGCGCGCCGGTGAAGAGGACTGTTTGATACTTGTGCTAATTTATAGTAAATAGGCTTATTGGATCATTTGGCCTCCACCTCTTAGCTTCTTTCGCAGTCGCTCGAGCCAGCTGACGTCCTGACCGATTTCAGGATCGGTTTCGGGATATCAGGCGTAGGATAACAAACTGGACTTGCGCGTCTGGTTGACCTTCCTACCTTTGCTTCCTCTTCTTCCTCCTCCTCCTGGTTACATTCAAGCAATAATTTTCTGCTTTGGCGTGCGTCTCTACCAGCAAAGCGGCTCGTATTGTCTCTGCGAGTCATGTAGGTACTACTACGGTCCGATAAAAGCTATCAACGCACGCATGGTGACCGAAGTGACAAAAATCCCACTATATTCAAATAAATTTTCGCACGCTCGCTCGCTCGCTCGCTCGCTCGCTCGCTCGCTCGCTCACTCACTCACTCACTCACTCACTCACTCACTCACTCACTCACTCACTCACTCACTCACTCACTCACTCACTCACTCACTCACTCACTCACTCACTCACTCACTCACTCACTCACTCACTCACTCACTCACTCACTCACTCACTCACTCACTCACTCACTCACTCACTCACTCACTCACTCACTCACTCACGAATGGACGTCTCTGAGCAGAGAAATCGACATGCGTGCGTGCACGAAATCACACATCGTTAATTGAGCGCTCGACGTCTCGAAGGTCCTTGTTTTTCCCCTCAACACTTCAGTCTACCTGCCTTGAATGTCGCAACTACCGTGTTTTCAGCAGATAACGTGGACTTTCGTTGCGCGAACACTGTTTAGACGGTGTCCTTGAATTTCTAATAATTCAAGGACACCATCTTACTTCGGCCTATATACCTGAACATATAGATCTCTCTCTCTCTCTCTCTCTCTCTCTCTCTCTCTCATTCTGGTATTTTGCGGTTGATTGTGCAGTTGGTGATTTCCTCACAACCGGCTTTTCCCCTTATTCCACTTACACGTGGCATCCTTCTATAGCGCAACAGTCGACAGACTGCTGTGACGTGATCCCTGTCCCCGCTTCTTATCAGACTGCTTGGTCGAAGCCTATATAGGGACTTCGTAATGCAGCGTTAATAGGTGCGAGGATTAAAAAGACAGTAAGATCTTCGTGTTGCACTGTACGTACGTCGTTGATATTCCATCAACGCTTGCCTTCCGCAAATCGCCGCCGAACCTAACCTGTGCGTTACAATGCTGACGCAAATACGTCGGCCACACGCACTCGACAAACGTACAGCGCAGTCTTGCTGATTACGAGGAAACGGGATGCATTTATAAAGGTTGTGGTAAGGTTGGGCTCCATGAATATATTTTAATATTTAATACTGTTAGCCAAAGGCCGATACAGGGTGGATTAATGAAATATATTAAGGCGAAAGCCTCACATGCCTCGTGAAACGCGAAAATTGGCCGTCGGCGTCCCGCGGTGTCGGCGTCAACAGGAGTGATGCAAAAAATCATCATGACGTGATGACTTCCCCATATGACGTCGTCATGACGTCACAAGTCGCGAACAATTCTGACGTCAACATAAAGGCCACACGACGCCACTGTCACGTCACTTAGTGACGTCACCACATGACACCGTCGCTTGGTCAAAGGTAGACCAGTCACGGACGCAGTGCAAAGCCAGGTGAGGTGCAGAAAGCTTGCAAAGCCTCCGATCCTGGAAGCAGTGCAAAACCACGTTAGGAGCAGAGATTTCGAGGGGGGCGGGGGGATCTTGAGAAGATGTATGTATTTATGTATGTATGTATGTATGTATGTATGTATGTATGTATGTATGTATGTATGTATGTATGTATGTATGTATGTATGTATGTATGTATGTATGTATGTATGTATGTATGTATGTATGTATGTATGTATGTATGTATGTATGTATGTATGTATGTATGTATGTATGTATGCGTTGTGTGCTTTTATAGCTGTCCTGTACATACGCATTTCGTTGTACATTGTGTAAGCCGGCCGCTGGCCATATTAGGATATCAGTCGATTTCTGTTGCAGAGTAACTACGTCATCATTCGGCACATAGCTCAGCGGAGAACAGCAAACGTAGAACGTGTCGGCGTATCGCACGGCCCCCTGCACAACCATTACAGATGTTCCTGTCACCACCTTTCTCGTCTACTGAATTCAGCCTCGACACATCGGACCTACTCGGGGGCGGCCTAGGCCTAGGCCACGAATTTGCCGGGGTTCTCAATAAAGTTGTTACCACCGTCACAAACGGTGCACCCAAATATGCTCGCTGCCAGGGATACACACCTAATTAGACCACACCATTTTTCGTTATTGAATCGAATCTATTTCATTTCGCTTTTTCTGTTTAACACCGAGCGCTGTATAAATGCTAAATGTTGTTCTGCTCAGGTCTCGAGATTTCTTTCTTTCTCATTAGCCCGAGAATAACGTAATCTTATCCCGTGGTCCATGGTCTAGAAGTATGTTGTCCCCTTTATGTTTAATGAAGGTTTCAAAGTTGTACACATTTGCAGACCTACTCTGATTCACAATTGCGATGATACCTAGCGATGCGTCCCCAGCATCAACTACAGAGTCTAGCTTGGTTTAAGAAATCAAATGACAATTTGCTTTTACAACTAACCCTACGAGTGTTCCTTCTCTAGATTATGGCTCACTCAAATGAACGATTGCTTTTGTTCCATTTCCGAAGACCTGCTGTGAGCGAACTCTCACCCACCTTCTTTTCTCCGCCACTAATTTGGCACCGGCACTTCATCATAAGTGCCGGTACACTTTCTTGTAAGTTGCAGCCGTACGACTCGCATACCGGTCGCAACGACGATCATTCTGCGCTGAAAGTAAAACGGGATGGTTCTTTGCTTAAACGCTCACGCACGTCTAAAGGACGGCACGTGTGTCTATTTACAAACGGAGGTCGCACTGTACCACTTTTCGATGGGAAGGGAAGGGCCCATTCGTTTAGGTGACTAAGCTTCGTTTTTATATGTAAACATCTTCGAGCCGCGTTCTTCTGTCGCATGCCGCTTCAGCAAAGTCGTGATATAATCGGCAGTTGTTACAGCCACGCAGTGACAACCTTGCGCGCTTCCTTCTGTTCGCTCCCTTGTTACTCTAATAGCTGGCCGCGCTCCAAGCTACGTTTGTAAACACGTCAACGTTGATGACGCGCTGAATGCGGAGTAACTTTGTGAGAGATTAAATGCTTAGGATAAAAAGCAAAAGCGCGCCTAAATAAAGTTTACACGTGGGACGTAGAGAACGTGGTCGGAGGCGACGCTGTATCCTCTCCCGTTCTTTTTAAATAGGCGCGCAGCGACACGCAACATCGCTCCCCGAGCCTGTTTTGGTTCCTCGCGGCCGTTTCAGCGGGAATTTACGCAAAGGTGTGGTAATATTCAAAGTTGGGCAGGAATGCCTTCACGCACATCGGCCCC
This sequence comes from Rhipicephalus sanguineus, assembly GCF_013339695.2. Classification (NCBI taxonomy): domain Eukaryota; kingdom Metazoa; phylum Arthropoda; class Arachnida; order Ixodida; family Ixodidae; genus Rhipicephalus; species Rhipicephalus sanguineus. Next base: position 95,888,359 of record NC_051177.1, on the reverse strand, counting down.
GTGCATGGAGTTTTCAAGGTACGAATTTCCTTCTCTTTTTTTTTTCCTTTTTTCTGTCGATGAATATTGCCGGGCTCCTGATTGCTCCTTTGGGGGAATTACTCATATATAAAGAGTCGTAAACCTTGAGTCCGAAACATAAAGAAGTAATCGTAGTATTATAAGAACCGTGCCTCTCTGGCTAACGTTCAAATAGCATCAAATGGGCGCAGTGAAACCGGCGAGAGTTGATTTCGAAATACTCGCGAAGTTACGGAGTTCGCTGGGAGCAAACGACATCGCTCATAAGCGGCGAAATATCAAATCGAAACGTTTTCACTGCTGGCTCCCAAATCAAGATGCCAACGACATACCCCCAAAATTTGAAGCTTACATTTTTTTAAAAATTATAGTAGAGTATAGAAGGCTGGGTGAATCTGAAAGGTCGCGTGCGTTTGAATCAGCTCAGAGAACGAAAGAAGAGACGAAGGTGCAGAGAGGGCGCAGGACGAGCATTGTCTAACATATAAGTTTACTGATGAAGACGCTGCAAAAAGAAAACGCTGGAAAAAAAGAAGAACAAACAACCAATTAACTGCATGCGCAGGACTCCAGGGTACTTCCAAAAAGTATCGTGGGATGCTACTTGAAAGAACGGCCGAACTCTCATCTTACAGCTCAAGTTAACTGAGCGTACTGGTGCAAACCTTTTCTTCCAAAGAACTAACACCGTCATCAAGCCGAAAGACAAAACGGTTAGTGAATTTGCAGAAGCCTTCCACATCAAAGAAGCTGCGTGACTATTCTGTACCCGGGACATCCATCTTCCTAACTTAGGCTGTGGAACGCGCGCATGCTTTATGATGACGAGCGCAGCTCGTTGCTTTTTCGAGTGTTTTCTTTTTACAGCGAAAGCTGTTATGAGATCATTTCAGCGGCCGTTTTGGCGTCGTAGTTGTCCGCCGCCGCCGCCGGTGTCCGTAACCACTATCGCTCGAAATAAGAAAAAAAAAAACGAAATCCTGGCCAGGATGCAACGAGGTTCGAACCTGGGTCCTCGGCGTGGAAGCCCAGTATTCAAGCTCTGAGCCATGCCGGTGCTTGAAACTGCTTTGCAAAAAGGTCCTATACAGGCTTCATGTCGGGAAGGAACCACATTAACATATGCAATGTAGCGTGGTAGAAGAGTAAAAAAAGCACCAAGCGTCGCACAACGCGAATTCTGTAACCAGGCATCACACAATGCGAATTGCGCAACGAGTAGGTTGTTGAATGCTTCCAACCTATTGTAAAGGGCTCCGCCACAATTCTTATCGTAATCAGGCACAGCATCAACAAAGTGCCCATAATGCCTTACATGCGTTCAGCAGGTACCACGGCTCTCCGTAGAATGACAAAAAATGGCATAGTTCCTGCTTCCCTACTCAAAAATTACAATGATTTATAGCGTAGTGGGTTCCTCGCAAGTGCACTTGTATTGGTTGCCAAGGAAGCCCATAAGCGCATGATCCATTTCCTCGGGGTCTCAGTAAAGTTTTCGCCCCCCCCCCCCGTCTCTCTCCCACGTCAACGTATGCTATACAGCATGGCGGGAGAGGGAAATAGAGACCGGGCGTCACCCAATGCAAATTACATAACTGGTGGGCCGTTTAAAGCTTCCAACCCATTACAAAGGGCTGAGCCATAATACTTCATCCTCATCAGTCGTCGCGTCAACAAAGTGCACATAACGGACGGACGGAAAAAACTTTATTAAGAAAAAGAAAACACCTGCAAGGTTGCCGGCCCGGGCTCAGGCCACCCGGGCATTATATGCGGTGAGGCATAGCCTTTCCACCGCTGCCCGGGCCCGCTGGATTGCCCATAGTTGTTCTTGTAGATCTGAGCTAGTCAGAGCGCTTAGCCATCGCTCCTCGAGAAGGTCCGGTCCTATGTTGTCGTCTTTGTATATTGTGCTGATCCGTGCGCATTTCCATAAGATATGTGCCATATCTGCGTGTTCGTGCTTGCAGAGCATACAGCTCGCTTCTGGGTATTGTCTGGAATTTACTTTGTTTAGGTGTACTGGATTTGGGAAAGTTCTGGTTTGCAATCTTCTCCAATCTGTTTCTTGAGATCTGTCTAGTTGTTTGTGTGGTGGTGGGTATTCTTCTCGTTGCTGCTTATAGTGTGCCAGTATGTCATGGTACGTGATGAGTCTGTCTCTGTCGTCTTGAATCGCTACTTCGTCATTGTCGCCTCCTCCGTCTTCCCCATCGCCTCCACCGCAGTCGTACCTCTTTCCGTGGTGGATGAGAGGTGTGGGGCCGTCACTGACCGAGCCGCGGTGGGTTAGGTCTCGCGCGGTTCGGTGGGCCTTCTCGTTGAGGTTGGGAGGCATACTCGGATCTTCTGTGTTGACTTCCCCCATGTGTGCCGGGATCCATTTGAGGTATCTGGGTGTAATTTGGCCGTGCCGGAAGTCTTCTGCTCTGCGGTTCAGGATTTTGGCTGCTTCGCTGGAGACCCATCCCTTTGTGAAATTTCTAATGGCCGTCTTGGAGTCACTGATTATTGTTCTGTCTTGTTTTCGACAATTGATTACGGCCAATGCAATTGCCGTTTCTTCCGCTGCCTCTGATGATCTGGTCCTTACGGAGCCCGTTGTCACAGTCTTCCCCTTCGTGTCTACGACTGCCATTGCGAAGAGGGAGCTGCTGACAACATCAGTATTGATGTCCAGGTTTCGGGGATAACGGGCGGCGTCTACAAAAAGCACCCCCTCCCGCGCGCCGTGGTTTTTGAGGATCGTTTTCGTGCGGCGTTTCCTTCTCTCGACGTTGTGTACGGGGTGCATATTCTTCGGGATGTTTTCCGTGATTATTGCTGATCGGACGTCCGGGTGAATTTGCCTCTTCGGGCCCCTCATTCCGTGGTAGTTTATGGAGATCTTTTCCATGATTTCTCTGCCAGCCTTGGTTCCGGACAATCTTTCGAGTTGCGCTATATTTTGTGCTTCAGCGATCTCGTCCAGCGTGTTATGTACTCCGAGTTGTAGCAGCCTTTCGTTTCTTGTGTATTGCGGTAGACCCAGTGCTGCTCTGTACGCTTTTCTAATGAGCGCGTCGATCTTGGCCTTCTCTGCCTTGTTCCAGTGGACGAATGCCGCTACGTATGCGACGTGGCTCATCGCAAAGGCCTGGACGAGCCGTACAACGTTTCTTTCTTTAATGCCCCTTCTTTTGTTGGAGACTCTCTGTATTAGCCTAACGGCCGCCATGACTTTTTTTTCCAGGCGCGTTACGATTTCGGCGTTTGTTCCCCTGGCTTCGACCCATAGACCCAAGACTCTGATCTTCTGAACCATGGGCATCTCCATGCCATTTCTAGTGGTTAATCTGATTCCCCGTTTGTGTAGTTCTGCCACGTCTCTGGATGGTGTGCCCAGTCTCTTGGGGCGGTATAATAGCAGTTCCGACTTCCCCGGCGAGCATTCCAGTCCTGTGCCCTCCAGATGATTCTCGACGGCCTCCACCGCCTCTTGAAGTCTGTTCTCCATCTCGCCCTCGCTTGCGTCTTTCGTGGTCCAAATCGTAATGTCGTCTGCATAAACTGTATGATTAATACCTCCAATTCGCTCTAATTTTTCTGATAATCCGATCATGATGAGGTTGAAGAGCATCGGTGACACGACGGACCCTTGCGGTGTCCCCGCACTGCCCATATCCACCTGGATGCTCTCCTCCTCGTCCAGTCTGATCCTGGCTTTTCTTCCCGTAAGAAAATTTCTAATGTAATTGTACGTTCGTTTGCCCAGGCCGAATTGCGCAATTCTATCAAGGATGGCCGCGTGCTCGACCATATCAAAAGCCTTCTTTAGATCTAGTCCGAGTATCGCCCTCAGGCCTCGTCCAGTGGTGTCTATGACTTGCTCCTTGAGTTGCATCTACACAGGATGCCAAAGTGCACATAATGCCTTACAGACGCAGAATGACGAATAGTGGCTTAGTAGGTGCTTCCCAACTTCACAAAAATTGTGATTTATGGCGTATTGGGTACCTTGCTAGTTTACCTGTATTAGTAGCCCCAAGAGAGCTTACAAGGGGCTCTAGAAACGCCACTTTTCCAGCTTTGGCTGTGACTGTGCTGCGGTTTCAGCGCAGGCCTGGTATTTTTTCGATCGCTTTTATCAATAAACTTTAGTTCTTCGACAGCACTCGTCCTGTGTCATTTCTACTTTAGTGACTTCCGTCGCTTGTCGCACTAATTCAAGTGAATAATAATAATAATTAATGGGTTGTCACGTCCCATAACTACGATATGGTTATGAGGGATGCCGTAGTGGAGGGCTCCGAGAATTTCGACCATCGGATGTTCTTTAACGTGCACCTTAATCTAAGTACACGGGCCTGTTTCATTTTGCCTCCATCGAAATGAGACCGCCGCGGCCGGGATTTGATCCCGCAACCTTCGGGTCAGCAGTCGAGCCTCACAACCACTAGACCACCGTGGCGGGTGCTTCAAGAGAATGAATTTCTGTAACCTAGGTAATTTTTAATAAAGAATCGCATATGCTGCTGAGTCAATTGTTCCAACATCGGTTAAACGCGATATCCACACGTCTCCTTTTGTGTTCGCATTTTGATACGACTCTTTTATTTATTTTGTTTTTCCTTCATTTTTTTGTGTTATCATTGCTAGTGGCCGATGGCACGCGATCAGCTGCCGTTTCGAAGCAACGCTAGCAAAGAGGGGGTGCCAACAGTAGCCAACAATATGCGGAAGAGCGTCCCCCCTTTCCCCTCCGGTTTTGGCAGCGTTATCCACGTATCACGCTATCTCGGTTTTGAGGCTATTTGCCACGCGCTCGCGTGTTCTAGCTCAAATTGCTCACGATACTACACAGGACGGGCGCAAATTTCAACTGTAATACTGAAGGCCAAAGCAGATCAATATGAGTAAACATCAGCCTGACACGCGCCTAAAAACCAACAACAAAAAATGCGTATCAAAAGACTACAGCGCAAACGCCATACAACAAGCATTGATGATAGCGATATGCAGAAAAAAATGATGAAAAAAATGCTTTTGACGAGCACAAAGATCCACGTATAGGAGCGCTTTTTTAACAGAGAAGCCGTTAAAGCTGGCAGCAAGACGTCCGTTAACAAGAAACCCCTGCTGCGCCGTGCCTGTGCTAAAAATAGCCAAGCCGCCGCCGAACCGAGAAGCAGTCTCCGCCGAGCCGTCCCCATAGCAACCGCCACAGCTTCTTACACCCTGGCTCAGGGACAGCGATTTCAACACATTCAGAGTGGCAAGCTTTGCGCGTATTCCGGATCCGCCCGTCGCCGTCGCTTGGCTGCCGCTTCTTCGGCCAAGCACGCTGGATCCAATCGCCGCCGGCGTTGTGATTCCCATGCTGCAGCACGACCAGCAGAGGATCAACCAGCTTCTCTGTGCCATGCCTCGCGCAGCTTAGTGCAAACTTCCCGCATTTATTATTATTATTATTATTATTATTATTATTATTATTATTATTATTATTATTATTATTATTATTATTATTATTATTATTATTTGCATTTACATTACGTCCCCATTCACATGTTGTCGCAGCAGCGGGGACCGAACTCACTTGTCCATGTCACTTGTGTTCGTCTCGTTGGCGCTTTATCTTCCCGTAACATGCAGCAGCAACTAGCCCTGCAAAATGTTCCGCATCCTCGAGCTCATATGCATACCGCCATAGTTGCTAAGTTACCGCGACGGGATGGCGGGTACTTCGCGAAGTCGGCTATATATCTACTTAAAAAACATAAAAGTTGCAAGGACATTCTTTCGTTTATGTTAGAATTCTACGAAACCGATCTAGAACGTGAAACTATGAACGTCGCAAAAAATTTGGCGCAATAAATTAATATGCATTACTACTTTACTACCCCCATCCACTTCCTGCGCCCGTAAAAAAGATCAAATGAGGAAGAACGGCCGAAATTCGAATCAATGAAAAGCAAGAAAAGACTGCGACGTGTGGTTACAATGACGAGATAAAGTGGCCTGGTAGAACAAGAGGCCGGAATGCGTTCATTTTAAGCGGCACTGATCGCAGTGGACAGCGACTGCTGGCCGGATGCATTTGCCAAGTGCATTTGAAGCATTTGAAGAGCTAAGTTAAGTTTTGGAGAGTCCACGTCAGGCATTGTTAAGTGGCGCAACAGGGGTTAGAGGGTCTGCAGTCTGGCCCATTTCGTATGCACTTCTCAACGCATCCGATGTGCTAATAAGGAGAAGTATCGATGCTTAGACTATCCCGCTTCAGTTCCTTGTTCAGCCTTCAGCGAACACTGCCTTCGCGAAGGTAGAAGTAATCACTTTCTCGCCAGTGTTTTGCATACTGAGAAGCCCGTAGCGTGCAGTGATGACGTCATACCCGACCTTTCACTTGGTGGAACAAGGGCGGCTTGAGCCGAATATCGGCACACAGACACACATATCTACGGACTCAAAGCCACTCGCGACCTTCGTCATATAGGAACTTGGTCCGCTAGTACAACCATTTTGGCATTGAAAAGAAAAGAGAGAGAGGGAACGAAGGTGTCCTATATCAGTTAGTGAATAATACCTGCGGATTGCGGCTGGCGAATTGATATATATAGTTTGGTCGCTGAGAACTTTTCCGTCGTTAAAGGGGACAAGATGAGTTCAGCTGATAAGCACAGGCGGATTAGCGTTTCCTTTCCAGCGCAGCAACGTGCCGGAGTGTCTTCATTGAGTTTTTATTGCGGTACAGGAGTGTTTAAAGACCAACGTGTCACGACGTGTAACGCTTTCATAGGACTTTCGGTAGGTAGCCGCTTGTAACTGGTTTCGCAAGTTTAAGGTTTAAGGCCACCACTGCATGCCTCGTTACAATCGTCTCCAGCCGCTAGATGTCCACGGCACGATAAGTTAATGGAGAAGTAAGGCAACTGGATTTGCTGTCGCCGGAGGAGTTTCCGTAAAGAAGACAACGGACGGAAAGAGAAAGAAGACAGCGCGGCTTACACGCAACTGTTTGTGTGTCATTAAAGAAATCAGCGCCGCTTGCACTAAGTCACGCAAGGCTGGGTCACACCAGAGCTGGTGGGAAGCTAGCTGGTCCTGGCTTAGTTAGGCTTCTACCCTCTCCCCTCTCTCTTTCCCACCCCTTGCTATACATGGCTACCCATGGTATACATGGCTATGCTTGCTCCTTTTCTTCTATGTCTTTTTTTTTGTGTCTGTCTATTACTTTCTCTGTCTTTCTACCTCTTTCCTTCTTTCTTTTCTTTCTTTCTCTCTATTATTATCTTTCTCCTTCTTTCGATATATATCTCTCTGTAGTCCTTCTCTCGCCTTCTATCTTTTTCTCTCTCTTTAACACGAAAGTGTTTTATGCCGGGGTCCACCAAGACTTCACTGACGTATTTCCGTCACTGATATGATGTTGTAAAATGTACACCAACAGACGACAAAGAAAAGAACTAGAAGAAAAAGTTCCGTCACTGGGAATCGAACCAAAGACCCCTAGCTCTACAGCGCGCGGCGTTGAACGACTCGGCCACAAAGCGTACGCTCTTCAGGGTGATTCCACGAGAGATCGAACATGCCTGTCCGGTCAATATTTTTGTTTTGCCTGGGTTTTTTATATGTTATGTGGGCACATGCAAAGTGCACGGAACTGAAAATTTTATTTCCATGAAACCCTCCCAGCGCGCCAAAAAAGTATTTGAAGGTGGCGGCGCGGGCCTCCTGTTTTTGCTCACTGCACTGTTTTCGGATTTCACGGCCGAATTTAGCGCGGACTATAAACGATGTGTCGAAATTTCTTTTGCTGCTTTTAATACGCATTACTGTGAATTACATCCATGCTTTTTTTATGCCGTCCTCAAAAAGAAGAAAATGTGAAAAAATGGCAAACACGGCCGAAATCAAAAAAAGGATCCTAAGTTTGAGGCGCCTTGGCGCCTCAAACTTAGGATCGAGAAAGTTTACGAGAAATAACTGACCAAAATGACCCTTGCTGTGTGTGCTCATTTCAGTGCGACTGATGGTTGTTATTAGCTTGCATTGTGCGTAAATTGCAGTTTTAATTATTCTGCTGCAGCAAAACCTTGCTCTGGTGGCTTTTCGTCAAGAAAAATGTGTTCTCAGATTTTATTTGGTTTTAGCGTGTGCAAAAGTGGGCTGCTGCCGCCCTCTAAAGGGTGATTCCACGAGAGATCGAACATGCCTGTCCGGTCGATATTTTTCTTTTGCCTGGGTTTTCTATATGTTATGTGGGCACATTCAAAGTGCACGAAACTGAAAATTTTATTTCCAAGAAACGCTCCCAGCGTGCCAAAAATATTTGAAGGTGGCGGCGCGGACCTCCTGTTTTTGTTCACTGCAATGTTTTCGTATTTCACGGCCGAATTTAACGCGAACTATAAGTGATGTGTCGAAAATTTTTTTGTTGGTTTTAATACGCATTACTGTGAATTACATCCATGCTTTTTTATGCCGTCCTCAAAAATAAAAAAAATGTGAAAAAATGGCAAACCCGGTCCAAATCAACAAAGTTTGCTAAGTTTGATGCACCTTGGCGCCTTTCCTATTTCACACAGAAACTTCAAAACAGTGTAAAGTATTTCAAGAAGCCATTGCAACATTTGTGCAGAAGATCGTTTTCGTACAGGCAGCGCAAAATAAGAAGAAAATAGTTAAAGAAGCGAGTTTTTTTTCAAAAAAGTACATTTTCAAAAAATAAAGAAAAAACTCAGGCCTCAATTTTGACATTTTTTTGTCGAAGAGCGCTTATGTCAGTGAAAACACCATGCTAATATGTATGTGACACCGCGTAATATATATATGACACCATGTAATATGTATGACACCGCGAATACATGGTTTAGGTCACTTTGTCAAAACTCTCCTTGCACACAGAATAAAGCATCTGTATGCAGCGAAGGCCAACTTATTCTGTAACTAAATGCCCCAATCAGCAGGCGCGCTGTTATGCAGTTGTTTTCTCACTGCCTGCTTGCTTCCCTTCCATTACATGCATTGTACGCTCTAACCATCTTCCCCATTCGATGCACATTGTGCCTAAACAACATTTGTAAAAAAGTTAGCTCAATGATTTCCGAGCCGTTTATTTCACTTCCCGCTATCACATGTTTTCGGCGTCGCAGATAACGTCTTCCTGTATCATCTCGACCTTTACCTCAGCGTTTCAGCTGCCAGAAAACGTGCGGTGCGGCATGATTAAGCCATGAGTGGCGGAAGCTGCCCAATTTATGATGTTTTGTTGCCATTTTACTAAAGTGCTTTCCCACGTCCAGGACAGCAGAGGTCATTGGTGGCGCCATGCAGACGGTCATTCCCCTTAGTTTTGACAATGAGTGTGGCCTACAAATTAATTATTACAGCCCAAAGCGCTTAGACACCCTTAGTCATAAAATGTTAAACCGTGAGCAGTTCTGGAAAGGCATTCATGACAGCTGCGCAGATGTGAGATAATTTGTGCGGCGCCGTTCAGTATAAACGTTTCGACTTGCTCTAGGTCTAGCTGTTCACTACACGCGATGCGCGCGGCCCAAGACTACGTCCGATTGTTCTGTGCCGATTATTAACACGTTCAAAAAAAGAAGATTGCTAAGGAAAACGTTTTCGTTGCGCAAAGTTTTTTTCTTTGCTCTTTTTGTTGTTGCCTACCTCCATAAGCTACTGTCAGAGGCTGAGGATCTTCGCGACACCTGCGAAGTCTGCTTGCATTGCTTTCCGCTCCTCAAGGAAAACCTGTCTACATCTAACCGCGATGAGATAGACCAGGCATTCCTTCAGGAAGAAGACGCGATTGATATCTTGAACAGGCGAGCCCATCTTTACTCTGATGATTGCAGGCGAGGTTGTAGGCTGCAAACTATTTACACGTTAGCCATTTAGAGGGCGGCAGCAGCCCACTTTTGCACACTCTAGACACAAATAAAATCTGAGAACACATTTTTCTTGACGAAAAGCCACCAGAGCAAGGTTTTGCTGCAGCAGAATAATTCAAGCTGCGATTTACGCACAATGCAAGCTAATAACAACCATCAGTCGCACTGAAGTGAGCACACACAGCAAGGGTCATTTTGGCCAGTTATATCTTGTAAACAAAGCAAATGAGGACATATGATATTAAAACCGTGTGTTCACTGACATAAGCGCTCTTCGATAAAAAATTGTCGTCAAAATTGAGACCGGAGTATTTTTTATTTTATTTTTTGAAAGTGTACTTTTTTGAAAAAACTAGCTTCTTTAACTATTGTTTTCTTTTATTGCGCTGCCCGTAGGAAAATGATCTTCGGTATAAATGTTGCAAAGGCTCTTTTCTACAGTTGACATTGTTTTCAAGCTTCTGTTTGAAGTAGCAAAGGCGCCAAGGCGCCTCAAACTTGGGACCCTTTTTTGATTTCGGCCGTGTTTGCCATTTTTTCACATTTTGTTCTTTTTGAGGACGGCATAAAAAAAAACATGGATGTAATTCACGGTAATGCGTATTAAAAGCAGCAAAAATATTTTCGATACATCATTTATAGTTCGCGCTAAATTCGGCCGTGAAATCCGAAAACATTGCAGCGAGCAAAAACAGGAGGCCCGCGCCGCCACCTTCAAATATTTTTTTGACGCGCTGGGAGCGTTTCTTGGAAATAAAATTTTCAGTTTCGTGCACTTTGAATGTGCCCGCATAACATATAAAAAACCCAGGCAAAACAAAAATTGCGACCGGACAGCCATGTTCGATCTCTCGGGGAATCACCCTTCTGTGCCCTAACGGCGAGCTATTTATATACCCCATTTACCGCTGGCGGTACTCAGAGTTGGGTGGCACTTCAACGTGTTCTCGTTATCACCAGTGAGATGGCGCGAAGGGCGGGATTTAAAGTTCGTCGCCCCGCTCGCTGCGATGCGCGCTCTCCTCCTACTAGTACTTTACCCCACAGGGCGTAGTCGCCCATGCGCACGCGCTTATCGCGTGTTGGGGGCGGTTTGTACGCCTTCTGCGTTCACCGCGAAGGGGCGCATGAAGGTCACTTCGGAAGTACGGACTGCTGGGCGAGTTGGTAACTCATCTTAAAGCTGTGGTGCGCAAAAGAACGAAAACACGAAGGAAGGCAGACGAAACACAGCGCGAACTATCAACTGAAAATTTATTGAAACACCAAACATTATATATGCGGTTAGATGACCCCGAGTTAAAGACACGTGTACGCACAGCGATTGTCTCACTGACGCGCTTCCAGAAAATTTATCTCCGCAGAAAGTAGTGTGACGGAGGGCTTCGCGACACATGCATCACCAGCTTTGTTAATCAGATAGGCTTCCTCAATTTCACGCGCTGCCCTATCTTTGAAGCTCGACTCCACCTTCGTCTCAGCGAACTGTGGTGAGCAGCCGCATTCTCTGCAGTGCAAGGAAAGGTTAGAGCATGGCTGTCCCTTTAGTGAAGCTTTATGATCCATCAGCCTGTTATTAATACAACGCCCGGTCTGTCCTACATAACGCTTCCCGCACGAAAGCGGAATGTCGTACACCACACCCGTGGCGCATTCAACTTCTTTAGCCCTGTGCTTTACCTTGCAAACGCCCTTGTCTTGCTCCCCGCCCTCGACCTTCCTGTCTACAGCCGCGCAAATGCTGCCTAAACGGTAGCCAGCCGAAAATAAAACACTGCACCCGTACCTTGCTCCCACTTTCTTTAAACGATGTGCAACGCCGTGAAGGTACGAGATGCTGGCGACAGGTAGTTTCTTTGAACCCGTACCATGCTCAGAACGTCTTGCCTTCACTTTGAAGTCCTGCAGGACCCTTTCCGCCAGCCTCGCCAAATGATTCTGAGGAAATTTGGATGACTTCAGTCTGTCAAGTTGCCTCTCGAGGCTCTTTTCCATACTGTGCAGACAAGATTTCTTGAGCGCGCCCTTCAAACACGACGTCGCGACAGCATTCTTGACGACTTTCGAGTGCCCAGACCGAAAATCAAGTACTGGTTTCTCGCTTCTTGGAGTATACATCCAACAAGTATGACACCCCTGGAAGAACAACCTCAGATCCAAAAACTGAATGCAGTTGTCTTCAGGGAGCTCAAAGGTGAATCGCAGACCTGCACCAACATCCTTGAAAATTTTGAGTCCATTGACGCGCGAGTTCACACAACAGTTAGAATTTACGAGTACTTGATAATCGTCCACATAGCGAAACATTTTAACAACAATACCATCCAGGGCCGATTCGAGGTCGCGGTCAACCGAGCCTAAAAAAATTCACTTAATATGTGTGCGACACTCCAACCGATACAAACACCCGACCTCTGGGTATACACATCTCCCTTCCACCCGATAATAGTTGTGTAGCGAAGCGTTCGAACTTGATAATGGGTCGTCCTCTCGAACACCTTCTAGTGGGTCGCCCTCTTCGGCTCGAAGAGAACGCAGCTCGCGCTGAGAGTCGGCCCCGCCTTGACTGTCGCTGTATCGTCGAATATCGTCGCCGCTAATAAACCTCTTTATAATTTGGTGGAGAGTGCTGGGCCTTCACAACAACCTCGGCCCTCATTCGATGCCCCTGGCTCTTCGGTCCCGTACCCTGCCGCCTACCATGCCTCAAGACGCCTCCCAGCAAACGCCCCCGCCCGCACCGACCTCATGTCCTGGTGTCCCTCGTATTCGCGACCCTCCCGTCTTCACTGGCGCCGATGGTACCGACGTGGAGGACTGGCTCGCGATTTACGAGCGCGTGAGTGTCCCCAATAAATGGGACGAGGCAGGAAAATTGACTAACCTGGTTTTCTACGTCGCGGGTGTGGCGGGCCTGTGGTACAACAACCACGCATCCGATTTTACGACGTGGTCCGACTTCAAGACCGCCATTATCAACGTGTTTGGCCGCCCTGCCGTTCGTAAGCTGCAGGCCGAGCAGCGCTTACGTGAACGCGCTCAGCAGGCCGGCGAATCCTTCACCAGTTACATTGAAGACGTCCTCGATTTCTGTAAGAAAGCCGACGCCACCATGTCCGAGTGTGACAAGATCAGGCACATCATGAAAGGCATCGACGACGACGCCTTCACCATGCTGCTCGCCAAGAACCCCAGCACAGTGGCAGAGGTCATAACGCTCTGCCAAAGCTATGAGGAGCTGCGCCGGCAGCGATCGATGACCCGTCGCTCTCCATCACGCGACGCCGAGCTCGCTGGCTTGTCGACCGTACCCGACCACTCCGCGTTGCTCGCAGAGATGAAGACATTCGTGCGCGAGGAAATCGCGCGCCAGTTCTCTCTGCTGGACTTTGCTCGCCCTCGGTACGCTCAACAGCCGTCGCCCACCCTTCTGCCTCCCCTCCGTCGAGCAATCGAGCAGGAAATCGCGGAGGTCATGCCCGAGTACCACCAGCACCATCCGGCTCCTGCACCTTTGAGCTACGCCCAAGTTGTCGCAAGAACGCCCCCACCAATCGCTACGGCTGCCCCACACATTTACACCGAATCCTCCGCTCGACCTCACTCTTTCGAAGCGGATGTACCGGTAACCTACGCCGACGTCACGCACAGGCCACGACTGCAGCCCACCATGCAGTCCTATCAGTTGCCGCCCCGTCAATCCCGTCCTGCACCATGGGCGGGCCCTGCACCAGCGAACCGATGGCGCACACCTGACAATCGCCCCATATGTTTCGCATGTGGTTACGCCGGCCACGTGGCGCGCTATTGCAACCGCGTGCAGCCGCCTAGAGACGTGTCGCCTGCCACCAGCCAGTCGAACCGCCCATATTACGACCCACCTACGCCTCCGTCGCCGACGTCTCGCCCAGCTGTATCTACCCGCCGTTCACAGTCACCACGACGCTGCTCGCTGTCACCGATGCGGCCACGTCCGGTCCCACGCGATCAGGAAAACTAGTCGTCGCAGTCCACGAGGCAAGGGCTGCGACGCTATCGAACTGCGAAAGCCCTCAGCGAAGCCCATCGAACGTGATAGACGTTTTTGTGGACGGTGTTCGCGCCTCTGCCCTTATCGATACTGGAGCCGCCGTATCCGTTATGGACGCTAAACTAAGCCGCCTGCTACGAAAAGTGACGACGCCACTTTCCGGGCTCTCCCTCCGTACAGCCAGCGCCCAAAGTATTCACCCGACGGCGGTATGCACCGCCCGCGTCATCATTCAGGACGCTCTGTACGCCGTCGAATTCATTATAATTTCTTCATGCTCTCACGACGTCATCCTGGGATGGGATTTTCTCGCCCGCCACGACGCCGTCATTCATTGCGCACCAGCCGAAATAGAGCTCTCACCATTCTCAGATTTGACGCCGGCAGACAGTTCATCGGCTGCGACCAAGGTATTCGTCAAAGACGACATCACAGTTCCTGCAAATTCGTCAACGGCTGTGTCAGTCTATTGCACCGGTCTCTGCGACGCCGTTGCACTCCTTTCTCCATGTGACCGCGTTTTCACTAGGAAAGGCTTGCTGGTGCCATTTGCGACCGTGGAAATCACCCAGGGCGACACGGATGTTTTTGTGACCAACCCATCCCCGTTCATTGTTACGTTGGTGCGAGGGGAATGTCTCGGCAGAGTGGAACCCCTCGAAGACGCACAAGTTATGGACGCACCCGACGACACGCACTGTCCCAGTTCCCGTACGCTCAGTGCTGTTTCCACGTCCGATTCGTCACCTGCTGATGTGTTTAGGTCCTCCATTGCTGACAACCTCACATCGGTCCAGCGTTCCCAACTTCTGTGCCTGCTGGAAGAATTTCGTTCTTCTTTCGATATCGGGCAAACTTCTCTTGGCCGCACTTCCGTTGTTACGCATCGCATCGACACTGGCGCCCAACCACCACTGCGGCAACGTCCATATCGCGTGTCTCCCGCAGAACGTCGGGTCATTAATGAGCAAGTCGACGATATGCTTCGACGCGACGTTATTCGGCCCTCGGACAGCCCATGGGCGTCTCCCGTTGTTCTCGTTGCGAAGAAGGACGGTTCCGTGCGGTTCTGTGTGGACTACCGACGGCTCAACAAGATCACTCGCAAGGATGTTTATCCGCTGCCGCGAATCGACGACGCGATTGACAGCCTGCAAGGAGCCGAATTCTTTTCATCTCTTGATCTGCGCTCGGGGTACTGGCAAGTGCCCATGGCGGATGACGCTCGACCGAAGACAGCCTTT
Organism: Rhipicephalus sanguineus; assembly: GCF_013339695.2. Taxonomy (NCBI): domain Eukaryota; kingdom Metazoa; phylum Arthropoda; class Arachnida; order Ixodida; family Ixodidae; genus Rhipicephalus; species Rhipicephalus sanguineus. The sequence continues at coordinate 95,873,186 of NC_051177.1, read as the reverse complement.
GTCACGCCCGACGGCTTGTACGAGTTCAACGTCATGCCGTTTGGTCTGTGTAATGCGCCCGCGACCTTCGAGCGCATGATGGACACCGTTCTGCGCAACTTGAAATGGCACACGTGCTTGTGTTACCTTGACGACGTCGTGGTTTTCGCTCCGGACTTCTCCACGCATCTCCAACGTCTGCGGCATGTTTTGACGCGTTTGCGCAACGCCGGCCTCCAACTGAATCTGAAGAAGTGCCGATTTGCAGCACGGCAGCTGACAATCCTCGGCTACGTCGTGTCCAAGGACGGAATCCTTCCCGATCCGACCAAGCTTCGGGCCGTGGCCGAATTTCCCAAACCTACGTCCGTCAAAGAACTGCGCAGTTTCGTAGGACTGTGTTCGTACTTTCGACGCTTCATACGAAACTTTGCCACCATCATATCACCGCTGACGAAGCTCCTTGGAGGTAACGGACCCCTAAAGTCGTGGTCGTCCGAGTGTGACGACGCGTTCGCAAAGCTCCGTCGTTTGTTGACGTCTCCTCCCATACTACGCCACTACGATCCTACGGCCCCAACGGAGGTACACACGGATGCCAGCGGTGTAGGCCTCGGCGCTGTCCTTGCGCAGCGCAAACCAGGGTTCCCCGAATATGTCGTGGCATACGCAAGCCGTACGCTTACCAGAGCCGAGACCAATTACACGGTCACGGAAAAAGAGTGCCTGGCGATCATCTGGGCCCTTACAAAGTTTAGACCTTATTTGTATGGCCACCCATTTGATGTCGTCACCGACCATCATGCACTATGCTGGCTGTCGTCACTGAAGGATCCCTCAGGCCGTCTCGCCCGCTGGGCACTTCGCCTGCAAGACTACGACATCCGAGTGCTGTACCGCAACGGACGCCAGCATGCTGACGCCGGCGCCCTCTCGCGCTCTCCCTTGCCTGACGACAATGCCCCTTGCTCAGTATCTCACATAACTGTTGCTTCAATCGACGTTCACACCATTGCTACCGAACAGCGCAAGGATAAATGGATCACCTCGCTGATCGACTTGCTCACTGATCCGTCCGCAACACCATCCACTCGCGCGTTGCGTCGTCAAGCCCACCATTTCGCCGTTCGCGACGACCTACTCCACCGACGCAATTACGACGCCGACGGCCGCCAGTGGCTACTAGTGATACCCCGCAGTCTGCGTTCTGAAATATGCGAGGCCTTCCACTGTGACCCGCAATGCGCGCACTCTGGGGTATCCAAAACTTACCACCGCATTCGACAACGATACTTCTGGCGAGGGATGTACCGCTACGTGCAGAAGTTCGTTCGCTCCTGCCTCGATTGCCAACGCCGAAAACCTGCAACGCACGTGTCGCCACCAGGTCTACAACCGTTACCTTGCCCTAACCGTCCGTTTGGGCGCGTGGGCATCGATTTGTACGGACCACTTCCTCTGACTTCGGCTGGTAACCGCTGGGCCATCGTCGCTGTTGACCATCTAACGCGATACGCCGAAACCGCCGCCCTCCCAGCGGCTACAGCGCGCGATGTTGCCTCCTTCCTACTACACCGATTCATACTGCGTCACGGACCACCCCAAGAGCTTCTCAGCGATCGAGGCCGTGTCTTCTTGTCGGAAGTCGTGGAAGCCATTCTCAAAGAGTGCCATGCTGTTCACCGCAAAACTACTGCTTACCACCCGCAGACGAATGGCCTAACCGAACGCTTTAACCGCACGCTCGGCGACATGCTCTCGATGTACGTCGCCGCCGATCACACCAATTGGGATGCCATTCTGCCCTTTGTCACCTACGCCTATAACACCGCCCCTCAGAGCACTACTGGTTTTTCACCCTTCTTCTTACTGTACGGAAGGCACCCGTCGCACACCATGGACACGATACTTCCATACAAGCCGGATCGCTCTGAATGTGCGCCTATTTCTGCCACAGCCAGACTTGCTGAGGAGTGTCGTGAGCTCTCCAAGACCTTCACTACGCATAACCAAGAGCGGCAGAAGAGCATTCGCGGTGACAACACCACTTCTGCGCCCACGTTCCTCCCTGGAGCGCTCGTTTGGCTCTCTGTCCCTACCACTGCAACTGGCCTCTCTTCCAAACTACTGCCCAAATACGAAGGCCCCTACCGTGTCGTCGAATGCACATCCCCGGTCAACTACCTCATCGAACCCATAGAACCGTCTTCGGACATGCGCCGTCGAGGGCGCGACATTGTCAACGTGGAGCGCCTGAAGCCCTACCACGACCCCCTCATAGTGACTAGTTGCTAGGTCGCCAGGTGGCTCCCTTTTCCTACCCGGGGGTAATTGTAGCGAAGCGTTCGAACTTGATAATGGGTCGTCCTCTCGAACACCTTCTAGTGGGTCGCCCTCTTCGGCTCGAAGAGAACGCAGCTCGCGCTGAGAGTCGGCCCTGCCTTGACTGTCGCTGTATCGTCGAATATCGTCGCCGCTAATAAACCTCTTTGTAGTTGACGACAAATACACAGATAAAAGCTCGAGAAACGATCCCACAGACACACCACACTTATCCTGGAACTTTAGTTCATCATTGTGTATCTGGATGCAGTCCTTCACTCGCTTCAACAACCCTTCCCGTGGCAAAGAGTAAAAAAGGTCTTCCACATCCACGCTGAACCCGGACAGAGACTGCGGAGCAGCACTCATTAAGAACTGTGTCACTTCCTCAGAGTTCTTGACCCGGAAAGGGTCCACCAGGCACAACGAAGACAGATGCTTCTGTAGGTACCCTGACACCTCGCTCTGCCACTCGGAAACTATGAGGCGGAACGGCGCTTCCGGCTTGTGGGTCTTCGCGGTGAAGAACATTTGAAGCACCGAACTTTTTTCCTTCTTCACCGCGGCACACAGCTTGTCGAGCTGTAGTTCCTGCAAGAGAGCCACCGCCCGTTTTTTCACTTCCGCCGGTTTCTTGTCCACTGTCTTCAGATTCTTTTCAATCGCCCGCGAGGCCTTCTCCAGGAAAATGCTCTCTGGCATAACAGCGAAACAACCCTCCTTGTCCGCCACTAAAGGTCTCAGGCGGCATTCAGTGAACTGGTTCACGCGACATCGATTGTCAAACTTCATACCTGGCTTTCCTCCCCTAGTCGTAATGACGTCCGCGCACTCCGAAACGCAGCGGGCCCTGTCCACCTCGGGAACCCTATCGGCCACGCAGCGACCCAACGCCAATGTTTCCGCCGGTTTCAACCTTGGCTCAAAGGAAAACTTCGGACCAAGCTCAAGCACCTTCCTCACCTTATTATTAGAGACCGGAGGCTCAGGCACGAAAAAACAAAGATTTCGGCGCCTATAATTGGTCCTAAAAACTGTCATTTAGGCATAAATAGGCGTTAAAAACTATCGTTTAGGCATATATAGGCATCATTCATAATTACTTCAGCAGGGTGTTTCACGACAAATCTTCGACTTCTAACAAACACAGCAAGCAAATTCTGTGCTCTGGGAAAGTTAATTTTATTTTTTTTTCATGAAAATAATTAGGAGAAGAATAACCATTTGAATAGATTTAGGTGAAAGCAAGGGTGATTAGACACTGCGAGAAATGCTATGAAAGAAGTGGCAAACCAGCACCACCTCAAGGTTTTCGGGCATGAAGTCATGCGTTCTTTCAGTCAGTATTTGTTTGTATGCGGAAGACGAATGCTCGACATCCACTGAAGTTAGTGGAACGTACTTGTAGTCTGGCACTTTCGATGCTCTAATTGCATCTCGAATCTTCGAATCTGCGCCGCGCAGAACTTTAGACACTTGTTTTAGCACATGACATCTGGGATTCCTGTCCAAGACAGATTTAAGCTTTGAGGCGACCATGTCATCGACAGGTCCATTGGGGACGGTGGCGAACCTTTCCTGCACGTCCAAAATTAGCTCAACACTCCGAGTCAGAGTGGTGTTCGAACTTTCAAGTTTCTGTACGCTTTTTGCACGGAAAGTAAAATGAACACACAAATATGCCAAGCCAGATTCAAGTGTAACGTGGTGTAGAACAGTCTGGACTCTTCTCACGGCGATGCTCTCGTCCGCTGAAAGGCTGTTAATAACACCCTTAATACCAGCGAAGTGTTTGTTGTAGTAGTCCACTGCCTTCTGCCAAGTTCCCTAGCGGGTAACACAGGCTCTGGTGGAAGAGGAGTTAGTTAACAGAACTGAACGACTTTCTCAGCTCTTCGCAGACCCGATGAATCCCATGGGCAAGACAAGTGACATGCATTAATTCTCGATAAAATACCTTGGGAAGTGCAGCAGCATTGTGCATATAAGCTGCTGCATCTGTGTAGAGCAGCGGTACTCGGTCGTCGTGGGATCCGGAGGGGTACAGTACCCTCAAAGACGTGTTCACAAAGTAAGCGAAGGTATCACCACTCGTTTTTTCTAGTTGTTTCGAGCATATTAAGACAGGTGTTTTCTCTTTTGCATCCAGCTTTCCAACTACAAAATGTCCAAGTAATCGTCCGGTCGCATCTGTTGTGTCGTGCACCGAAATCCATATGTATTATTCTGTAGAAGGGTACGCATTTGGGCTGGTTGGTTCATGATTACGGGTGAGAAACAGCGCTAAAAAGACGGGACAAGAAAGGACACGAGACGACGGCGCTGCCCGTCGTCTCGTGTCCTTTCTTGTCCCGTCTTTTTAGCGCTGTTTCTCACCCGTAATGTATTATTCACCGAGTTCTCGTTTGATTTTTGCTAACGTGTCCTCGTACATCGGCCGCAGGTACTGCTTGCGAAGAATGTACTCTGACGATATATATTGTCTCCAGTAAATTTGCAAAAAATTCCTGAATGTCAAGTTCTCGATCTTCGCCCAAGAGATGTTAGCAGCGACTAATGCTTCGGATAAGCCTGCGCTGAATTCACTTCTCCTTCCTTCAGTAAAAGTTTCCGACAAGAATGACTGCCTCGACGCTGAAGGCTGGTTGCGCAGAGCGTTGGCTTGATGCAGCGTTGTTTTCTCATGCTGGTTCAGATGGAACTTTTTTTACACGGTACCTGAGTGAAGAAAAGAGCGAATTGCGCTAGAAAGGTGCGTTATATATGTGGAACTTCTTTAGTGCACTTGCGCTTGTACTTTTTTCTCTTGCTGCTGTTGACAAAAGCTGACGAAATGGCGAAGTTAGATAGCACGAACCCAAGCGCGCATTTTAAAATCGAAATGCTTACTCCTGTCTTCAACCGAGAATGCGCCGCACATTTCCTGTTGCATGGGACTTCACAGATGCGGATATAAAAATAATAAAACAATGAATCTGAGTGCCCGTGAAATGACCACAAGATGCATGTTATTTGCTCCGGTTCAGAGGTTATTCAAATTGGCACTTGCGTAAGCAATTTTTTAAGTTTTATGCCCATGCGTGTTGCAGATTGGACGTCAAACGTAATATATTGTTCACCATTCCAATGTCTTCTCACATGCTTTCCACATGGATGACAAAATACCGTTTCGCTATCGACTGAGTTGCACTGCGATCCACTGGTCCATTGCCTGACAAGGACACTTTTCGGCGTCCTTTTCTTCGGCATTGCTCGGCAGACTTCCGACAGCTGCCGCTATGGAGAATATAAATGCCAACAAAACTGACGTGTAGGCTGCAGGCTGCAGCGCTAGCATGTTTAGCTTTGACTCGCTAGAGTACACTCCAGCCTCCCTCATGCGACCGCCGAGCATCACTACTCTCGTACCAAGCGACGGAGACCTTTTTGAGGGGGCCCACTAGCGCTAGACTAGCCTCGCTTTGCCTCGATGAGTTACACTCTAGCCCCACTCACGCAAAGGCGCGTTCATAGTCCGACGTTATCGGCGCGTTGGCAAGCGTCACATGCGTTGGAGCGCATCGGCCGAGTCCAGTTATACGTTGGCTGTGGCAGCGCGTCGAACTATGGTCTGTTTTTGCCGACGTGACGCGTCGCATGCGCGCGTCTACCCTACGTCGCACTATAATCGCGCCTTAACAGGGTTTAAAACATGAACAAAAAAAGACATAACTAGCGCTCTATGCGCGTGTTCTAGTTAATATCGCCACACTAAGTGCTTCCTTTTTTTCCTCCATATGAACAGCTCATTTAAACAAAACGTGTACACGACGAACGAGAAAAGGCATTGTTAGGCGCTGAAAAGCTGATAGAGGCACGAACCTCGAAATAGCCGCTTATAGGCACAATTAATGTTTGATTAAAACATTTCCGTTCCCTTAGTTCATGCTTATATGTTAAATAGGCTCGAAACGGACACAGGGGGAAAATAGGCATTTTGCCTGAAGTTCCGGTCTCTACTTATCATCCAAGAGGGCGTCCACCAGGGTAACCACCTTTCCTGGAATGGCATCCACCTTGTTCTTCTTCTGTAATGTCGGACGTATCGTGTTCCACAGAAACTCCGTCACTCTAGCATTCGTGTCGCTCCATTCCTTGTACCGCCGGGGCCAACTACCTTTGCCGTCCCATCCACAATACGTGCGTAGGCAGTCCTCGTAGAACCTGGCCTGTCGCCACCATTCCGAGTTCAAGATTCGGCAGATCCTCTTAGTGTGTGAAGGTGAAGGCTTTTGGATCTGAGGTTGTTCTTCCAGGGGTGTCATACTTGTTGGATGTATGCTCCAAGAAGCGAGAAACCAGTACTTGATTTTCGGTCTGAGCACTCGAAAGTCGTCAAGAATGCTGTCGCGACGTCGTGTTTGAAGGGCGCGCTCAAGAAATCTTGTCTGCACAGTATGGAAAAGAGCCTCGAGAGGCAACTTGACAGACTCAAGTCATCCAAATTTCCTCAGAATCATTTGGCGAGGTTGGCGGAAAGGGTCCTGCAGGACTTCAAAGTGAAGGCAAGACGTTCTGAGCACGGTACGGGTTCAAAGAAACTACCTGTCGCCAGCATCACGTACCTTCACGGCGTTTCACATCGTTTAAAGAAAGTGGGAGCAAGGTACGGGTGCAGTGTTTTATTTTCGGGGGCTACCGTTTAGGCAGCATTTGCGCGGCTGTAGACAGGAAGGTCGAGGGCGGGGAGCAAGACAAGGGCGTTTGCAACGTAAAGCACAGGGCTAAAGAAGTTGAATGCGCCACGGGTGTGGTGTACGACATTCCGCTTTCGTGCGGGAAGCGTTATGTAGGACAGACCGGGCGTTGTATTAATAACAGGCTGATGGATCATAAAGCTTCACTAAAGGGACAGCCATGCTCTAACCTTTCCTTGCACTGCAGAGAATGCGGCTGCGCACCACAGTTCGCTCGCTGAGACGAAGGTGGAGTCGACCTTCAAAGACAGGGTAGCGCGTGAAATCGAGGAAGCCTATCTGATTAACAAAGCTGGTGATGCATGTGTCGCGAAGCCCTCCGTCACACTACTTGCTGCGGAGATAAATTTTCTGGAAGCGCGTCAGTGAGACAATCGCTGTGTGTACACGTGTCTTTAACACGGGGTCATCTAACCACATATATAATGTTTGGTGTTTCAATAAATTTTCAGTTGATAGTTTGCGCTGTGTTTCGTCTGCCTTCCTTCGTGTTTTCGTTCTTTTGCGCACCACAGCTTTAAGAAGGTCACTTCGCTGGCTGCAGCGGCCTCGCTTGTGAAGGGAACGTGCTGCTCAAAAACAAAGAACAACGGTGACAGTTGTTAGTTCGCGCTCGTCCTGAGTATACTTGTGCGTTCATTTCGTGCGTTCTTCTTTGTGTTCGACGGTGCTATATAGCTGCCAAACACTAACAGACATTGTACACGCTCTCACATATCGATGGACAATAAACGCTCAACTACCTCTGTGAAGACACGTTTCACTTTCGTGTTATACCGATTTCTATGACGGAAGGATCAGCCATGTGTTTTTCCCTTTCTTTATATATGTTTCTATCTCTCAGTTTCTTTTCTTTCGTCGACGAAAATAGCGCAGGATTAAGGGGAACTCGAGAAGAAGACACAACGCAGGTGTTAGCGCCTGCGTTGTTTGTCTTCTACTCGTGTTCCCGTTCATCCTGCGTTATTTTCGTCGACGACGTTGTACCAAGAAGTCCCAATGGAAACTCTGCTCAACTTTCTTGTATTTCTCTCTCTCTCTCTCTTTGTACTCGTTCTAACATCCTTCTTTCCCTTCTCCTCACCCTAACTTCTTTTTCCCACCCACGTGCTATACTATACTATATAGGGAATGTTTTGTTATGCTAGCGTGCCTGGACAGCCGAGTGGTTAGGAAGATCGCCTTTGGATCGTGGATACACGGGTTCGAATCTCGCCTCGCCAAGAAAGTTTTTCACAAAGATTTCTCTCTTTCTTTCTTTCTTTCTTTCCATGTTTTTCTTTCTTTTACTCTCTCTCTCTCTCTCCGTACTCGTTCTCTCTCCCATCACAGTTATCGCATCCCACGTCGAACAAATCGGCGCACGTTTTCTGGAAGTGCAGCAGAAAAGGACGATGAAGAAGAGGACGAGTAGAACGCGTGCCGTTTCATGGTGATGATAATTTCGTATGGAGACAACGGGTGCCCTTGTAATCTTTACGGAGCCGTCTTTCGCGATCTGAATACCTTCACAAGAAGGCTGGAAGACATCACTACCCAGTAGAAAAAAAATGAAGCCAGGTTCACACTAGGGATGCCAAGCCTGAAGGAAGTGCGGAGCTGGGCAGCCTTTGTTTCTCTTCGGGTTTCTCCTCATTTTTATCTTTTTCCGTTCTTTTCCGTCTGTATTTCTATTTATTTCTTCTTCTCTGTTTGTCTATTCCTTTCTCTTTCTTGCTCTTTCCATGTTTCCCTATTTTTTCCTTCTCTTTTTCTTTCTATCTATTTCTCGCTTGCTTTCTCTTTTTTTCATTTTTCTATTTTTATACGTGATTTTGCCTGCGTTACGCCAAGCGACGACAGCATACGACAGCATACCCCAGCATACCACAGCCCGGGCCCCTAAAGTGCTCCGCACTTATCATCATCAAGGCGCTCGAAGAACAAGAGGAAGAAGACTTCTTGGCGCGAGCGCGCTCAATATGCTACAGATGGCAGTGATATTCGTGGTTTTACCTGCGTTACGCCAAGCTACAACACCTTAAGATGACAGCACAGGACAGCATACGACAGGCCGGGCCCCTAAAGTGCTGGATTCCCATGGCACCAGGATTCAATACGAGTCCTTCCCGCATACAATGCAGATCTTCTACTTATTTATACACGCTACCACGGCGTTTTGAGAAAACAGAGCCGTATCAGGTCCTTCCTTTCTTTTAGACGCACGCACCAGCAGCAAGCGCAAACGAAAGCTTCGGCGAATCGTAGGTAGGCCGGTTGACTAGATGTGCTATCAGCGCAATTAAGAACGTGAACATGATAAAAACAAACAGTAGCCTCCTTCTCGCGTGGTTATTTGAGATCACGATAAGGCTCCTTCTCACACATATATTCACTCGCTAAACATCCTTCACATACCAAGTAACATGCAGCAGTCATGTACGCACGTCACGCACCATAGCGAACGTGCACGGAATTCGGAAACAAAGGCGCCCCATATTATGCCTCAGTCAGAAGACAAGAAGGCTCTAACAATTCCTTAGGCTGTGAAGTTATTCGTTCCGCAGCGGCAGGCTCTCGCAGAGGGCACCACCATCTGTTCAAGAGCAGCTATGCAACGCACAAAATGCCATATTTATCTGCTACAGAATAGCGAAATAACGGCCTCCGAAACGCATGCATAGACGCCGCTGCTCTCGGAGCCTGCACGGCGCGCTATGCATCCGCGCAAATAAACGACAGGGAATCTGGCGCTATATAGCTCGGCATAATAGACAGTTTAAGTTGAGCGTCTGCAACAGCGCTGCGGACGCAGTCTGCCATTGCGAATGGCTGGCAGCCTACGTCCGCCGAGCTGTTGCGGATGCCCAACTAGAACTGTGAAATGAGAGCACGCGGGCATGGCATTGCGGCAAGTGACAGCACAGTGTTCTAGACATTGTAGAATTCAAGCATGACGTCTAATGCGTTCTCTTATTCAGTTCTGATCGGTTCTCATGGCTGTTACTTCCTACATGACTGGCTCAAAACACAGCCGTTTTCGTATTTGTCCATATGGCGGAATTCTACGCTGTTCACATTACGCGTAGCTCTCAACACTAGGCTTACAACTGCACGCCGCTGCTAGAACGTCGCTTCCGCGCAGTGGCATAAATCCAGAAAAATCACAAGGGGACACACGCATAATGCACTGGCGGCCATTTTGGTTTAGGAGCTTGCTCCTTTTGCTGGGGGGGGGGGGGGGGGGGGGGGGGTTGTCTCTCGTCCCTCCTATCGGGTACGCTAGTTCTCACTGCCCCCGCTAGAGGCGCAGCTGTGCTCTCCGTTGATTCAAGGGCACGTGCTGCGCTCTCGGCGGAGCACGCGGCCTTGAATCGTGCACTCAAAAAAAGCACAAAGAAGAAAAACAAAGAATAAATCAAAACACCTGAAAAAGAAACTAGAGCACGCGCGCTCGGCGCGTGCTCTAGTTTGATAGGAGACCGCTAGAGGGCCGCGCTTTAGATAGCGCTCACTCTTGGCGCGCTTCCTTTCTCTTTCACCGGACATCACTCAGTGCACTTCGCTACCGCTACTCATCATGAACAGCGAAGAAGCCAAGAAAGCAGCGCGGAGGGCTCGCAATGCAGCAGCAGTGCGGGCTCGCCGCCAAGACCTTGCGGTGAGAGCTCGCGAAGCCGAAGAGAGACGCCAGCGCCGACAGCAAGCACAAGCCACTACCAGCACCGAGGCGGCGGCAGCAGCGAGGGCTCGCGATGCCGAAGCTAAAGGGGCTCGTCGACAAGCGGGTCCCGAGGTGGCATGGGCCCGCGAGGCCGCAGCGAAGCGGGCGCAAACACAAGCGGACCCCGAGCTGAGAGCCCGCGAAGCAGAAGAAGCCATTATACTAAAAGGAAAACGTTCCCCCGAACTTATGTGATCCGTAAGTAAGCTCTTGAACAAAATGTATATACAGTGAAACCTCGGTGATACGAATCTCACGGGACCATCAAAAATATTCGTATCATGCGAAATTCGTATCACCAAAAAAGCATGGAAAATTAGCATGCGACAAAAGAAAGCTCGCGTACATTTTCATTTATTGTTTTTCAGGGCCGCAGCAACGTCAGGAAGAACCCTGAATGATTGTCAATTAAGTTGTTAGATGCCGGCAATCATACCAGCGCTCGTAAATATACGGCCCGTACGCAAGTATTTATCTAATGAACCAGGTGCGTTATGACCCGCGATAGCACTAGCCCCTTCCAATATTTAGTATGTTTTTTTTTATGACACCGGAGTACTGCAGAGAAAGTAACGAAAAAAGCGCTTTGACGCTATGGAATTAGGCCACAAAATTACAGAACCACGGTCCTGTGTTATGATTTTGTTATCGCAGAGGTGTTGGGGATGTTTTTAGGGAGATTTACAGCCGTGCCCGCACGAGTGCGACCTCAACGGTCGCGCATGTTGACGTTGTGAGGCCTGACTCCTTCGCCAAGACCGTCCTCGCCTTCTTTCGGTCCTCGTCCACCTTTCATAGGATGTCTGATGCACGAGACAGGCACGTGTAAACGCAGTACAACGACAGCCGCCCGCGTCGATGCGTTAGCAAAAGAAAGCATGGCGCTAATGTCATCTGTAATCTAAACCCGAAGGCACATAAGAGCCTCAAAGATTCGCGCGCACAATCTCCGAGGCCGTGACGCGTTTCTGAAGGTTTATTCTGACCGTAAGAAAAGTGTTTGTATTACACCGTGATCCTGACGATTTGGCGGTGCGGCGCGCATGCCCACGCTTGCGTTCCCGCGCTCGTACGTGCTTGGCACGTCTTCCACGACCGCGCGGACAGCACCTCTTCGTACCTGGGTGGTAGCGTACGTTCGTATCAAACGTCGCTGGGCGAAAATCGGTTCGCAACAACCGTACTCCATTACAGTGCAGGACAGTGGGCCTTGGCCGGGACCAACGAAAAATTCGTATCATCCAGAAATTCATATGAGCTGTGATCGTATCACCGAGGTTTCACTTACTGCGTCAATAAGTAAATTTGTGTATATAGTGCATCAATATGTAAATTATAAACATTGTGTATATAATGTGTACATACAATCACACCACAACAACTCTTGTGTCACTTCTTTATATGATGATGATTGAGCAGATGTGCAGAAGATTCACGATTTACCGGATTTAACCTCTGGAGCACGCTCCTTCATCATCATTCACTTCGTGGATATATGCTTTGATTTTTTAATTTTTATTTACATAAAAATTTTATTCATGCTTTGAAACAAAATAAA